>NC_067285.1:35998835-36314739 GCF_020740795.1 Apus apus | reverse complement strand
GAAGTAAATGTAATTCTGCTCTCTTCCCATTAGAGACTGTCTTGACTGAGCTGACTTCAGCAGCCTGTTCACACAAATTTCATCCGCAGCAAAGCTTATGGCTTTGTACAGTTTTGCTCAAAGTAAAATTAACAGCTTACTGCATTTAACAAAGTTAGCAATTAAATATTTATACAGTCAGCACCTATTCTTTACCTCTTAATCCTCAAATTGGCAAAGAAAGCAGCAACTGCTGAAACTATTTCATGCTTGTGAAAGTAGGACTTGGCAACTAGATGAAGATGCATTTTGAACTTTTCGGCAAAGACAGGCTCTTCACAACTGACACAGGCTCTGATCACAGGGCTCACTTAAGAACTGCAGATCCTTATTAGTTTTGATTGTAAAATTAAGGACAAAACATTATGTACAAAGGAGGAGGGAAGCCAGCTCTCTTCCTCAATGACAGGATTTGAAAAGACCAACCCCACACAAGTGGTTCTGTCCTTTCCCAGCAATAGGAGCTGAAGGAGATCAGCACTCTGTACGTTTCAGAGCTCTGGAGGGAGCTGCTTTTGTTTCTGGAATCATCCCGAACACACCAAAAAACACCCTAAATTGCAGCACGCAAAAACTGCTACAAGATGTGGAGAAGACTTTTTGTTCTCCTTGCTTCCAATATTCCGGACCCAGTTATTTGTATCTATATATTCTCTAACATGGGTTGTGAACTGGAGAAAACATGATAACTCAAATAAATACATTCTCAGGACAACTCTGAGCTCATAAAAAGCACATGTCCAACTGGTACTTCATTTGTTCATACAACATCAATATAATGTCAGAACTCTACCATGATTCAGTCCCTTTCCAGAAATACTTCACATCCCTCATCCCTGTAATTGAGCTAAATGATGCCTGACAAGCTAAAAAAGAAAAATGCAGGAAAGACAAGCAAACCCACCCCACATTTTCTCTATAACTTTTTTGTTTTCCTAAGCCATTTTCAAAAGCATATGGAGATAAGAATTCAGCCAAAATTACCTTAATGACCAAGTCAAACTTCTGGTGTATATCCCTATTTATTTGCTTTAGGAGCGTGAGTTCAGCTGTTGTGAGATTCATATGGAAATACTGTGGATAATCCTCAGGAGTACCTGTAAAAAAGACATTGAGGTTTCAGGAAACGCTGCTTCTGAATGATTTAGTAAGCATTGTATTTATTTTACTCATTAGTCATCGAAGGTACAAAAACTAATCCTGCTACTAAGGATAAAATACTGTATAGTGTGTACATAGAGCTTGAGGATACTACTAGTATCATCATTATTTCCTTACTCTCCCTAAACATGAAGATTCTAAGTACCTGATAACAACAGGAGTCCAAAACACTACAGCTGGTGGAAAATCTGCTTCTCAGCTTCCAGGAGATACATCTGAATCTAACTAGATAAAAGGGCACTGAGAAATGATCTCTTACTGCAAATCACCTTCCTCTTGTAACCATCACCCTCCTGACACCTGCCTTGCTACACACACACACACACACCCCCACCACTCAGACTTTCTCATCTTTGAGGTATATTTCCCCTGAAGTATTCCCTGGACACAGTCAGCAGAGAAACACTACAAACAGTCTTTTTGAGTGCACACATTTAAACTAAGAAAACACACAATGGGTGACATAACAAAGATGTTACCACTAGGTCCATGATAGCCATGTTATTGCTCACAGAAGATGCCCTGAGATTTGCAATTTAAAATGCACATATTTTAAATGTTCTTGTAGCCCTGTTGCACCTGTGGGCAAGCTCTTGAATGCATTATTAATAACATAACAACATGTAAGTTATTTTAGATTTTTTTTTCCAAGAAAAGAAGGAGAAAGCACCAGATGAAACCTCAATTGTGTCCAACAGCTTCCATTTATGGTCAGCAGCAAATAGTGTCTTCATGGCTGAGAGTCTTCCGGGTACTCTCCAACCCCATTTGAAGAATCACAGAACCACAGAAATATTGAGGCTGGAAAAGACATCTGAGACCATCAAGTCCAGTCTATGACCTGACACTACCACATGGGCTGGACAATGACACAAAGTGCCACATCTACCCTTTCCTTGAACACCTCCAGGGATGGTGACTCCACCGCTTCCCTTCCAATGTCTGATCACCCTTTCCATGAGGAAGTGCTTCCTAATACCCAACCTAAACCTCCCCTGCAGCAGCTTCAGGCCAGGCCCTCTCGTCCTGACACTGTCTGCCTGTTCAGAAACAGTCTCTGCCTATCAGGGAACAGAAGCTACACCTTTTTGTTTGGTTGGTTTTTTTGGAAGACAAAGGTACATTCTCTCCTCATTTGTGTGGCAGAAAACTATATCTGCTTTCTCTAGCTTCTCTGCCTCATGCCATTTTAATTTTTTTTGGTTCACTGTCTGACTTTCCCTGAGCCAGCCTGACCCTGAGACGTGAGAGCACAAACCTGAAGAGGGCAGGGCTCAGAAAGCAGAAGCGCTTAGAGCCAGCATGAACTCAGGCACCTCAGAGCTTAGTGGTGTTACTGAAAGTATCTGTAGAAACCAAAACACAGATTGCCAGGCTCAGATCTCAAGTCATTTTAGATCTTTGAATAGTCCAGTGTAGCAGCCGAGAGGCAGAGAGCACTCCTGGCTGATGGGATAAATGCTCTTCTGAGCTGATGAGTTACAACACCTTAAAGCAGCCCAGAGAGCAGGACAAATATTGCCACGTCAGTACACTGTAACAGGGCAGAAGATTCAACACAAAGCCCCCTAATTTTCTGATAAATGATGCTATGATTTGTTCACCTTTCAAGTGGAATGATTAGAAACTGCTTTTAGAAAGCCAGCAGCTATCCCAGGAAATAGATTACTGCCCAAACTCATGTGCAATACTTGGATTTGCAACTCATCATTGAACAACCACTTGTTATACTGGGAGTATATTATGCATATAGATGGTGTCCATATATATATATGTAATGCATATAAATGCACACACATTCTGTATATATTCTGCAAACATCTCTGTATATATGTATGCCATACAGCCATACATCCAGAAAGTACTAACTTCAGGAAGAACCACTACGGATCATTTTTTCTATTACACCACCAACATAAATGCAGTTTCTAGCTCCAAGTCCTCCTGCCCTTCCCCCTTTTTAATTTCAACTCCTAATCAACTGATCTAATTTTTAAGAGCAATAGGCATCCAGAAAGAGCTCCAAGGTTTTGGCAGGGAACAGATTGCTGTCGTCTCATGAGGCTGCCCAGCATAAGGGTTGATGCTGAGGCTAAGAAAAATCAAGAAATGAAGGTCCAAATGCAAAAGTAAGAAATAAGGAGAACAAATACATAGGGGAGGATGGAGACAATTGTAAGAGGCATGAAGGGATCCACAGCAGGGATGATGAAGCTAATATTGTGTAAGGATGCCAGGAAAGAATCCAAGAGAAAATAAAACAAAACAGATAAAGGGGGACAAGACAAGGAGGACAATCAGGAAAATAAAGATTGGAACATAATACAGCTGGATTGCCTGAATCCTGACTGGGAAAGGAGGACAGCACATCAAGAGTGGCAAAAGGTTTCTTTTCCATACTTGAGCACACAGAGATGAGATGGCACCATCTGCACCAAAATTGAGCACTGAGTGCTCAACAGGCCTCTGGTCACACTCTTCTGGCCCAGGCAACAGAAGCAGCAAGATGACAGCCCAGGAGGAAGCTTGATCTCCTCTACCTCGATGATCTTACAGCACAGAGGAGTGCCCACAAGGCGAAGAGCACTCTATGGCTTGCTTTTCTTGGAGCCAAAGGAGGGCTTTTTTCTAGGGCATGTTGCCTGCCATGCAAATGTGCCAGGGAGATCACTGGACTGGAGAGAACCCCCCCAAAATGTTGTGGTTTTTTTGCCCAAACAAATAGAACACTGAAGTGTTGAAAAAATAGCAGAAATCACAGACAGTTCCAGGGTCAAAAGCAGAGGGTGAGGATTTAAAGGAAGAGTTGACTGTTCCCAAGAAACAGCTGCAGAGAAAAGAAAGCCTTAAAATTACTAGTGAAAACAGCTAAGGGGAAACCTTCAAAGAGAGCTAAGCAGTAAATACCAGAGCAGCACAGGGTGGAGATGCAGCTAGCACTATGTAAGAAAACCAGGGTGAGATTACAGATGAGGGAAGGTGGGCTGGCTTCTGCCCCCTTTCATCATACACACCCACTACATGCAAAGGGCTTCCTGACACACGTGACACACCAGGCACTGCATGTGGGTCTATTGCAATGACCCAAACCTACTAACATTCCAGAAAGCCAGGGATTGGAGAAATCAGTGCATTAGAAGACATTCCAAACATCACGTTGCCTAATGTAAAAAACACTACAAGAAATTAAATATTACAGCATGGCCCCAGTTGAATCCTCTTCTCTCAAGTACTTTACTGTACTTTGGAATGTAGCTCTTCCATCACGTACTGTAGCCAATGCTTTAAACTGAAGACAACAATCCCAGAAGCACTATGCTGCAAGTAGTTTTCCTATCTGAGGATGACCCTAAAGAATATTTAAGACCTAATCTTCTATTGTGTTATCAGTTTTTTCAGACTTCTTGATACATCCTTTGAGAGGATTGCACTCAGAGGTGAGAATGAGAAAGAAAACACAAAATAATAGGCTGGTGACACACTTAGGCTACTTCCTCATCTCTCAAGTGCCTTCCCCTCAGCACTGTTATGCTCATGTGGACATGCAGCAAGACTTCCACAGGCACTTCTTGTTACCTCCTGCAGGGAGCTAGCTCCTTTTCAATGAAATGCAGAGGAATCTCTTGTTCTTAGAGCCCAGAGAGTTCACTTGCACTCTCATAACTGGAAACATCACTTGACATTTTACCACAGAATCACAGAATCTTAGGGGTTGGAAGTGACCTCTGAAGATCACCCAGTCCAACCCCCCTTGCCAGAGCAGGATCACCCAGAGCACATCACACAGGAACACAGCCAGATGGGTTTGGAATGTCTCCAGAGAAGGAGACCCCACACCCTCTCTGGGCAGCCTGTCCCAGGGCTCTGCACTCTCACAATAAAGAAGTTTTTCCTCATGTTTAGGTTGAATCTTCTGTGTTCCAGTTGGTGACCTTTGCCAGAACACTTGAAAGGCTACTTAGCCTGAAAGCATGAGAGGCAGAGATCTTCATGGCCGCTTATGGGTGAGGTTAGTAAGACACATCAAGTAGAATGGGGTTATTGCAGCAGTGATTAAAAGATCCTAAAAACACTGATAAAAAGATGCAGATTTCATACATAACATCCCTAATGCCCAAAGCATATGCCAAGACTGGGCTAGAACAGGTATGCAGTGGGAGGAGAAGGAAGGGTAAAAGAATCACCAAATTACAACACAGTCAAATCAAACAAAATTCAGAATCATCCTCATACTTGGTAAGCAGCTTTTTCTTTCATTCCATGGGCATAGTTCAGACCTTCTAGGGTTTTAAAAAAGACATATCCAAAGACAGAAAGAAGAACTACAAGGGAAAAATCCATATAACAAGAAGTATCTGCAAGGCCTATTTCCCATTAATCTGTTTTATATTTTCTGAGGTAAAAGAGAAATAAAAGCAGCACAAGATACTACCAAAGATGAAGAGAGATTTAAAATCTAAAAAGAAATCCTTTTGAGGACCATGCAAAAAAATAATTAAAAAATAAAAATAAATAAAGAGGAGATAGCCTTTCCATTGAAAAAAATCCCCAAAAACCAACCCAAATCGCTATAATACATCTTCCTGAATTGAGGTCAAACAGTCATTCAAATATTAAAAATATCCAGAAGAACTTAGCAAGTTTTGAAAAGAACTTCAATGATACGGACTAAATGTTGCACAAGGGCATAACTGTCAATAGCAGAATTTATAAATAAGCCAAACCAATTTCTTAATAAACCAAGTCAATTTTCAAACATACATCTACTCTACAAGTATCTACACATTTCCTTATGAAGCTGTGTTGCTAGAAGGGGACTAGTTGACAGCAACTTGTTGGCAGCAACCCTTGGTCTGTCAGATTGGAATCATACAGGAATCCAGCTTGCTTCATGGCTATCCAAACAAAATTTCACTTCTTTCCAGAGGGCTCTGAGGTCTGTGGTGCTCAGGCTGACCTTCCACTGCCCTGTTCCTTAGCACGATCCTGGGAGCAGAGCTCTGGAAATGCATCAAGACACTGGGTGGGTTCAGGCTCCTGCATTTTGGAGCTCAGGACCATTCAGTAATATGGTACCTGGTACAGTAGTGATTTGTTCTAGCCTCTTAAGATGGCTCTTAAAATGACAGACCTATCAAACCTACTATTTTTTCCCCTTTCACAACTAAACTGTAATATACATATTTTTTATTTTCTTTTACTTTATGACAAGCAAAACTCTTCAATCTGCTCATTAAAGTCTTTACTTCCATGTAGCTGCAGTTTACCAGAGCATACAGGAAAAAGATGTGATTCCACCCAACACACAGTTTCCCACTCCCCTGCTAGTCACAGGACAAAAAAATTACTACATCAGTCTCTGTACTTTGGGAGCAGCAGGGCAGTTGGAGGACTGCAACTGCAAACCACTGCCTTAGGCCTTTCCATTATCAAATCACACAAGATGAACAAGTGGAAACAAACGCCAAACACAGGGAAGTAGCAGGAAATAAACATATAAAGCAGAATAGAAGACATGCCCCCCAAAAGTGGCTGTCTCTGAACTCTTCCCAGAACTGTGTCCTTCCCTGGCCAGGGAACAGCAGAGTCAACTACCCAAACACTGAATCCCAAGGGAAAGCATCTGGGCTCACAGGCAGCAAAATTAAAGGTGGATGCAGTTGGATTCTGAGTTGCTCTGTGCCAGGACACTTTTGGAAGGAAACCCAGTCTAATTGCCTTTCTTTAGCATCTGTTACTGCACCTTTGCACCTCTGAATGAAACATACACCACAGCTTAGCTGTGAGCACAGACATGTCTCTCTCCTTTTCCTTGCTGTGTTGGTTCATTGACTAGACCAGACAATTCTGCATCTGATCTGAATAAATAACAGTAAGTAATGCAGCCACCCCAAATGAGCTTCAAATTGTAATTAAATATAAAGAGGTAGAACAATGATTTCAAACATCCCACTAACCACAAGAGGAATTTTTATTAAGCTTCCACTCTCCCAGTCAATCTTTCTCTGGCTGGTCATAATAAAGTGATTGATTGTGAGTGATAGCAAGAGTAGCAGACACCAACCAACTAGGATGGAATAGAGGATGCCCGGTCGATCAGAAGGAGGCTGGATGTTTCGGTCCTGATCTATGGCTTGTATGGGTGGAGTGACACTGATGGGATTCACACGTGCCTGAAATGAAAAATCAGACAGATTGGAAACAGAAAAATTAGAAAGCCAGCAGGCAAATCTCTAGGTTTAACACCAAATAATCTCACTGAGAAAGGCATTTGCTAAAATTGCAGGAGGAAAAATACTCGTATGTAAGAATAGTTTCAGCACACATCCCTTTTGAGATCAAAATTAAATGGGTGACATTCATATTTCTGCAGCAATCTCTTTTCTTTTAGATATATTTTATACTATAATAGCATCTTCAAGGAAAGTAAGCTTGCAAGTGTTCAAACAAATGCTTGACTGTGGTACTATAAATAGTCCCTTGAATCAGACATTTCAGACATCATCATAACAGTGAAATACAGCAAACGCTTTAAAAAAGAAAATAAAACCAAATTGAATTTGAGAATCATTAGGAGCTAGAGCGGCTGTGATACACAAATATGTACTGCAAAAGAGACTCAAGCCAAGGTACAGACATTTCAAGGACAGGTACACTGAAAAGCCTGTGTGGATGCTGCAATAATTCCCACCATTACTGCGAAGTGGAGTGATCCTGCATGCAAATGTGGAAACAAAAAGCCTGAAAACACATTTGCAGGCTTTCAGCTTGTTCAGTGTTTGTATGCCTGCTTCTTTAGCTACCAAGTTAGCAAGCTTTCTCTACCTACCAAAAGCACGTATCCCTCACTGTTGCTTTGAATATTTTCTGCTTTCCTATGCCAATCCACTCTGCAGTGGTAACATGACAGCTGCCATTCCCAGCTCTGAAAGGCCAGTTTCACAGCCTAACTGCTTAATCAACTAGAAATGCCGCTTCTCCATGAAGGTATGTGCATCAGTCTTTTCCCTCTCCTTCTTGGAACTTCTGTTTGCTTGGCCAAAATGTTTAACAACCTCTCTGAAAAACACACAACTCATCTGGCAGCCCTGGCTTTGGAAAGTTCCCACAAGAGGGAACATGAAATTTAGCGTAGGAATAGGAACAAGTCCACACTTGGCCAAGTTTTGGCACAGCCTTTAGAAATCCTCCTGCTGAGATTCAGAAGAAATCTGCAAGAGCTTTACTGGTGTCCACCAATGAACCTGGATGGGAAAGAGGTGAGCCTGGAGGAGAAGAACAAGACAGGAATGGATGCAAGGCACTTTGCAGGAGGGGAGACTGGATACCCCCTTCTGGAATTTTGGATGTGTAGCCACATGGTCATCTGCAATGACACAAGCTGTTCTGCCCGCAGCCTGCCCACCCAGAAGTAATTTCTTACATGTTCTTGAGGTCGGAGGAGGCTTTTCCAGGCTCATGAGCAAGGGCTTGTAGCCATGTGTGGGTGCAGAGCATCTGCCTACCGACACAAGACTGGTACCTCCTCACTCTGCCTCTCTGCTCCCTACTGCTCCCACAGTCCCCAAAGAGCAGGCAAGGTCCTTTGTCATATGCCTGTTTCCACTTCTGACTCTTAAAAAAATTTCAATCTTTAACAATGTAATGTGGAAGACAGGCTCAAAATAGGCATAAAGAAAGAGAGAAGAAGATATATTTGACATATGTTTGAATTTTTAAAACGCTTTAGAACTGCAGAAAAGTTACATGCTGGCAGGTAAGATTATGCATAAAGCTGTTCAAGACTAAAATGTTATTTTTTTCAATTTACAGATCGACTTTAGCACTTTCAGACAAACGTACATTGCAGTTAAAAACACAACCACAACAAAATCTTATTTGCTAATGCTGAAAAAGCTTTACACTTTCCACTCCCAATCCTGCAGGTCAAGCTGCAAGGCTGAGTCCTGCAGGAGTGACCGCAGTGGGTCTGGCCTTGCCACTCACAAGCTGTTGGCTGCACCCAACAGCCAAACCCACACTCCAATAACAATTGTGGGATATATAACTCAGAGAGCAAGGATGTGTGCTTGCCTTTCCAACTCAGGGAGGAGCTCAAGAGCAACATTTCGAATAACTGCATTGGAAATGAAGCAGGTTCTACTTGAACAACAGGTATTTAATCCAACACCAGGACACTGACTCCGCAGAACCAGAGTCCCTGAAGCCAAAGGAAGCTGCACAGGAAAACCACAAATGAAAGGTGGAATGAATGTTTATTAATTTACCCAAAGTTGGTTTTCTAAGTACTAGATACACCCCTAAATGGGCTGCTCCTAAACTAGAAGATACTATGCAGCAAGATCAGTTGCAATCTGCTGAAATGTTTGGGGATAATTCAAAGCTGTTTTGAATGGGCTGATATGCCTTGAAGCAAAACGAAAGGTACTTTCATATTGTTTTAATGATCTGTAGGTAATGCAAGTATCTGTTTCATCAAACCTAAATTAGAACTAGGAAAACATAGCTCTGCTGCACAAAGCAGCAGCCATTAAGGATGCTAATGGATTCATAAAAACATATGTAGGATTGTTTCAGAAAGTGTAAATGTACTCTTTATGAAAAATAATTGGTAGTCAAAACACGCTTTAATCAATTGCAGTAATAACTGTGATTGTTACATAGGGAATTCCTTCCTTTCTTTCTTTCCTGAGCACTTTGAAAGGTAAAAGGCACAAAGAGGTGCTCACAACATCTCCCAGTCCATGGTGATGCTTGGCAGCAAAGCCTCTGGGGTTCCCCCAAGCCCACCTGGCTGGGACAGGTCCCCAGCCCCAAACCTGTTCCATGTATCCTGCTCAGGAGTTGTCACTAAAGGGCAGCAGATCACACTGGTACAGACCAAAAGGTGAAACTTTGCTCAGTCCTCGGAGAGGCAGGGCACAGTCACATACAGGTAGAAGATGGGTCCTGACTGAAGCAGAGGAGGCAGAGCCTCCTCACACCTCTGCAGAGTGGGCAAACACGACCAAGTGGGGTCTGTGATAGCCACCATTGTGGGTTAGATCCAACAGTCTTGGAAAAGACAAAAAAAACCCCTAACACTGTCATCCTCCACCTCAAAAGGAGTTCCACAAAAAGGTGGAAGCTCATTAAAAGGAATGGAAAATAGACCCCTGAAAAAGTGAGGTGTTTGCAGAGGCCCACAACTGCTTCAGGCCACTCAGTTGAAGGTAAAGAATAAGCACGTGGGGGTTTTATTGAGATGGGCTTCAGAAAGGGCAAGGCAAATCTGTGCAGCCATTCAGGGCAGGTAACTCAGAATAAATAGATGTCCTTCAAAAACCAGCCACTTCTCCAAGAGAAGAACAAAATAGCTCTGGGAGAAGCAGGTGATGAAAAGCAAAAAACAAGGAGATTCTGTCAGCTCTAAGATAAAAAATGCATACATGCATTTTTTTTCCTCATCAGAGAAGATATCTCCTAATTATTGGTTTTGGTATCAGCAGACTTCCAGGTGTTTCAATATAGGAGAATCCACCATCAGACAGGCCAAAAAAAAAGAAGCCAATCCCCAACTTGCAGATGTTATCACAAGTATTAATGAATTAAAAAAAAACAACAAAACAAACAGATTCTTTCTCAAACAGAAATGTGACAGGAAGCCTGCCAGGGAGTCTGCAGGGCCAGGAGATGATCAAAGCAAAATAATAATAATAAATAAATAAATAAATTGGAAAAAAAAAGCTCACAGAGAATAAGGTAGCAGCACAAAACCCTCCTTTTTCCCCTCCTTCTGTGTTCACCATGAAAGGACTCTGATGGGTCCCCATGCCAGCATCTTGTCCATGCAGGATGCCTTGTAAGTCCCATAAAAAATCATAATATTAAGAGACATTATGCACTGAGCAAAGCAAATGAAAAGTAACACCAGGCCAAGAGCAGATGGGTTTCTAAAGGAAGGCAACGGTGAATCATATGACCTTGCTGTGCTATGTAATCTACTGCTCAAAAGTGCTTAAAATCTGTGAGGAGGAGCGGGTGGCAAACGTAACACCAACATTCAAAGGGTCCCAGGGCAACCCAGGGGAATACCAGTGTGAAGCCTCAGGTTTGCACCAGGAAAAATTAGCAGATGATTTAATAACACTCTGAGCAAGCACATCAATAAGTACAATATTCCCTGGTTTGTTTGGTTTTCTGCAAAAGGAAACACAGCCCCCCAGGCTTCCTGCTGGTACATCTGTACATGGAACTGCTGGATACAGCACCCTGGGGGGTTCCAGCCAACTTGGACAAGCTCTCTGACAACATATTCGTATGAAAATTTGGCCTAGACAGAAAACAAGCAGAAACCTGGGTATCCCCAAACAGATTAAGAGACGTGAGGCAGAGCAGGAGTAAGCTTTCAGATTTTGTAGGAAGAGAGGGCAGAATCCACAGGGATCTGTGCTAGTACAGGAGCAGCTCATCTCACTCCTGCGTGACCCCACAAACAAGGGGCAGAACACAACAAGAACTAAAGATAATGCTAGATTATTCAGAGCAGAGAGCATGAGGGCCACCTGCAAAAGACTGCAGCTTAAAGCACAGAAGGCCACATACTTAATTGATTTTTTCTTCACATTTTCCTTTTACATTTTCAGGCTTTTTATGAAAAAACACAAATCAAAACTCTCAGAGAAATCTTCTCAGCTGTGTTCGGAGGGCAGTGGGTCAAAATGACTCGACTGCTTAGAGGCTGTAGGGACAGAGCACTGGGCATCTTCCCCTCAGCTCTTTTCAATACAAAGATCTCTGCTAATTCATCATTAAATGATCAATGAACAATAAAATGTTGATTCATCAATGTCATAAAAGAGTGCCATTCACCTACCCCAGTCCCCAGACAATGTACACTTCAAAAAGCAGCAGTATCCAGTTTCTGTCACGGGAAAGATGGGAAGGACCGCTGGAAATGATCTGAAGTTACTGTTATAAAATTAAAAAGCCTAGATAATAAAAACCCACACCAGCCAATATTCATTCAAATGCTTTGTCTGAAGGCATGTAGTGTATCTGGAAAACACTTACATTACTTTTGCTATGTTCTTTTTATGTCTTGCCCTTTGACTTGTGTGGTTAGCCAATATCTGGCTGCAAATAGTTCCTGTTTAGAAGAGAAACTGACAATAGAGCCAAGACTGTTTTAAACAATCCTGTTTATTCAGTAAAAAAGCAAAAGCCACATTTCCCTGGAGAGGAGAGAAAGTGAGCTGCCAGACACAGTATTCCTGCTGGTATCTTCGAATATATTTTCACTACCAGATCTCTTTTTGCTTTTGTTCAGGAACTGACTAGCAGCACCATGCCTGAGCCTTACTCCAACAGCTCCCTCTCTGCCTGCTTTCAAGCATTATAAAACAATATTAAAGTGAATTTTTTTAGAACTATTACATATCTTCCAAATATTTTCTATGTTATTTAAAACATTTTAAGTTTTCCATGAATTCCAGACTTTCAACAGAAGGACATATACACTGTCACATGTCTTAAATGTAGTAACTGAATTATTTGAATAAAAACCTCAGAGGTTTTTGGCTTCTTATGCAGACACCTTTGTTTGAATGTTCCACTGACTGCCAACTGGCTACTCCTCCTTCCTTAGTCAAAACTCTACTCACCACGCTCCTCCCCTAAGATTTTTCTCATCCACTTTTTGGGGGCAAAACGTGGCTCCCCAGCACTGCAAAAAGTCTTTGATGACAGCAGCTTGGACCTTACATCTGTGGGAAAAGACTGCTAATAGTTAAAAACCAGCCTGTTGCCAAAAAGCCCAGAGGGTCCTTTTGCTATACTGACCTTCACCTAATATGCACTACTAACATGGCTGTGAAAACCCATCCTAAATCACAGTCTTGCCAAATAATTACCAAATAGCAAGTAGTCTTGTAATTACCTAATCTCAAATGCCAGGTAGTCTTGTGAAATGATTCCCTAAGTCACAGTAAGGCCCATGCTATGACTTTTTTGTCCTAGGATCAGTCAGGCACTCATCTATACCTATACAAACTGTCCCATGGAGGTATGCAGGACACCGATAGGATGACTCATGCTGAACACTTAAGCCTTTTTGGTGAGGAGCTCAATAAATTGTCTGATACTAAAAAAATCTGAATTGTCTCCCCAGGCGTTCTTCTCTGAGAACACACGTTCAGTTGTAAAACGGGCACACCTAATTCCTAAGTACTAGCTCGTTCTAATTTATCTGGATTCAGCAGATAATCATATTCAATACTTTGGGGAACAGGTACTTTTTCAAATGATGGCAAAGAAGTATTTTGATCTGCGTCAGCTCAGTTGACAGTGTTCAACAGAGATTTATTCCCTCAACAGGAGGCTGATGACATTATTTCACTCACTTGGTAACAGATTACAAAGGCATCTTTCACCCAGCATTCCCAAATACCACTACTCAGTCTTCACACATGCCAAGCGTCACAGTGGTGACCCTCTCCCACACCCCCATCTGCACTGCCACCCCCATCAATAACTGCAAGCAAACCAAATTGCCCTGCCCTCCCATTTTCCCAGCTGCCAGAAATCCCTGCTTCCCTGCTGCTGCTTCCAGAGCATCAACGATCCATCAGTGTCTTGTGCTGCCTTCGTGTCAAGTGGCACATACTGACATCCTCAAGGAACACCAGCATTTTTATTGACTGGGAACACCAAGAACAGTTCAGCTACAAAATCGAGGCCAGGCACTGGTGTACTACTCAAGAACCCCCCTCTTCTCCCAAGCTGTGGGCCTGAATCCAGACAGCCATCCAGATCTCCTTCTGAGGACACCAGGAACTGAATCCTGCACTCATTGATTGTCTCAATGATTTTCGAAGAAAAAAGACCAGAGTTCCCCTGCCCTTCTGTTGTCAGGTTAAAATGTATAAGAAGTGTTGGGCAAACTGCATCAAATTATGGAATCACAAAGGCTATTTCCTGTGTTGGACTATTTACAGTCTCTGCTGCTTTGAACAAAACCAGAAAAGATGCACATAATGCTTTGCAACATCCTAATCGTAGGAGCATGTAGACACAGCATTCTCTTCCCACGTTTCTGTCTGTATCATGTTATTTTCTAGTAAGTGCTGAGAACTGTAGAGTAATTCAGAATGGTAACTTTTACTGAAAACACAATATATTCCAAAAGAAAACACTGAATTTAACCATCAGTTTTTCCTGTGTTTCTCTCACAGCGACATAAATACGTGCATTTTATCACAACAGGGCGGTCAATATTACTACAATTAGTTAAAAAAAAAACACATTTCATACTAGCATTTTAAACCTCCCAAAGTATTATTTTTTTCAGCTTTCCCAGGCAGAAAGCTGTAACTGTGCCCAGTGTACTAAAATTAAAGTCTAGGAGCCTTCAATGCACATCACACTCATAGGTCAGCTGATTAATTCACACATCAGGACAGGAGAACTCTGGTCTCTATGCAAACAAGGCCAAGAAGCTTTTTCCTGGATAGAAAATATTAGTAAAGCAACATACAACACCCTGTGCTGACATCCAGAACCCCTACAATATTAAACCAAGGAAGTTTTTGATGGATTGATGAACGGTTATGGTTCCACTGCTTCTGCCTGGGCTTTCTTGAGAGACACATGAGGTTAGAATTCCAGCTGTAGATCGGAAACAAGCTAAGTTCCATCCATGCTGTGCAGAACTGCACACACTACTGCCAACACACGGCACTAAAACAGCAGGAAGAATTGTAAAACCATTCCAACATCATTTCTTGCTGCTGCTTCAGATGCTTTTGCAGTACAACAAGTGCTGTGACAAAACACTAATGAGCACAAATCCATCATAAAGTACTTACTGACATGTCAGTAACATGCAGAAAGTATTTCAACAGAGTTTTCCAACCACAAGTGAAGTAAACCCGAAAAGCAACAAACAATCCAGAAAAGTACCTTCGGCTGAAAAAAACCTTGTTGTTAGTCAGCTTGAATACATCATGTCAAAACTCCTGTCTGCAGGATCTCACCATCCTCCCTCTCTTCTTGCCTTCGTATTGACAGCTACAAGTGCCTGCAGAGGCTGCATTTGATCAGGGAGTCAGGGCAGGGAGAGGCAGTGCCACAAGTCTGCACATTTTCCTCTGAGGCTCTGGGAGGGCTCAGGTGAGGCAGAGCTGTGCAGGAACACAGGGGGAAGGGGATTTTCTGACCCTCCTCTCTGACACAAAACACAATGCCAGACTCTTCGGGCTAAGATCTCAACTGAAAGCCAAGACAAAGAGAGGAAGAAACCCCCAAGCTCAGATTTAAAACATGCTGTGAAGCTGAAAGGGAGTGGAGAGTAAATCCTCTGCAGAAAATTTTTCTGAGCAGATTGTCATAGGAGCTGAACAGGTTTATATAGCAACAACTCTGTGCCTTGGAAACTGCTCCCCAGGAAAGGGCAAACCTACACGAGGAAACCAACCCTGCCAAAACCTACCTTGCTCAACCTTGCAGATGTGCAGCTAATTCACCTAATTGATACTTCTTGTTGCAACACTGTACATACATCTGAAGGTTTGTGCTCTGTTAAAATATTACTTCTTACCACCAGGTGATGTTGCAGAGTCCACGCAGACTGTGCAAAATGTCCACACTTGATAGGAAAATGAAATATGAGTAGCACAGAGCAACACTCCTGGAGGTGAGCTTGGCTGTCTAGCACTTGGGTGAAAGGAGACTTGTAATAGCACTAGTAAAACAAGAACTGTGGTACAACAGTTCACCCAGGGGAATCTTAACTATTAACAGTAGATTGTAAAATTGGTCTTATGAAATCACTGTTAAAAATTGTTCAGTTCAAACATATGTATAAGGAGGAAGTAATTATAAGGGGGGATTGATCTGCAAGTCTAAAATAAATCTACCTTTTATATTTATTTTTAAGAAGTTTCTAAAAAGCCACTGATCAAACTCAACAGCAGATAATCTATGCAGTTGACCTGTCTGAACTAAACTCTCATGTCTTCTCCGGGCATACAAAAAGTGTTTTACTAACTGATGAGAAAAACTAAGACTCAAGATTGATCAGTAAAAAGGGACCCGCTTTCTAAATTCAGCACCACGACTGACAAATAGCTTGTTGCACCATAGCTGGCTGTTCAATATAATCCATGGATGCTGTGTTCTTTGTTTTCTGTGGTGTCCAATATTTATGCAGTTTAGTAAAATGAAAACTGTAAAATTCAAATATCCTGACAGATCACATTGTTACCAGAATAAGCTGTCAAAAACCACAATTCCTTTTATTTATCTGTAAAAACAAGCCACCTTTGAGGGCAAAAGAACTATTTCAAAAGAGCAGCCAGATAGTATAATGAATAAGAGCCAAGAGGAAAATAGAGACTATTTTTATCAATGATGTCTTTCAGGAACAGCAGGTCCAAAAAGAATTGAATTTCATCCGGATCTGATCACAGTGCTTACTAAATTGCTTTTTCTGTATCTGACATGCCTTATGAGAAAAGTCTCCAACAGAGAATCCGTGCTGGAGACTAAAGAAAATACATTATGCAGTGGGCCTCCTGCCTTGGCGTGCAGGTCCGATCTCCTGTGCGACCCAGGCAAAAGGAAAAATTCTATCTGGACCTTCTACTTGTTGCAATGTGGTGCCTGTGACTAAAGAACAATAAACATTTCCTTTCTTTTTTTTTTTTTTTTTTTTTTTTAATTCCCATAGAAACTCTGAAGTCTATTTCCTTGATTATCTTTCAGATTCTTGATGGTAGGTTCATTATCACCATCATGATTCCTGTTCAGGATTCAGAATGAGGCAGGAGAATGGCTGCAGAAAAGCAAGTTGAACAGCCCAAGACAAAGGCACCTACTTCTGCTTGACACAAAATATTGAAAATATTTACAGCATAACACTATCCTAATGACTCAGATTTTTATTTTTTTTTCCAAGAGTAATCCCATTGCAGTACAAAAGTGTGTGAAATATTAACCCCATTTTTGTTTTCTTTCAAATACCTTTTTTTTTCTCAGCTGGGCAAAAGGAGTTCAGTTATCAGCTGTGTCAACTGCTGCTTATTTCAGCTGAGTTTGCAAACAATCTTCCTTGAGCCTGTTAAGAAGAAGAGGCTGATGGCTTCCCTATGCCTTTGGAAACATTAGTCACAATAGAATAACACTAGGAAAGGTAAGAAGATCAAAGATATGATCAAAGCAGGGCATAGTCTGAATAACAGGCTATGACAGACTCTGGCTTAGTGCCTTCCAGCCTGAAAGAAATGACAGAAGAAATATGCTACTGGTCTCTAAAGCTGTGTGCTGCAGACAGTGGGAAGGGAATCAGCCACTCACTGCCTCTCACAAGCCAACAGCTCAGGAACGTCTAAGCAAATTACCTGGTGGCAGGCTCAAAATGCACCAAAGAACAAGGATCTTTACCCAAACACAGTCAGGCTATCATCATGCTCCTTTCTGCAGGCACCAGAGGTGCTAAAAATTCTCCTTGGCTCAAACAGCAGGCAGTTTTACAGAACAAGTAATAAAAACCCAAAAACATGATCAATTTTTAAGACAGTGCTTCTAGTGGGGAGATGAGGAAGTATAACCAGTACCACTGGTGGGACACTTCTTATGTCAATCTGTACAAAACCAGGCAAAACCAATCCCACAGCAAAACACTAATTGATTTTAAATTAAAAAAAAAAAAGGTAAACATAGCAATGAATAGGTTTGTTACCCGAATCTCTTGACTGATTTTAGCCATAGATTTTCTTACAGTGATGCTGCTGCTTTGCTTTTTTTGTTTACACATTTAGTAACTCCTTTCAGAGGATTTTGCTTTGATAAAGCCCTTTTCTCACCTGGAGGAACAAGCAAGGTCAAAAGCCTCAAAGGAGAGGACACTTAGGAAGTACTGAATTCTCAGCCAAGCAGTGTTCCCATCAGCCAGGCTGCTACAGGAGTTTAACATTTGGGCTTAGCAAAAGACCACTGTGCAGCAGCAATCCCAGCTTGCAGAATAAACATTTACATGTTCCCAACTGTTGTGAGTTTGTCTGGGATTTTTTGTTTGTTTGTTTTGTGGGATTTTGTTTGGTTGGGGTTTTTCGTTTTTAAAAATACTTGCAACTAAATAGGTACTTTTCTAGTTCAGGCAGGGGAATGTCAGCTGCAACTTCGTAACTCCTGACTTGATTCAAACTGTATCCTTTTCTTATTAAAATCTGTCACCCTCTCAAGAGACAGCACCACTATTATAAGCACTTTATTAGGCTGCTTTCCCGTAACATTAACAGTGGCACGAATGCTACTTTGAGACTGAAGGTTATAGAAAATAATTCTTTTCCAAGGTCTATTTCAAATGCTTCGTTTTCAACAAAATTGTGCAGTTGTACAGGTACATCATATGTGTGCACGTGCACACAAAGCCTGCAGTGCTCACATACTTCATCCATAAACTCATCCTCACATCTTTTTATGGTATAGTGAGTGACACTTTAAATTTAAATGCTTTTTTTTTTTTTTTCTAAAACTCCAATACTCTTCCAGAAGAAAAAGCAGGAATTATTTTCAAAGCAAACTCCTTCCTAGCTGCTTTAAACTTGACTACTGCTGGAGGAATTGATGCCCAATGCAGACTAACCACATTTTCTTGTTGCAGAAGAGGGCATTCCAAAAATCTCCTCAGGACTCCACAGGACTGACTGCAAGGATTTAAGCAAGTTTTTCTACAGAAGCCTTACCAAGAGCATGGAGCAGTCCTGGTAATGGTGGCAGTGGGCAGCTCACTGAGCGCCTCCTGCAGCCTCCCAGGGTTAGTACTTCCGGCCCAGGGAATCAGCTCCTCGACTACATCTCCTGCATATGTGCATCTCTTGCACATACCTGCAAGATGTTAACTGACCAATCACTACTGGATTAACTGGAGGACTAAAATACTTTACACCCTCTGCACTGTGACAAGTTGAGAAGGGAAATCTTTCTTTCTGACCCTTAATGAACAGCTAGTTTAGAGTTTAACAGGATAGCCTAGCTATTGAAATGCTAATTATCACCACCAGGATTAGTGTTATGACATAGATGAGAACTGTTCTCAAGTTCACTGGTAAAGCATCACTGCAAAAGGGTTTTGTCCAAATGTCAGCATTTAAAACATCGAAATGTTTCTAAATGGCATTTAATGATCAAATAAACAAATACATATGCTTTGTCTTGACAATAGCTCCACTTCATGTCATTGACAAATGTAGTTTTATGAAATAGAAACCAGTTGTGCATACGGTGAAAGTGGCTTTTTTTTTTTTGTCATGGCAAATATCCAACACAGCAATTAAATCACAGCAGTAGCTGATTGTATATTCAAGATACAGACTGTGGTTCAGAACAACACAGGGGTGATACTTTCTCAGACACCCTTTCCTCTCCTGAAGCTCCAGGTTTGGAGTAGAGAAAGACTCAGTCACTTCCAATCTGAAATCCCTTAATGGCCTTACAGAAGCAAGACCATTTCAAACTCCAGGTGTGGGATATGGCACGAAGGGGAGGACATGCACTTTTCTACTGTCCACGTGTAATGAATGTTGTAAGCTCACACATTATGATAAAGTCTTCATGATTATTAAGCAGGTGGGTGTTTTCTTTTTCCTAACAAACTTTACAATGAAAAGTAGAGAACAGAGAATGGAGCAGAATGAAACAGCAAGATGTTTTCAACTAAGACGAGGGTGTGTTTGTCAGTTTCTGGACTTCGTTAATCAAACAGCTTTTCTGTTGTTGGTTCTGCCACACAAGAAGGTGGTTTTTGCTAGTAAACCTGTACTGCTGCACACACCAAACCCACCCAGGAGCCCTGGCCATCTCTGTCATTTCAGGTACTCAGCTTGTGTGGGTGATGTGCCAGACCAAAGTTTAAATCAAAGATGATCACCCTCATTTCCAAAAGGAAATGACTTTCAATTCCAGCTCCACAGTTACTTCTCCCAAGCAAAATCAGGACTGTTTTTCATCTTAGCTTCTGACAAAGCTGTAAGAATTGAATATTTCCTATTAGTGTTCCCAGTAAATTACTAACCATGATGATAAATATCAGGCAACTAATGTAGCATTTCCATATTTGGAAAAAAAAAATATTATATAGATGATAAAATCAGTCATTTTTACCAGTTTATTCCTCTCTTACTCCTGATAATTAAAGGAATCAGAATCAAGATGTAACTCTCTAAAATTTCACTTTACAGCTTGATCAATGTCTAGAGGATGTGCCTGTTTCCACCAGACCAGACTGGGTTTCTGGTCAACTGCTGGAGCTCCTGCTCCTCCTGCAGCAGTGAGGGAGCCCCAGAGCCACCAGGTATCATGGGTCAGTTGGTAACACCACCCTAGCAATAAACAAAAGTAGTTTCTCTCACTCCAAACACAACTTCAAAGATGATCTGCAATGATGTTTTTCTATTCCTGTCCAGGTTTTTATTATATATTTTACTATATGTTGGTCAAAACATCTCAGTTTTGAGGCAAACTTGACCCTTTCTCTCTTAAAACCTCAGTCTAAACTGTGGCTTTATCTCTACCCATAGATATCAACTCTATTTCTGTAATGAACTTGGTTCAAATCAGCAGCAGGAAAGTCTCTTTCAAACTATATTCACCTGTCCTGCAGTCTTGCTAATTTTCTCAACCAGAAACAGTGTTTTCAATAAATAGAACATCTGATTTCTTAAAACATTAATCACATTTTCTAAGTTAAAAGCATGGTTGTATTTGTTCTTGAAGTGAGAAGCAGCCAACTTAACTTCTCTTCTATCTGAAATACATCTATATCTAAATTCCCAATTTAATTTAGATATGGAACAGTGACTGTCCTGCCTGATCAATATATCAAGCAAGTGAAGAGCCTGCCTGCTGAGGGAGATTATGGAAACCAGTGCTCAGGTTCATGTATTCACATGTTCAAGCTCCTGACAATTTTACTGACAATTCTTTTTAATTAGCCATGCTGTCTTGCTATACTCCCAAACACATAAAAATTAATTACCTGGAACATCACATCTTTGCAATTTTAACCTTTTCAGGCTTCACTACTTTTCAGGGACAGTTCCTTTAAAAAAACAAGGCTCTACTTATCAAGAAATTGCACATGGGAGACAGACAATCAATCACAGAAACTGAAAAGACAGGGAGAAACCATAACGGAAGACTTAGAACACTTTTAATGACTCCTTAACATGCACTGGGAGATAATCAATAGCTGATCAAAGCTGTCCTTTTTGACTTCACCTAAAGAGTAATTTCCATAGAGTTAATATTCAAAATCACCAATATTAAGTTACAAAAAAACCCCTATGCCAGTAAATCTACTGTGAATGCTCCTGCTTATTTAACATTGTCCATTACCTTGAACTTCCTATCAGTCAGGTGACCTCTGCTGCAATCCCAGTGACAAGAGTGAAAAACATGCAAATGAAAAGTGTATCCATAAACTTGAAAGGCAAAATTGCAGCCAATCGATGGTTTTATCATTGCTTCTGAATTGTTTTCCAACTTCCAAAGCAAGTCAAGGTTGCTTATCAGTTCATCATGCATCTAAGCTTAAATTTAAGTAGAAAAATTGTGATCTGCTCCAAGGAACTTGGCCATGACAATTTGCTTTTTTCAATAAAAAATACACCAACAACTGCATCTGTGCCATGGAAATAAATCTTCATTTTTCCTTTCCTAATCTGAGTTTCAGGTTTTACTTAAATTGCAAATGAAAAATTAATACCTGAAAATGGGTTAATTGACTCATCTTTCAGCCAGTGGCAAAGGGACTATTCAAAGCCTCAGACATGAGAGAGATTCTTTTCTAATTTACTGAGCAAGCAATAACTCAAGAACACATGGACACAACCCACATTTTAGAGTGTTTCTCTGGTTAGTTGTAGTACAGCTTAAGTGACACCACTGGCCTGTCTACCAGCTAATTTTTGGCTAGTAAGTACACATGGACTCATCTTACAGCTGCCACTTGACAGCACATGCTATCTTTCACCAAAGAGTTTAGCCTAATTAACACCAATTGCCAGGCTTTTCTAAATCAACATTCTAAGATGCAATACACATAAGCACATAAATGTTTTAGTACCAAGTAACAATTTGGCAGTGCTCTTTTGTCTAACATTTCCTCAGATACAGTAGAATTTGTGAATAGAAGGCAAAATTATTATAGCATTAAGTAGAGGAATGAAGTTCATACAGAAAGCTGGACAAAATGTGCATACAGTAATACCAGAAAGTTAACAGCTTCATCTATACTGTGCAGGAGGCCTGATTTTCTCTCCTCTGGATCTACTACAGTCAGAGAATGGCTGCAGAAATCTTGAAAAAAATTACAAGCTTTTACCTTTCAGCATTTTTTCAACAGACTGTATAGAAACTGAAATACCTGTCAGTTTAATGGACCCATAGAAGCCTCCCTTCTCAACTAAGCATATAAAACCAAAGCATGCTTATTTCTTTCATTCCTTACAAAAAAAAAATATGTATGGACACATGCAGTTCTACTGCAGATGGAAGCTCTGTTTTCTCTGGAAGCCACAAACCTAGGGTACACACTAAACATTCAACTACACCAGCTGACATGATTGTGCTCAATCATGGTCTAATTCCAGGATGATGTGTAAATACCATCCCCTACAAGAGCATTTAGCATTAGTCCCAAAAATGAGACAGTGTCTGTTTTGCTGAGAAATGAATGACTAGAAACAAAGTAAAACTCAATTTCCTGATGCTTGATGCAACTAAATCACAAGCACAGCTCATAAGACTGCACAGGCAGAGTAAGACAAAGGCTCCCAAACCCCTTTTTAGTGTGTTTCAATAAAAGATTCTAAATCTTCATAAAAACAAGGCAAAGAAAAAAAGGTAGATTGAGATAGAACTGCTTCAGAAAGTAGCAGCTTCCTAAATCAGGCATGAAGATTTGCAGGTTTGAATGTACCAAATCTAACCAAGAAAACACAAACTGGCAAGAAGAACTGGCAACTCAACCAGATTTCTTATCTTTATGCAGTTTGACTGTCAGTTGGGGTAAATCCATCCCTGCCCGGGGTAAATCCACCCCTGCACCACTTCAAGCAGGGATGCTTACCAAGAAAGGGCAAGAAATAAACCATTTTCATCAGAGGTAAGCATTCCTGCTTTTTTGTAAGTTTGAAAGACGTTATTTAAGTTGATCTAATGCATATTCACTTCAACTCAGACCAAATTTTTATTTGCCAAATGATAAATCCTTTGTGTTTCAGTGCTGGAAAAATCTTACTTAGCATCTCTATGGAAGGCCAGGTTGACCTAGCAAGTTAACTCTCCAACCTCAGGGAAGATTATACTTGCTCTTAGTTTGCACAACAGATACCTGGATAACGTTTTCTGTGGGTTGGTTTTTCCTGAACCAAAAAAATAGGGGGAAAAAACCCCAAAATGAACACTAAAAACCCCCAGAATATTTCTGTGAACTTCGCTCTTGGACTAATACCTGCCATTATAACTAAAATGATGAGATACTGTTTGCAAAATTTTCAGACACTTTTCTAAGCATTTAACTAAGTATCATCAATCTGGGATTTTTTTGTTTTGCAGCAAGTTTTTTTATAAGAATATTTCCAGGAGGTTTTCTGTTTGGAAGGAACAGGGATTTGTACAGTCAGATAGAAAGGAACTGCAATGCAATGACTTTCTAAAAATTAAGTAGTTGTCACCCTCAAGCCTAGAGGTCCTGAAAAACCACCACATCCTCTGCAGTGTTAGTGAGCTATCAATGATAAGCACAGAACTGATGTGTACAGAGCTGGTTACTTTGGGAAGTGTCCTGTGTTCCCAACTCCAGCACAACACACTCATCAAATTACTCCAGTCCTCCACCAAACTCCTCTTTTCTTCTCCAAGGAAATTGAACTGGCTTTTTCTGTACTGATGAAAACTCTGTTTATCATGTTTTGAGTGTGTGAAAGTCAATGAACTTTTTTGTTCAGAAGTGTTGTTTTTTTTTTTTTTAAATAGCTGGTTGAAGTGATCAGAAAAGCCTCAGCTCAGTTTAAATATAGAATATATTATGACCTTACTTTGCTTCAAAACTTCTTCAAAGTTCACTTTGCTTCCCCTGACTAAGAACTAATCTATCTAAAGAGGTCCGTCTTGCTAACAGAAACTTGGGGGCTTCAAAGGGCACTTCAGAGAATCACAGGGGTTGGGAGGGACCTCTGAAGACCATCCAGTCCAACCCCCCTGCTGCAGCAGGAACACCCAGGGCAGGTCACACAGGAATGTGTCCAGAGGGGTCTTGGAAGTCTCCAGAGAAGGAGCCTCCACAACCTCTCTGGGCAGCCTACTTCCTGCTCTTCAGTATCTTTTTTTTCACTCCCCTCAACCACACTGTTCTTTGGAAAAAGAATTTTGGAACTTTTTATTTTCGCCTGTCATCTAGCAGTCCTCTGCTCAGACCCACCTCCTTGAGTCTCTCCTCAAAAGGCTTGCTGAGCACACAGACTTTGCAAGGTCCCGGCTGACACAACTCCTATGGGTACTGAGGATAATTAGTACACAAATAAACACTTTCCATGTAGAAAGATACATCAGTGGGCCCTTAATAAGCAGCATCTCATAATACAGATAGGTATTCAAAGAGCTGGATCTTGTATTAGTACAGCTAAAACCTCACAGGTGTCACTGAGTATATCAATGTTCATGTAGATTAGAATTACCCTATGAAACCTGATAATTAATCAATTGGTTGCTACCTAGACTAGTTCAGTAATTGATTAAATAAACAATCTGTATTTGGCTGCTTATTGGCTTTCCTTCTGTATATGAGGATGGGAGAGTACTAGTATAGAAATGGACAAATCCTTCGAAAAGTAAGCATGACAATAATAGTCTGAAGGAGGGAAAAGGAGAAACTACCTTTCCAATATTATGAGATGTCCATGAGGCTATATTTTTTTGTAACTTCATTTGATGACTTGCATGTACTGTTAATAAAAGCTGACTTACTGAGAGACAATGAAAAATTAATTACCAGATTTGATCAGATACAGAATCATCAAGGCAAATACAGAACTACGCAAAAAACCCCAGACCAAAAACCCCAAACTGACCAAATCCTAACCAACAGCACAGGTTTTCTCAGAAATGGAAATTTAGCTAAGAACAATCAATTCATTCCTAGAAAGTGGGACAGCAAGAGTTAGGGAAAACCATATGGAATACAGGGACCAATTTCGTACATGCACCCTTTCATCAAGCACAGACATCTCTCTTCTTTTTGTTCTAAGAAAGTCTACTTGGCTTGTGAAACTTGAATTTTGAAAGGTGGTTCATTGTAAGACATCAATGAAGCTGTATGTTGCATTCCCCTCAAGGAAGTGAAGAAGTCAAAGCACTGGAACGTGTATTATGAGATAGAACTTCAAACAATGACTTTGAAGGCTGTCTTAGCGTGGGTTTGGGTGTCCTCTCTGGCAGGTAATAATGTTTGCAATGATTATTAGAGGACTTAGACCTCAGATCTCTATTTCTTCTTCCTCCTAGTCATCTGGAAACTCAAAAAGCAGCTTATTCCATCACAGTCATGGGCACTCAATCAGACTCAACAGGTAACACTTCACAAGCAAATGACTGTCCAGGGGCTGGCAATCTAGCTCTGTGTCCAGGCTTCAACAGCAGTGAGGCACTACAGCCCTCACTTACCACTCTCCTTCCACAGGATCAGGCATTTGTGCTTTAAAATTGTGCTGTAAATGTGCTATAAAACCATCCAAAGGTTCTCTACTCCGAACTATGACTTCCTGACTCCTCTGCAAAGCTGCAAAAGCATCTCACACACATTTGGTATCAGAGACACTGATGCTTATATGACCTTAGCTGTGATCAGAGTCTTAATGTGGCCATTGTAGCAATTAATTACTTGGTGGCACTGCAGAAGCGACACTTGCAAAACCAGGCAGGCAATCATCAATGGAGAGCATCAAACCTTGTGGCAAAGCTCAGGCTGAGAAGGTAATATCACAGGGTTTTATTCTGCATGCACACCCAGAGAGGAACATCAGATAACCTTCGGCTCTGCTTGGAAGATCTGCAGCTTTGGGGGAATTTACTCCGTGCAAATAACAGAAATGCAAAACAGGTTTTTTTTACAAGTGTCTAAACAGTAATTATACAGCCCTCTCCCCAGCCTGGAGCAGATTCAATAATATTATTAATTTTGCCATGAGTCAGACTAACTCTCAGAAGGCACAGTGTAAACCTTGATATTGCTCTTCAGGAAAACAAATTGCTACTCTGGTAACAAAGAGATCCATTAATTTTGCTGGTCTCTTCCATCTCTGCCAGCCAAAGACCATAAACACAGCACACACTGTGTGCATTCTTCACTGCCAGTGTACCCAACTGCTTTAGAGCATCCAAGGAAAGAAGCTTGGAAAGGAAATACAATATTTACCTCCATAAATTCAAGAACAGAGGCCAATTAAAGCTAAGTAATCGTGCAAGGCTGAACAAAAATATTATTCTTACTACTTACATTAAATTCTTTACTTTAGGGGTCAGCTGAGTAGGCACCTTGCCCTGCCAAGCAGGACTTATTTTTCAAGCCACCCCTTCTGAATAATTCATACTTCCAACACTCTTTGTTCTAGATTCATGAATATTCCTTCTTATGTCCATTGAAAAATTAAAAAGCAACTAAAAGAAGTTTCAGTGTTGGACTAAAAGTGGCCCTTTATCCTAATAGTGGCTATGACTAAAAAACACAAACAGCATTTTGTTCTATGTGTTACACCCACTGGAAGATTAAACACCTACAGAGGAGGAAAGATTAATCTTCTAAAAAAACCATCAGTGCAAGAAAATTCAGACAAATGGTTCTGAGGAGTATATTGGGCACCAGCAGCTTCTACATACCCTGACATCATAGTTATCCTCCTGCAGCATTGCAGACTCAGATGGGTCTTGCCTACGTGGTGCAACTCAATGGTTTCATATCATGCAACATATACCTGAAGGAGAACCTCTGCCCAGGCTGCTCTGCCAGATCAGAGTGTGGCCTAAGGCCACTGCCAGCCCCTGGCTAGCCCAGACACATCAGGTTTCTTGGCATGTTGTTCACTGCTCTGTGTAGGACACATGTAACATACATGTTTGCTAGGTGAACCTTTTTGGGTACCATCCGTATCTTCTAAATGAATTACAATGTAGAAGCCAAGGAAACATTTGAGGTACCAAGGTAAAACTTTGATTTCCAACATCCTCCTGCTACTTAGGTTTATCAAAACAGCTGCAGTGCTACCAAGAGATAAACAGCAGAGCTGGTCGTTTATCAACAGAGTCAGTTTCTCATTTCATAGATCAGATTTCTCAAGGTGCAGTTTGACACAAAAAAAAAAAAGCCCAAAAGCAAACAAAAAGATGACACCTGAACAGACTGTAGCTTAGGAAGTTGAATGAATGCATTTTGCAATGCAGCACCTAATCACCAGTGAGATTTTTCCTAGCCTAGACACCCTCCTTGGCAGATACTGCTTTGTCTTCCAGCACAGTGAATGTGCCTGACCAAGAGCAGGAATGGAGACAGAGCTGGTTTCCTACCATCTGTGACAGCTGTATCAGGATATTACTTCCTTTATACTCTAAAATTACCAGATTAAAAACAAGGTAATGACCAAACACTGGGTATTCATAACTTCTGCCTGACCTGCTTCTGTACTGGGATCTATCAGGTCTGTGCAGATAAAATGGGGTCATACTCTGTCACCCTCCACAGTTTGGGTACCCCAGTAACCCCGATGAGGTCACATACTCAGCTGGGAAATAACTTGTGATTGCCCACTTCACTTGACACTGAGCCCAAGCTAAGTTAAGGTATTTTTTAAATTTTTTATTTTTTTTAAAAAAGGGTTTATTCAAAAAGTCCAAACCAGATGACACAGTTACAAAGGGTTATCAAATACTAAGTTGCAGAAATTAAAAACAGAGATGCATAAATCAATATAATGAAGTTAAATCTGGAACATCATCTCCCCTTCCCTTTCCCAGCTGATTTGCTGCTGTCACAAGCTGAGCATCTCAAAGCTCCAGCCTTGCTCCACCTTACAGATCAGGCTGCAGTTGTTAGGAACAGCTTCTCTGGCAGAAACACCACCTCCTTTGGAGGTGCCTGTGCCTTGTAAGACCCAGTCTCCTTCCTGAAGTTCACCAAAAGGTCCAGACTGAAACTTGCTCTAAGCCTTCCTTACACAGAAGACACGCTAATCACACAGCTTGATTAGAATAAGCCTTATGTCACCTCCTTGATCCTGTCCTGGGTATTAAACCTGAGCCTGTGCCATTAGCCTCTGCAGAAGCAATGGATCAACTGCTGAATATTAGATCCAATTTCAGCTGTTCCTAAAATGGATTAAACAACTGTGGGAGTTTCTGCAATTAGCTAAGAGCATCATCTGAATCAACCAAGCAGGGTGGCAGCAGTGCTTGGCATTACTGCTCAAGCATATTTGCAGACCCTGAGGCCTGACAAAGCAGAAAACCAGCATGTGTGGAACTGGAGAAGACCATGAGGCACAGCACAGCAAGCCAGAGAAGGCAGAGAATAGCAGGAACCTCCAGGCTTTCAGAGTCAGCCTTCCCTGTCTCCTGGCCAGGGGAAGCAGGACAGAGTGTGCCCTACAATGAACAAGGGAAGTCATGATCTTAATGTTAATAGTCAATGTTACCTTAATGTCATCTTAATGTCAGTGTCAATCAGGTGGGTGTTTCAATTGGTTCTTCCTTTTTATACTCTTTAATACATGAATGAAAGGTCATATATCAGTATCAGTTAAGAAAGCAACATTTCTGTTTCACCCACCACAGATGCACATCTCCATTATAGAAAGCAGCTGTTCTCCTGTAGGAAGGGGAGTTGGCCCCATCTTGCATCAAGGAAAGCTAAAGCTCTCACCCTCCTTCTTTTGTGAATCACTGTGTATGTTCCAGTGTGAAATGAGCCTTACACTGATCTTTATCCCCATCCTGATGCACTAACCAGCATAGTTAGCTTAGTACATGCATCCCCATGGGAATAAACACACTCTTTAGTGCCTCTTGACTGAAACCAGGTAATAGCAAACAATAATCTGTTCAGGGACTAGTGAGTGACTAGTGCTTCCTCTTCCAAAAACTTTTGCCTGAAGTCTGTAACAATCCTGAATGGATGCCAAGTCCCTTCTCTCAAGTCCTTCTTCAAGATATTTCAAGAGCAAAATATGGACTGATCAGAAAAAGCAATCCCAGAATTTACTGAATTTCAGAGAGACTCAGCTCTTGCAGCGAACGAGAAGCTTGACCCTGTATCAAAGCTAGAACTTCACCATCTATTCCTACATATCTCACCCTGCTTTTGTTGTGTTTAGCACCTAAAATATGGTATAAAGCCTATGTGTTAGTTACTGTTCTCAAGGGCTGACGCTTGCAAAAGAAACATATAAAACTTGCAACAGATCAAGAGGACTTACAGGATCAGTCAGTTCAGGCAGGCTGGCTTGGTAGGTGAGAGGTCTGCAGTCACGAGTGTTGTTCACCAAGACACAAGGAAGAAACATTGGTCCCAAATCATCCCCGTCAAGCACATCTACTGTCAGGGTGGTTGTACTCGTCCTTCGTTCATGAAGGTTCTGGGCTCTGTCCTGTGGAGCACATGAGTTACGTGTGGTGAGGCTTTCTGAACTCAGAATCTTCAAAAAAAGTTTAAAATTAAATCCACGGGCAAACCATACAAACACCATCATTACCCAGGTTCTAGGAAACAGCTCACTGTAGAAACTTCAGCCTCAGAGCTACAGCCTTTAATTTCATAAAAGCTCAGCAATACAATGAAGAGGTAACAGTTTATCTCTTGAATTAAGAAACGCTCTGAGACAATTATCATTCAAAAATAATACAGTTTTGAGAAACCAATTCTCATGAAATGTGTGAAATGAAGATAAATGTCTTGTAAAATCTATAAAAAAGCAGCACAGTTGCATAAGATAGAAAGTCCCTCGTGCCTTACTTGTAATCTGAAATGTACTCTTATGCTGCCTCGTGCAGCTCTACCAAATCCTATCTGTGATTCTGTGACTTACAGAAATGGAAGCATAAGCAGTAACAACTTCTTTGCCAAGCAGCAGTGAAGAAGCCCTGGCCTGTAATGCTCAATCCACCTCTGCATGCCACAGTTTAAGAAAAAATCAGCACCTCCCTTCCCTCCCCCTAAAAAACAAACCTGACAGAGGCCAGCAATGAGATTGATCCAAGATCTCCAAACAGTCCTGATTTGTTCAGAGAATGAGTTACACTGCTCCTGTTTTCAAGGTTGAAGAACACTCCTGTCCACAATAAAGCAGCTACAATGCTGCACCCTGACAGAGTCTCCATGCTGCATAACAGGCTCTTTTCAAAGTCTCATGGTTTGGCTTTATGTACTGATTAGTTTATTTTTCTTTAAATCTTTGTGTTTCCAAGGTATCATCCAGTATTGCAACTTCTTTATTGTCTCCTTTTTTTTCTTTCCAGACAATACAGAAGATAACTAGACTTTCCTGAATTGTGGGAACCCTCTGGATTGTTTTTACACACTGAATGGTGGTCACACTAGCAACAGTTCCCTTTTTCTTTCTTCTTTTGTTAGCACAGTGAAGAAACAGCATGACTACCCAGTATCTTTAAAACAGTAAAATAAATTTCCATTTTCACAGAGGAAGAGTTATGATGGCTTTCTTTACAAAAATAAAATCTTGTGGAGGTCACCAGCTGAATCTTGCCCTCCTATCCTAGGATAACACTGACAGAAAAGAAAAAGGTGGTTTTTTTTTTGTTGTTTTTTTTTTTTTTTTTATGCTGGTTAATATCATAATCTGTATAAGAGGAATTGGTTGCTGCTCTTCATCAGTTTGGATACATATTTTTTTCGTACTTTGCAATCCTCTTAGTTCTTGGTTCCACTTTACATTTAGAGTTACTAAATATTGGCATTTCTCAATTCAGCTTTCTTTACAGTCAAAGATGAAAACCAATAGCAGCTACAAGGAGCAGCCTTCATCATCAACTGATCTTTTTTACATCCCCTCAATATATGCCTTTGAGTAATAGTGGATTGAAATAGACACAGAGTAAGTAGTTTCACCTAGTATCATCAGGATTCAAGAACAATAAACCATCACTGCTCATGCAATCACTGGAATAGAAGTACATAGAAGTACTGTACATACACAGACATAATTACATGCAGTCAGCAATACTTTGTAAAATGAAAAACAGGAGAAGAATGCATAAGGAAAAGTCCTAAAAAAGCTGGGCTATGGAGCTTAATTTCTTTGAGATCTAGTTTCTCATCTGTGAGCACTCCAAACTTGAGTGAGCTCAGTCCCCATTTAGGGATGTCTGAGAAGACACATGGCTTTGCAAGACACAGCAATCCTACAAGCTGCCCCATCATGTACAACCATGATAGAAAAGCTACCAACACAGCTCCAGTCCCAAACCCAGCACCACAAGGTGACAATTTCCTGTGTATATCAAAAGGAATGAACCAATGAATATAAGACTGCTTTGCAGTACTGCCACCGTGCAACCCCAGCTGAACTTCAGCAGTTGCTCCTGCAGCATGAAGGACTTCCCTCCTCCTGTGAGCTGTTAACAAGAACTGCTCAACTGCTCCAGTTACTTTGCCAGGAGCACAGTGTCTCCTGAACTCACAGCTCTGACATCAAAGGTGAAGAGCTGTGAATATACAGTGTAGACCTGCAGAACAAATTACTGATAAAACAAGCCAAGTCAGCTCTGATTCATGGTCAAGAGATATTCATGGTCAAGAGACCAGAAAATTACTTTACCCAGGTAAAATCTCTTCTTCTACCAGCCTTAATTGTGTGGACCAGGAAGCATCTTCAGACATATCTAAGTGCAAAAAGCACTGAGGTGCCCCCAGAGTCTGTCTTATACTGGGGGAATGCTGAGCAAGCTACAAATATCCAGGGAAGTGGACTGCAAAATGTATCGACAGTTCTGTATCAGAAAGATGGCAGAAATATAAGAGGGTTAATTCAGCAGCAAGCAATTTGAAAGTTGCTTCAGAGCATTCCCATTTTCTCACAAATGAAGCAGGGTCACAATGGAGGAAAAGTTTTAATTTCACCTATTGTCAGAAGGACAAAAAAGAGGGGGGAGGGGGGAAGTTTCCCAAACTTCACAGGCACAAAAAAAACTTCTCTGATGACAGATACTATATATATAGTTTAAACATCACTTTTCTTCTCAGTTTCCATTATCCACTGCCAGCCAGCCCATAAAAACCTCTGCATACACTTGGCAATATGACTTGAAAGAAAAATCACCTCTGTATAAAAAAATGCATTTCAAACTTGAAGGCTAGAAGTAAACTGAATCCATCCTTTGAGATCAAATTAGCATAGTAAGATTTGTTAGAAAATGAACACTCAGTGCACTTTTTTGCATGGGATGTACTTCAATTTTGCAACTGTTCTTTGTGCCAGAAGGTTATCTTGTCATACACACTGAGCAAGCTTTTTATCCAGTAATAACATGCCTAAGCTTTCAATGACCTCAGTCTTCAGGAGAAGAGCATTATCAGACCTGGTATTCCAGCAAGACTTTTCCTTTCCTTGGAAAAATCTAAATCTGGAAACCAATACCCCACTTAAATCAGTGGTGTAAATGAGCAGATCCATACTTACATTTGCTTGGACAATGACAAAGTAACGGGTCTTTTCTTCATAATTCAGTCTCTCCCTTAGAACTACTGCTCCAGACAATGTGAGAGGAATATCAAAGGTCCTGTTGGAGGCCTGTAGAAGTTAAAAGAGTACAACAAATCTGAACATGCTTCCAGGCTAGAACATGTTACAAGTAGGCCACAATGAGATGTTCTGTTGGATGGCATGCTAAAACTGCATCTGCTGTCCATGCCACAGATGGAAAGTTCTTCTGTTTTCTGCCTCCCTGATTTGCTCCCTCAGAACCCCACAAAAGATAATCTGTATGGAATTAAACTCTGTCAGATTCTTTGTATAAACGTTACTACTTCCAGCCACAAACTGAAGTCAATATTCCAAAATCTCTCCACAGAAAATGCTTTCAAGGTACAGAGTACAATTCACTCCTTAGATAATAACCAGGCCTTTTTTTTTCCTCTAGAAGTTGAAATATTTGCTTAAATTGCAGTTTGTCAGCAAATAAACAATAATGACTGTTAAATTCACTGTACTGCAGATATTTGTGGTGTGCAGAAGAACTGGATTGGGAAGCACATCACAGACTCTGCTAAATAACTGGAGACACTGTTTGCTTATGTCTGAGTTTGGCACTCATCTTTCCGCATAAAAAGTGCACCTTTCCCACTGGGGAAAAATGAAACCAACAGCTATTACAGTATTTATGTTAAAGCAAAACAGGAAACTAGAACAGACTTAAAACCAAGAAGGAGGAAGAAGGAAGAACCAAGTAGGGTTGACTCCCCACCTCATCTCCTTCCTTTCTTTGCACAGACGAGTTGTGAACTAAGGAACCAACGGGTGAGGTCTGTGGCTACTGTAGAAGGTGATGCTGTGTGCACACATGTACACACAAACACATGTACATGTGACACTTGGAAGTCACAAGGAAGGTTCTCCTAACTGCTTTAGCCCATTGAGCTCTGGTTTAAAGGCCAGAACCAGCTGGAAAAGACTCTGCAGCTGAGCACCAGTCAAGGCACTCTCCAAAGTCCCTTTTCCTTGGTGGATCTTGGCATGAGGATGCACTTAAGTGGAATTGTACAATCTGAACTATTAGGGAGCATCAGCACAAAATTAGCAAAAACCTCTGACCTCTTGCAAAACTGCTTTTACCTGCAGTCCCCTCTTACTCCAACCCAGCACAGAAATGCAGTTGTTCAGTGATTTAAAGCCTTAATTCCAGACACAAGTCTGTGCACAGCTCCTGAAGGTACCACATGAGATCATCCCTGTCATCCCTCCATTTATTTCTGCTGCAACCCAAACTGCAATGAAGCTCCAGGACAATTAAAAGATGCACACAACCCCAGCACAACTCAGTTGCACTTCCATCCAATGCTGAAATGCGCCAGTATTCCAGAATTTTGACAGTGCTTTGTCACCTACTTACACCAAGAGAACAAAATTGTTTCTCTCCTCACTTTAAAACAGAGAAAACAAAATGCTTTTGTACAGCAGTCTTCATAACTCACACTTGTCAGCCTAGATTCCTGAAAATGGGCCAGCAAATTTAATATGGTGGAAGTCACCAGGGTAACAATACAATTTACTCTCCAGAGAGATGGTATGTGAAAGATCAGTGCAGCAAAAACATTATGCATATTTCTGAGCTCCAGGTAAACTCAAATGTTTAATTTTGAATCCTCACCAAACACACTACAATGAATCCCAGTAAAATTAGCTAGTAAGGAGGGAGTCCTGACTTGTTTTGAGGATACATTTGTCTTAATAACCTTCAGGTTTAAATGGAGCTCTCAGAGATCTAAAAATCCACTCATTCATTGAGTTGATCCTTAGCTTTTAACAGCCAAGAAAAGTTTCATAGCATTTCTTCATGTGGTAGCTAGAGCCCAGACCTACATATCATGCATGATTTGCATTCATTTTTCTACTTGGCTTTTACATATCTTCCCAATTAAACAACAAACTAATTAAGTTAAATTGAATTCCTAGATTAACACCTCTTGTTTTTATAGACTTTTGTTGTTTGTTTCCCCCCCTGCCTCAAATGCCCAAATTAGTACCCAATAAGCTTATGTGTTATAATCTGTTTGCTTTTTCTAAGGCAGGAGACTATGTCATTAGCACCAAAGAATACATCACACAATAGAGTGGGATCCTAAAAGTAGAAAAGTGGAGAAATTCCTCATTAAGCTGTACTCAATTTCTGAGTATGGTACGATTGTTTCCCAGGTTAAAGAAGAAAACCCACTTGTATCAGATATTATGCAGTAGTTTGCTGGCAACTTGACAACTGAGATGAGAAGTCATCTCTGTCAAGCACATGCACAAAACCCATCACTGGGTAAAAGCAGTATTATGCACAGAAAAGCTATCTACAGATGAGAGAATCAGATTTATTTATTCCGGAACAGAATAGCAGTAAGGCAAAGATGCAATAAAGCCACTAACTGCTTGTTCTAGCCAGGGAAAATCCCTCACTGTTCTTCACAATCACTGAGAACCAGGAAGTTTCACTGAGAAAGAGAGGAAAGTAATGTTTTAGGAAAGGGTTTTGAACTCTTCCTGTAGCAGAACACCAGACCAAGCCACTTAGGGATGCTATAATGACCTTCTGTTAGTGATTAGACCGATCCCTCTGCACTACTGAGGCTACTGCCACAGTGGGAGATGATTTTTGGAATGATTTCCCAGGATGCCTTTGAGCACTGCAATGACTTAACAGTAAATTAAATACAATTCCAGTTCTCTGTGGTGCAACATATTTTACCAGAAATAATATTATAAGGGGGTTGGAGTTAAAAAAATTATTACTGTTTTCAGTATATCACCACAGTCAATGTATGCTAAAATGTTTTATTTTTTAAAAAAAACAAACCACAACATTTTCTATATTCTAAAGTTATCTGAAAGAAGTATTTTCTGAAAGAGGTATTTTTTCAGTGCCAACATTTTCCCAGTCTTTACTGAAACAGAAGACATTATTTGAGCTGGTTTTATTAAGTACTATTGGCTAAGGGTAAGAAAGAGTGCAGAGAAAAATTCAAAGCTTGGGTTGGTGGGGTTTTTTTGCAAATATGAAACTGCTTGTTCACTCCTGTCACTCCTTCCTGCCTCTGTTTCATTCCCAAATATTTGTGGTAGCGAAATTGCATTTATAACACTACTGTTATGCAATTAAAAGATGATGGCAGCATAACATTTTAGTTCTCTCCATTTCCATATAAAACCTATGCCTTTGTATATAAAGTTTTGGATGGAAACTCTTCAGTTGTACCTACTGCCAGTACAAAGAAGAGCTGAGGACTGTGTGCTAGTAATTGTACTCTTTTAAGTAGTCTCACTGAAGTGTCATAACTCAAGAGACTGGTCCAGTCTGCACTGTCAATTTAATCCCTAAGAAAAGGAAGCAAACATTTTAAAAATGAAATCACTCTACATATACACAACACATAAAGTTAGAAAAATCCCTACGTCCCTAAAGCTTAACATCAGAATTCCACTGTTGTCATAAAGACACTGCCTTTTTTACAAAGCAATGCTCCCCAGGAAAGATTGGGGCTTAAGGTGCTGCAAAATTTCTCAAGAAAAAAGATCTTTGTCCACAAAATACATAGATATAGTAAGTAAACATTATGCCTCAGCATGTAGCTGTGCAAAAATCAACAACTAACCCAGTGAAAAGAAAAATTAGGCTCTTCACACAGAATTATTCCTTGATACTGCCACTGTTCTGCAGAATTCTACCTTCTGAGAAATATAAGCACTAAAATTAATTCAGTAGATACTTAAAATCTTTTTACTTCAATGGAAATTATTAATTAATTAATAAGCTTTAGGTGGGAATCACTAGTGTTTTATTTTAATAATATGCATCCCCCTTTTTATAAAAGAGTGATCTTTAAATATAAATGGCTCCATGAGAAGTCAGAATGTCTCTTTTGAGAGTAACTTGGCCATGCCTATAAGTATTTCTTAGCTTTGGATCTCTTAGGTATGAATATAGGTACACCTACCCATTATGGACTGAAAAGGCACACCAAAAACCAAGATGAAGTGTGTGAACAACAGTGGAGAAGGCAGGGGATGATGAATGAATAATACTGAAGTAACCCAGCTGGTAAAAGGGAAGGTAAATTCAGCCATGGTTACATGGCAAGGAAGGCTCATAAGCAGAGAGCGTGTTCTACATCACGAAGGAAAGGACTTCTTGATCAAGTCCAAAAGCAACTTCTTGCTCATTTGCTGCTTCAAGGTGTATGTATATAGACAGACCTGGAAGAAAAAAACCCACAAAACTAATTGCACTTACCTTGTCATTGGGATTGTATTGGATGACATATTCTATCTGGCCGTTTGGACCATCATCTATGTCAGTAGCACCATTGTTCCCAGAGAACCCTGTAAAGATGGTTGTTCCAACTGGAGTTAACTGCAAGAACAGAGACAGACAGACACCCATTAAAACCTTAAGGTATGCAAGAAACAACTGAGGAACTGTTTGGAAAGTTGTTGGTCGGTTTGTTTTGTCCCATAACCCTAGTCTGCAATGCAAGGCTGACATTCTCTGCTGCTCTTAGCTCACCCTGGAACCTCCCATGTGAGCCAATATTTAAAATCATGTACTCAGACCCTACTTTAACTGACACCCAGTGTCACATAAAGAGTGACACTTACTTCCCTTTTTATTCCACAGTGCCAGCATCAAGATAAAACTCTACTTGTTTTTAAAAAGATGAAGACAAAAAACAGTCTTATCAATAAAAGAATTAATAAAATAACTATAAACAGATATTTTAAAAAAAAAAAAAAAGGCAGCTAATTTTTCAGACTCAGGAAGGAAAATGAAGATGAACTGTGAAAGTAACCAGAACTTATTTAACAGTGTCTCCATAATAATGTGAATAGCCAGATAAATACTATGCAAACACAGACACCCAGAGAGCTTTATGGTTTTTAACAAATACAAGAATGATGCTGTTTCTCCAGCACTTAGTTGGCAGCAACTGAATACCCACAAAATTGTACTTTGAGAATGAGTCTATTTATCATTATCCTAGTGTAGCTAAATAGCATGAAATCAAGACCCATTGAAATCCAGGACAGAAGTCCAACTGACTTCTGGGGAGTAGTAGTTTCCAAATTTTAATATTCAGAAAACTTTGTGAGTAATCAACATGAAAGAGAAAAACAAATGAACAAATAGTTCTGAATTACAACATAAGACATTGCTCCTAGCCATGCTTCCTGCTGCTGCTCTCATTACACCCAAATTTTTGGCCCTTGAATTCAGAGACCCACTGACTCCTCTTCTTTCCTCCAAATTTTACATTAGGTTTTCGCACATCATAAAACCCATAGGCTATAAAAAGGTTTTAAATGCTTTAAAATAAAGTGGCAAAGGAGAAAGTGTCATTCAACATTTGTTGCAAATGTGGACACTATTTCGTTTTCATATTTTCTAGTTCACACCATAAAACAAATAATTAACTGCCCATTTCCCCCTACAGTCACAGTTCCTGGTCTTGTTCTACTTATAGAGCTGCTAATTAAGAGTTTACAGGCTGAGTTCTCTGAGAAATATTTTCAGGGCTGAGAATACTGAATCTGTGAAAAGAAAACACCACAAATTCAAAGCCTTTTTCATCACGAAACAAGTGGGGCTTAATTTATAATATTTACACTAACTACGCTCAGGCCACAATAACTCTGTATGTTTGTGTTTTGCTACAAACCTGACCTGCTTATTCTTGGTAAAGATAGTAGAAGTGTCACATGTGGGTGTAGGAAGTTGACTCTTCCCTTGTGCCTATTAATTGTGAGATAATTACCTCACAGAGACTCTCTGCAGCCTTTCAAGAGCCCAGGAGAGCAATCATCATGGAAACATGAGCCTTGCCTGACAGTAAGAAATCAGAGTCAGCTGTCATCAGCCCAGGGGGGTAACTCACTGCTTAATGACAAAGTGCAGATGTAGGGGAGAAAGGGTGGCTTCATGTCTTTGTAAGGTGGCAGGAGGCCAGAGCAACATGAAAACCAATTTGGCAAATTTACAGGATGGCTTGTGATATTTTTTCCCCCCACAAATGATGGGCTGGCCAACAGACACCCTCCCAGGTGCCCTCTCACCCCTCTCCAACTGCTCAGGGGGAGAAATTCAGATGAACAAGCTGGAGGGTAGAGACAGGGAGTTGACTCACCTGTTGTCCTCACAGGCAGGACAGACTTGACACGGGGGAAAATAATGCACTAATAATAAAAATCACAGACCCCTGGAAGTCAAAACAGCACCTTTCCCTATCCCACCCCTTTTTCTGAGACTCCCCTTCACTCCTTAACCACTGACTCCTCCCCACCTCGGATTTTTTTCCTCACTCCTCACTGCCACACGGGATTTTCCCCTTTCTCAACTCCCTTGCCCTGAGGTGCCAGCAGCCTGGCTGACGGGCCGGGCTGGGGCAGCCCCAGCCTCTCCTCACACAGACCCCACCTGTGCAGACATCCAGTTCAGCACTAAATAAAACAGTTTAACCAGTTAATCACTCATTAATTGATACAGCCTCATGAGAAGTCTCCCAAGGTTCTGCTGTCTTGACTGCAAAAAGCCTCAGTGCTCCCTGACAGGGCACAGGAGCAGCTTTGAGGCCATCACGAGTGTGCCAGGTGGGAAAGCAGGGCGGGAACATGCTGGGGAAGGGCTGGACATCCACAGTCCTGGAATCATAAAAGTTTGGAAAAGACCTCTAAGATCATCAAGTCCAACCATCAATCCAACACCACCATACCAACTAAACCATGTCTTGAAGTGCTATATCTGCACAGCTTTTTTAACACCTCCAGGCATGGTGACTCCACCACTTCCCTGGCCAGCCTGTGCCAGGGCCTGACAACTCTTTCTTTCAGTAAAGAAATTTTTCCTAGTGTCTAATCTGAACCTCCCCTGGCACAATTTAAGGCCACTTTCTCTCATTCTATCACCTCTTATGTGGGAGAAGAGACTGACCTTGCTACAACCTCCTTTCAGGTAACTGGAGAGAGCAGGGAGGTCTCCCCTTAGCCTCCTCTTCTCTAGACTCAACAACCCCAGTTCCCTCAGCCGTTCCTCATAAGACTTGTGCTCAGAAACTCAATGTCCTTGTTGTAATAAGGGGCCCAAAACTGAAGACAGTATTTGAGGTGCAGACTCAAAAGTCCTCACAGCTGATGACTGCCCAGGGCTGTGCTCCTCCTCAGAAGCACATACATGTTTGGTTTCCATTGAATTCAGCCAGCAGCTCTACCCAGCAATAGTTATTTGCTCTGTTTCATCCAGAGCAGTTCTAGGGGATGCTGACAGGTTGCAGATAAGTGATGACTAACATAAAAAGGCTCCAGCGCAGTAAAGCACATCATTAAGTGATAACAAAGGACACAGTTGTAAAAATGAAATAGCAGTAAACACCAAAATTGCAATTGCATCCTCTTACTGTAAAAGTCAAAAGTCCAAGCTCGAGTCTTGGATTTAGTGTATTACATCCAAAAGTACTGCAGATGTACAGACTTTCATGAACCTAAGATGCAGGTTTCTATGTTATCTACATTTTCTTTTATGCAACACAAAATGATATGAGAAAGCACATGGAAAAAAAATTCCCTGCCACTCCCTCTCTTCCTGAGAGTTAGAAAAACTTAACTCGTTTAACTTAATTTTCAAGCCTGCCCAAGCTCTCACATCAGAGATTACTGCATGCTTTGGAAAAAAATCAGGTGAGTTCTCAAATAAATATCTCAAACTCCACATCTAATCATTTGAGAGACATTCAGCATTTAGACATATACAGTATTTTTTACACCGAGGTCTCAACACTGTGATGGACTGACCATTAGGCAATGATACCACTTTCACCCACAACTGGTGAGAGCTTTCTGACAGACTGCTGTCATCATTCACTTTATTACTGGAACAATAAAGAGGAACTCAGTTCACCTTATAAAATGTGACTATATATATTGTACTATATATATAATACTATATATATTATTATTAACATACTCTTCCTCATCAACATGAATAATCCCATTTATCTAAGTTAAATCAGGACTATTTAGTATGTGAACAGCCCATAGGGAACTGTATTCCTAGGAAGAAAGGTAATATGGGAATGAAAGGCCTATTTTTCTAGCAAATGTTATACAAAACATGTACCCAAAAGCTAAAAGAGCAGGCTGATAGCCTGGATTTGGTCTCACACAGACATAAAACGGGCAGGCCATCAATACATGTGTGTGCAAGCACAACAAAGTGGCTAATCAGATTTTTGGCACTGGTAAAAAAGCAGAACATTAAGATGGTTTGTATTATACTATATAACATACATAATTTCTCGAACCAGTGATCAGATGTGTTCTTTACTCTCTAGACAGTAAAGGCATATCTAGAGCTCAAACCACCATTGCTATGTCAACCTGCAGCAGAGAGATTCTGCACAGCACCCATTCTCCATCAGTTTCCAACCCAGTTCCCTCTGTGAAAAACCTCTCACTTCCAAGTCTTCCGGGAGATGGGGAAGGTGGAAATACATCTGTGGAGGGATTCCTGGCTCCTCTGCTTTCCTGCCTTTCAGGAGGGCCAAAAAATTACTCTAGAAAGCATTGTTTGAGCTGTCCCCAGAGCCTCACTTGTCTCCGTCCTATTAGACATGCCTCCTCCAGAGATACCTTGCAGAGAGGAATTTTGTTTCCCCATGAAACTGTATTATCTCCTACAGAAAGGGACTGAAGTTACATACAGCAAACTGCTTGACCATGCTGAGAGTCCTGTCTTATGTAAGGTAAAATGTTAGAAATTGTAAATAAATTATACGAGTGTTAGTGGCAGTTGGAGGATAACAATCTCTGTGAGAATTCAGAGGGGTGGAAAAGAGCCTTGATGGCAAGAAAAAAGCGAGATTTCAAAAGATTGCAATTAAACAAATAGAGAGGAAATGCACACAATGTATCTTCTTCCACAGTCAACAGCTGTAATGCTTTAAAAAAGTCCTTTAATGTGATTTATGTGTACTAGAATCCTAGCTGTGGGCAGGAATGTTCAACACTTCCACAAAACATTCTGAAAATAAATTTTCCTGTTATTGCCTATTTACAAAGTTAAAAATGAGTAATTTTTCACAGTGGCCCCAAAGAGCAGAGGAAATCAAGATTTACAGTTAATCATTCTCAGCTAATTTTCTTTTGATGATGTCTACCTGCAGAGATTAATTATTGCAGTACCACAAGGTAAAAGATCAGAATAATTACACCAGAAGCAATGAAAATTCAGCACAAATTACAAATCTCAACAGCCAAAAGCCAAAGTTTTAAGATGACTCAAGTTCAAGAAACACTCTTATTTTTGCAAGGGATTCCCCATCTCTGCCAACTTAAGAGGGAGAACCCCCGAAAAATAAAACAAAACAAGCCAACTCTAGAATTCTGGTGTACAAGCAGAAAATTCCTAGCAGCTACAAGGTTATGTTTGTTTAATAAAGTAACACTGACTCCAAACAGTATTCTAATAACTCCACTAACATTTTTTTTAAAAACCCAACCTGTCATGAAATACTTCTGAGCTTGCCAGCCCTGCTGCAACATTTGGGTGTTGCTCATGTGAGAAATTAATACCAAAAAAAGACAGACTTATAAAAGCCAGGTAATGCACAATTAGAGTTGTATTAACTGAGATAAAATTCATTAAGATGTGTTTAACACAAAACACAACCAACCACAATTCCTCCTTAGTAGTACAGGATATTAGTTTCCAGTTCCTATATTAGGTATAAATACTTAAAACTCTTGTGGAAATACATATATATAAATTTGCCCCTGGAGAGTTAACTGAGCTGCATAATTCCTCTGGATTCCAACCTAACTATGGAATTTTGGTTTGCCATACTGCAGTAACTCATGTCTTTAAGTCACTAATATGCAGGGTCAAATTTAGCCCCAGGCTTCTGTCATTTTGTCAGAATTTTTTTTCTAAATTAATAACGATGTGATGGTTTCATGAGGAGATTCATAGTGCTATTTGCTTTTGGCTGAGATGCTTGCACTCTTTGTCTTGAAAAAGGGTAAGAAAAGGAAAAGGGAAACTTGCTCCTAAAAGGCAGCACCTCTCTAAAGGGGTATAGGATACATGAAAAACCTGAAAGAGCAGCAGCACTCAGCCAGTTGGAACATAAAGGAAGAAAGTTCCAGTAGCATCAGCCCCAGTTTGCCCTAAGGCATCAGATTTTGCTTTCTTCATGCTTATGCACTTTAGGAGGACCTTAGAAGTGGGAGAAGGCAGACCAAAAGGAGTATTAATGCTCAGAAATACTGAGGCTACCAAGTAAACAGATCATAGAATCATAGAATCATAGGGGTTGGAAGGGACCTCAAAATATCATCTAGTCCAACCCCCCTGCCAGAGCAGGGTCACCCAGAGCACATCACACAGGAAGGCGTCCAGGTGGGTTTTGAATGTCTCCAGAGAAGGAGACTCCACAGCCTCTCTGGGCAGCCTGTCCCAGGGCTCTGGCACTCTCACAGTAAAAAAAAATTTTCTGATATTCACCTTAAACCTCCTATGCTCCAATTTGTATCTGTTACTCCTTGTCCTATCACTGATCATCACTGAAAAAAGCTTAACTCCATCTTCTTGACACTCACCCTTTACGTATTTGTAAACATTGATGAGGTCACCCCTCAGTCTCCTTTTCTCCAAACTAAAGAGACCCAGCTCCCTCAGCCCTTTCCTCATAAGGATGCAGATGTTAATGATAAAATACTCTACTCCTAAATGGAAGGATGACTTTATAATCAACTTCTGAACTTGGGACCTAGTAACTCCTGAGCTGTGACAGATGCCTGTGAGAACATAGAAAAGTTTGATATGGATGAGTCAGTTATTTCTTAGCAACAGGGAAAGAAACAACTGACCAAGAGCTGTGACACACACTGCCTTTGGTCTCAGCTGTTTTACAGCTACAAGTGGCTGGAGCTTGGGTGAGCTCACTAGGAAAGCAACACTTCATGTTTCCCAGTCCTTACGCTCTTTCCTGAGCATCTGCAAGAGCCACTGACAGAAAATATAGTGGACTGGGGGAGCTTTTGATCTAATTGAGTTCTAATTTAGGATGTCAACCCTCTTTTTCTGACTAATCAACTGGCATATGTTTTTTGTATAAATCAAGATGCTACCCTACCAAATCAATCTCATTCTAAGTCTTCTGGTAAAAAAAGAATAATAATTTTAAACCATGTCCTTTTATATGCTAATGGAAATGACACATATGAAACTAGGATTTTTGTTGGCATTCTGAACTTTTACAAACTTCTTCTAGGATGTTGTTGACAATTCAAATATAAAGAATCTTTGACATAAAACCCATTTCATTTCTCCAAAATACAAGTTTTCCCCATGACATTTCTGAAACTGAACAAGTACCTAATAAAGTAAAATCTAGCTACAGTTATTTGTCTTGTATTACAGATGCCAATAATTATAATAGTTCTAGATTATGTCTCTCAAAAAAAAAAAGGGGGGGCACTAATTGCAAAGCTCACATGTTTTTGTCCAGGATTTCCTCATAGCCAGAGAGGGGCACGGCAGCTGAGAGGACCACCAAGTACAAACTTGTGAAGCACTTGAATAACTCATATTGACACAATTTCCTGGCTATAAAAAATAGGAGCTATTTATGATGCTCATGCGGGTGGTAGCTGTAAATAATAAAACATTACTTGTCCTTTGACTTGCTTTATGTTACACATGTGAAAGAAAGGTCTGTATGTTTTTGTTTTCAAACAAACTAAAACTAGAAGACCAGAAGCAAACAAATGAAAAAAAGAAGTAACCACAAACCCCTCCTTCCAGCACAGTTAAAAGCATTAGAGGCACTGCCAATTACTAGCAGAATAAACTATAATTAAAAAAATTAATTGCTCACCAAGGCCTTTGAGAAAGTCTGAGATGCCTTGTGAACTTTTTGGTGGTTAATTAATGAGAACATTAACCACTGGGTACTGCTGAAGGGCACACTGGTGCCATGGCAGAAGCTAACAGCCTAAAAGTGATAAAATGAAACAAAGCAGCTAATTAAATCAGGACTGCAACTGGTGGAAAGAGCAACAGCGCATGTAGCCCAATAGTAATGCAAAGAAAATGATCACACATACTCGGAACATTGCTGTACTTCTGAATATAATTTTAAATGGTGTGGTTTTCTTCCCATCTTTTGGACTTCTTCCTCATTATGGAAAATTCTTGCTTCCTTCATATTACAACATTGACCTACTACCTGGCTCCAGTTTTACTGCAAAAATAATGCAGGTCTTGGAAGTGATCTGGGACCTGCATCACAGCCCATACAGGTACTTCACACTAAGGTTTGTGTTCCACAACAGGTCTGCAATAACATAGAAATCACAACGACCGTGTAAAGGTCAACCTGAAAGCAATTTAAAAGTATAAGGAAGATTTCAGTGGTACTCATACAGAGGGTATTCTGAGACCTCCAAATTCTGGTCATAAGACACATCAGCAGATGGATTGCCAAAATTTGTCTCTCAACGTAAGAGGTGGCATCAGTCAAGAGACAGCAAATCTGAAGTACAATCTTATGTCAACTTCAGGTCTCTGATCAACAATAATGTGTGGGTTTGGGTTTTTTTCCTCCATATGTTTGGCCCAATTAGGCCTAAACTCATCAACCAACTCTCCCACTCCCTTCCTGGGGCCTAGGAGATCTGCACATCACTGCATGTTTGGTCACTCTGAGCAACTCGGTGATCACAACAACATGCAGGCACACTGAAAAGCTGAATGTGCCAAAGAGAAAAAAACATGTTTTGTTTGGTTTGGTTTTGTTTCTGAAACAGCAAATCAATTCTACTAAAATCAAACAACATGAAAGCAATCATGGTCTTTCACAGAAAAAAAACCTCATCCAAATCCCAACAGGAGCACAATGCATACAACGTATTTAACAGGTAGACTGACTCATCTTTCCTTCCTCCTCCTCCTAGTTTCAGTCTGGTCATTCCCCTCCTGCATGTAAGCTCCCACCACTTCCACGTATCACTGCAACCCCAGGATATTAACTAACTGAAAACACAGGTCCTTTCTACTGGTTATTAGCAGATTATTCAATCCCTAACAACATAAAAAAAACTTCATTACGAAGTGAAATGAAGTTGTACCAGCTCAAGAGAAAAAATACATTTTTTCCTTCAAATAACATAGAGAAATCCAATGCACAGCTCTCTACTTCAGTAAAACAGAGAGCAAAATAACTCTGTTCATTGACAACATTTAATAAAGAGGAACAGCAATAAACCCAAACTGCTCTTTGCCAAGCTTTCAATATTGTTAATAAAACCTTTTGAACTATTTGCTGTACATTTGTTCTTCATAAATACACTTGTTTTACCTCCAGGTTTGTTGATACAATTGCATAATGCAGTAAAAGATTTTTAAGCCTAACAGATATTAATGCTTTTCTCATTGAGAGGAAGCTTCAGATCCTAGTGCCTTCTGCAATATTCCAGGCATCCTGAGGAACAGTGTGCTTGCCTTCTTGTCCGTTAAGGGAAAGGAAGAACAGCTCACAGGCTAAAAACTGAAGTGGCTGCTGTATTTTTCCAGAGTGACACAAATGGAAGGGATTTTTAAACAACTGAACATACCAAGTTTTCAAAGGAGAAGGGAAAGAACACGAGACAGAAGAGAGAAGAGAACGAAAAGGCCGGGGATTCTGACCTCGTTCACTGCCACGTGGTATCGCTGCTGCTGGAACTGAGGCGAGTTGTCGTTCCTGTCTCTCACCACGATCCGCACCTCGTGGTTGATGACAGTGCCAACCTTCTTGTTAACACACTGCACCTGCACCACGATGGACTGAATGGACACCGGTGGCTGCAAGAGAAAAGCCATTTTTTTACAGTGCATAATCAAAATCTGTTCCATTTCCCACTCATGTCGACATTGCTCAGGTTCCCTTACAGCCCATCAGCCTGCCTCTGCTATGTTTAATGCTCTATGTCTGGAATAAAAAGCTTTTTCTGAGGGTGTCCTGACTACAAGTGGTCATATTCTAAGTACACCTGCATGTCTCAAGGATGTATTTTGCAGACTGAGCTTTGCCAGCTGAATGTGCTAACACAGGAATAAAAAGCTCCAGCACTATCAACCTTTCACACTTCCCTCGAGAACAGTAGCAACCAAAAAAAAAATATATCTTTTGAACACTTTCTGATTAGTGAGGGATACCTAGAAAATGTCACACATTTTAACCTTTGGTTTATTACTAGAAGAACTGAAAGGTCAAGTCAGATATAAATTCAATATGCTACCACCTACATTTGCCAAGTAATTTAGAATCAAGTTGGTCACCTTTAGGCGAAGACAATCCAGAGTCCTGTTGTTTTTACTCCAGTGAACATTGGAACATTGAAAGAAAAATGACTCCCAAACTTGATGAATGGATAAAGAAATTCAAGCTAGACTACTACAGCTTACCTGAGTTAATAAAACAATTCTAAGAAGAACAAAGGACAGGGCCCTTTTGGTTGAAATGGAAATTCATAGACACTGCCTTGGAAATACAGCATTCCAGCATGACTTCTGGTCACAGTGATCCCACCACAGCAAGGGCCCATTTGCATACCTGAAGCAACAGGCTGGCATGGAAAATATTGCCAGCAAATCCATTCCCATTTTCTATCTAACACTCAGCAGAGAGTGAACAAGCATGGGAAGAGACAAAATGAAAACATTCTCTATTTATTAACCTCAAGTTCTTCAAGAAAATAACCAACTAAAGAACACAATACAAAGATGCCTATGCCATACTCTTCTGTCCAGTGAGTGCAAACAGGTTGTTGCCCTGAGATTCTGAGTCTTACAGTTATACCATAATTACACCTCTATGTAATTAATTACGCCTTCACTCATTCCAAATGCTACAATTTCTTTGATAGATTCATTTTTTCCAGTTTTGCCATAATGGATTTTAGAAGTGTGTGGATTTCTTTACCCTTCAGACTTTGGCACTAATGAGTTTTTCAAGAGTCAGCAGACTTGGGGAAAGAAAAGGGCTTTATGGTGGTGCTGAGATCTTACATGAAACCTCTATTCTTCCCTACACATTAATCTTCAACTTTCACTGTGATGAAGCTTTTAACTAAAGTCCATGCTCTTTGCTGTGAAAACCTGGAGCCAGCCATGATGTGGTTCTTCTTACACCAACAGAACTTCTAATATGGGTAGGCACATACCAAATATCATCTGTAAATTAAATTAAGCCTCTAACGTTGCAACCTCCATTTATTTTTCAAGCTGGCATTCTTTGCAAAAGGTCCAAGAATTGCTAGGTCATCTTCAATAACCTCCCAGTACTACTGAGTTAATTTAGATCTATTAGCAATGCCCAAGAAAGACATAATTAGTTTTAAGGATAGATATGGAAATACATGGTGTTCTGGGTTTGGGCTTTTTCATGAGAATATGGAAAAATATAGTCTGTAACTTTTGGTAAAATATGAGAGAGTACAGGACCAGTGTAACTTTTATATAGGTACAGGTTCTGCTGGCTCAGTGCTTAGATTTAACATCAGGTCTTTAAACAAACACTCATCAATCCAGGTATTTATAGACAAACATAAATACATAATGGCACAATGTAACAAACTGGTCCTAATACCAGGGACAAATTATCCCAACAGCTTTATGCAGTTCCTTCCACCTTCACTTCTGATTTATCACTATCCATCCTTCCTAAGTACTGAAAGTTTTGGAAGAAAAGGCTGGAATTTTCTTTTTATCTGATTTTCTTTGGAAAACGTACTGCAATTCTTAGTGAAATCAATCAATGGTCTCCAATAAGATTTACTTTTGAGAAAAGTAATAAAAAAGAGCAGGATCAGTCTAACTGAATCAGCAGGGACTTGACAAGTGGGCACATTGGGGAGAAAAATGGGAATAGTATCCAAATATATTGAATGCAATTGTGTATGTGCCACTTGTGAATCAGACAGTACAATCCCTGCTCTGTAATAAGAAACTGAATGTTAAGGTTCAACTTAATAAAACTCCAAATTCTGTTGGTCTACTAAGTTTTATGTCGTTTTAACTTGAAAGATGTTTTAAAAAAAAAAAAAAAAAAAAAGGAACTGCACAAACTCTTGAATGTATTTGCATTTTAGTTGTTACTACAGCTCTGGGTCTGAAGGCTGCAAACAGTCTTTGGCAAGAGCCATTTAACCAAATCCATGGCAGAAATGTCATATTTTTACTCAGTCAGTCGGGGGTTTGTGGTTGCTTTCTTTTTATTTGGCTTGTGACTTAGAGCAATTCATTGAGACCACAGAAGACAGCGACAGTGACACCCAAAATCTTAGGTCTCAGATTTTTCTTCTCATATCGCAGTAAACTTAAACACAAATGAGTAATCTTACCCTGCCTTACAGTACTAGGGATAAGAATTGCTACAGTTCATAGTAAAAAATGAGGAAATAACCACTTAAATAACAACGTAAGAACATCAATATTACCTATATATAAAGAAAATGTACATTTTCCACTTGTTTCCTTGCTGCTTCAGTCTACTTCTTGCAATGCACATCCCTGTGGAGTGTCTGTATTCATAATAATGTGAAGTATTTGTGAGTTTAGTTGGACTGTGGCTAATCCTGGAAACCAAATAATTTGACAAGATAGTTTTGGTAAAACATCTCGATATATTCGGGTCAAGCAACTCAGATGAATGTTCCTGTAAAGTGCCACTAAAAGGGGCACTGAAAAAGAACTGACACTGATTTAACAGGAAATTTTTTTGTTTCCTAATGCTGTGTGGATATGCAGACTCCTGTGGGCTAAAGAATTAACCCTGAATTTCCTAGAGTGGTTCTTAAGCCTCAGTTCCTGTTAGAGGCTCTCGTTTTTTACTCTGCCTTAAAACAAAACTGACAAGCCAACCATGTTCCAGCCCCTGTCAGCCAGCTGCCAATGCATGGTGAAATCCTCAGCCACCACGTTGCTTCTGCTATGCTTTGTGCCACCTACTTCTGCTTCACGTATGGAAACAGTTTGGGAATTCAAACCCCATTAGGAACACCTGAGTTCAATCAACTCTTTTGAACCAAAAATGGAAATGAAGAAAATTTTGCATGTTGTTTCTGGTACTTATGAATATATCTCAAACACATGGAGCAGACAAATTAATCAATCAAGGTAATTCAAAACAAACTTTCATGCACTCCAAGGAGAACTCCTTATCCTTATAGCACTCCTTCCATGCTGATTACAGTCACTTCTGGGTGACTTTACCTTTCAGATTCTGAGAAACTGCAGCAACGCACTGTGAGAAAATGTCTCTTTTCGAAGGGTTTATTTTCAAGGAAATTACCACAGACGAGCACACTCCTACTTATTTTGTGCCTTTCATCCTTCTTTTTATAAAAATCAAACTTAACCTGATCATATTTCTATAATGCCATTAGGAAGCAGCACACCACACGTATTTTATGCTGCCTCAAAAGAAGAATTGAAACGATAATATTCTCAATGGAATCCATCAAGCTTTATCAGTGAACTGCACTATTCACAATTCCTTTGCTGTCCCTGACATGTCCTAAGTCAATGTACACAACTAGAGCAGGCTTTTAGTAAGTGTCACAGGACACAAGGTGAACAGCACTGCTTCCAGACAAAAGCAGCAAACCAGAATAAAAATGATTTTATTCAGTAAACAAGTCAAGTTTGGTTCAATATATATTTCTGCCAACCCACACATCTACTTGTTTGGTGTTTATTGTTTTGTTCATCCACATATAACAATTCTACACATCGAATATTCTCACTAAATCCTAATAAAGAACTAAATTCACTCTGTTCACATCCATCTGGGGGCAAAAGATAGATGCACTTATTATGATCTGGTAGATCTTGTGTTCATGGTCCTTCTATGAGCATGTACAGAAATTCATGTCCACAGGGAGAAAACAAAGAGCAACCCCCCAACTTACGTCTCTGTCCAGAACTCGGCCGGTGCTGTTGAGGTATAACCGCTGGCTGATGGGATCCAGGATCACCCAGTAATCCACGTTGTCCTTTAAGGAGAGTTCGATGGTGGGGTCTGGCCCTCCTGCTGTGCCTTTGATCAGCATGTTGTCCACCAGGATGGTGCCTGCAGAAGCAAGAAAGGGAGGACTTCACCTGTGCATCTACATTTCTATATTGTTTCACAACAACAGCAGCGCTACCAACACTGTTTTCTAACTAGGGCTTGCGGTATTTTATCTTGTGAGTCATGTTTAAAAAGTGTGACCCTTATTATCTGTGGTGAAAAAAAGCCTCTGACACTGAAGGCCGTTTCAGACAATACCTGAAGAAGCACTTGCAATGCACAGTAACTTAAGGTGATGGTGAGACCCACCACCTACAGCTATCTATTTAACATTACAAGTTTTTTCTCCATTGAGCAATTGCACCCAAGCTCACTTCAAAACAAATGGAAGCTCTCAAATAACAACCTAAAGCAGAATAATTTTTCTACAGCAAGAGTAACAGATCAAGGTGGGAGTGGGGGTGGTGAAAATCAGTTACATAAAGCTCTTCAGGAAAAAAAGTCATCTATTCAACATATATGTTTCATTCTTTTCTTCTCCCATCCTGTCAGTTGAAAGTCTTGCTTAACAGCTCTATTCATCAGTTCACAGTACCCACAGTGTAATTTCCATGTACAACACTCCAACTCGCTTTCTAAATGCCAAGCTTTACTAACTACCCTAAGTGTTGCACTCTGGTGCCTCACACTTGCATGCAAAGTCTTTATAAACACTTTTCTAAGATTGCATTTTCCTGAAAAATTGACACTACCCAGTTTTCTTCACACTGAAGCATTAGAAAATATGACCTTTGTTTAAGTTCATCAGTGGGTACGAGGAAAACCTGTGAATGTAACTGGCTACAGAACATCTAAATTAGTGAAAAATCTTTATCACATAACCTCCTGTATCAAGGGATCAAATAATGTATCCCAAAGTGTAAAGATTCTTTACACCTTCACTTACTTAGTTCAGTGACTGTATAAATACATTCATCTGGGGGAAGGTTGAGAGTTGGGTGGGTGCTTTTTTCTGGATCAAACAAACTGGTTTAGAGTCCTACTGAGAAAAATACCAGAGGAAGGGGTGGGTTTTTTTAGTATTTTTTTTCAAAACTACTTTTTTTTATGACACAATATCCATGATGGGGAGAAATCCTGCCAAACACCTGTGACTTTTGCACCAGGGACTGGTTTCACCTTAAAGGAGTGATACCCTTTTAGCCACATGAGAAACACAGTTGCTACCCGTATGTTTTATGGCTCTCATCACCATTTCTTGCCCACAACCCTGTCTGTACCATAACACTCTGCCCCAGCAGCCTGAGCTGGCATCCAGCTTTTGGGAGACCACCACTGGTTTTAATGTAGAGTTGATTTCACCAGGACAAACAAGCCCCACGACACTTCAAATTCTTTACCCCGAAAATGGGTAAAATCCACCAGCTTCTGTGTATTTCTCTCATTAAAGGCCAGCAATCCAAACTTGGAAGTTATCAGCACAAAAGGTTCCCAATAAAGGCCTCCCTGAACAAAGCATCCAAGAAAACCAACACCACAATCACCCTAATTGTTTCTGTCGCAACGATTTCTTCCAGGCTTCTTGTTCAGACCTGAAGGCAAAGTCTAAGTTCTGGCTCCATCTTCAGCAGCACTAACCCCAACAGAAGGCTCTGCACCTCCATGCAAGTGTATCTTGTGGGAAATAATAATCTGCAGTTTCCACCAATGAACAGCACAGCACGAGGCATTTCAGCCAGGGCACCTACACCTAGCAAATCTAGACTGTGGTGTCCATAGAAAATATGACACATGCAAACTCTTGCTGGGCCCAGGAGGAACTCAAGAGATAGAAGAACTGGGGGAACCGAAGTAACCAAGTGACACAGCAAAGGTAACAGGAGCAGGCTGGGAAAGTAGTAAAAGAAAATACTACATGGAATAAATAGGAAACACGGGAGGAAAAAAGCAACAAGAGCTTCTCTCTTCTCTCCATTGTTGAAGACTATTACCTCCATAAGGAGCAAAGGGGCATCACAGCTCAAGTTCCAAGCACACAGAGCTACCACAGCTGCCCACCAACACAGCACTGCCAGATGATTAAGCAATCCTGACATATAAAGAGGGTTTATTTCTCTCCTCATACAATTTGTTAAAAAAATTAAAATAAAATCTGTCCTATAATGAAAACTGATCCTTGTTTTCTACAAAACCTGAGATTATATCTATAAGCTAACATCATACTCACTTCTTGACTGAAGTGACAGTAGCAAAGGTAAACTCCTTTTGGACTATGCAGTTGCACTGGCTGGACAGAAGCCCAGATTACACAACACTAAAGGATTAGTAATTCGAGGGGAAAAACCCCACACATCCCAAAGGCAGGTACAAATTCCTCAGGGCACACTTTGCTTGTGGAAGTGACAAGATACACAGGCCTTAGTGCCAGAAGCACTTTCTGCACATTAAGGATTGCAAAAAACCAAAGAATAATTTTAGACTGCAACATCTACATAAGGAGGGAAGTGCCATGAAACAAGCCAGCAGCGGTTCTAACTGTGTCCCTGTGGTGGCACACACCAAACATTTTACTACCCAGCATTTGGAGGCAGCTTTGGTTCAGTTGTACACCACAGTTTGTTGCCCTTTGTCCAAGGAGGCTTCGTCCTCCCTGGTGTAGTTCCTAGACAATTGACTTCTGCAAGGGCTGAAGAGCTCGAACAACTTCGAACAGTAATGAATCGAAAATAAATTACTGCTTTTACATACTTTAAAAATATTTAATCAACTTCAAGTCTTGATGTGATGATGAATTTCGTACAGTCTCTAGTAAACCTCTGCTGCTTAACTGAGCTTACAGCTTTGAATTTTGCATTTTACTGGACTTTTTCTCTGCTGCACTTTATAATAGCTATCTACTTGATTTAACAAAGCACTTCTACTAGGTTTGCTTTGATACAGCAACACTTGCTTTTAAAAATGGACTGGCTTTCTTCAGACATTCATGAGGAACTTGTACTCTCTCTTCAAGACACAGCAGTTTGCAAATAACCCTTTTAATAGCCATCCTTGTAGTATTCTTCTAATTTACAGAGAATCTGACATTATGGGTCTCATTTTTGCCCCTTTGGATATCTATAATTTTGTTCCTTACATACTGCCTCTGCCCTTGGTCTAAAATGCCAGGGAGTTAATCAACTACCAATAAATCTGACTACACAAGGTTCAATGTTAACTCTCCATACTTGCCAGCAGAAAAGCAAACACATCCCTTTTTATTTGCAGTACAACAGCACAGTCAGTTTAGACAACTGTCTCTTGTAACGTTTTGCACAAAAAGAAGCCCAAATGTTGCTCTAGCTGAAGAGAAATATTTTACCTTGTCACAAAAATTGTAATTCTTCTTCTGTATTACATTGCAACTTCAATTTTACATTACTGGGAATGGTGATGGGTTGCCTGCTGAGGACAACTGAAGAGGATGTTGCCACTCATGGCAAGGACAGAGGAGGTCCATGTTCCTGCAGGTTTCTGGGAAATTACACTCCAACATATTCCTGGTATTTCAGCATTGTTCCCTGCACTTATGTCCTGGGTGCACAAGGCCTTGAAAAGGACACCAGTAATTAGTGAAATATTTCCTGGTTAACTTAAAAAAAAAGTCTGATGTGGAAATCAGATTGTTCATCAACACACATAGATGTTAAGAACAGCTTTTTTGTCTCATATGGAAATACAATTGGGCTGCTTTTCCACCTTCCTTGAAGCCTGATGACCACCAAGATGTCTTGTGGGAAGACCATACAGACTTTCAAGGGATTACTACAGAGTAAGTCTCAAGCAGTCAAGGCCAAGCAAGCTGTTTCCTAAAAACCAACAAGAAAGCCAGAAACCAACAGACCATACAAGAGAGGAAAGATCTGTTATTTTCAAGTGTAACAGTATTTTTCTGAAAGTAATGGCATTTACTCAGAAATGTTACCTGAGACTGTTGGGAGTTAATCAACAAGAAGCTACAAAATAAAACAAAACAAATACGAAAAAGTGCTGTAAAAATTTTAAGGAGAGTTTGACACTAGACTAATCCTTTGAGAGGACTCCAGCAGCTGTAAATCTCCATTAGACTGGAATAACAGGGCAGGGTTTGTTTCTACAGGTAAGCTTCTGCAGAAGGTTATTTTTCTATGGGAAGGGCATTACCAGGGACTTGAAGGCAAGAGCCATAAAATACCAAATTTGCAGTTCATGCTCTACTAAAGACCCTCAGCACTCAGTGAGGACTCACTTACTGAATGATTTAAGACATCTTGGGATTTAGTTGAAAGTTTCAGCAGAGCCCTTTTTTCAGGAGTCAGTGAATTATGACTGCTCTAGGAATAACCCTTATGCTGGCCCATGAAGCAGAAACCAGGATTCTAGTGGAATGAAACTTGCAGCACTTCACATGTAAGAGTGAAAAGGCATTTGTATCAGTTGCCTAAATGCAAGGATTGCAAAACAAGGGGGTTATTTACTTCCACCAGGAAGGTTTCCAATTTAAAAATGAAACTCACAGCTGGAGTCTTTCCTCTAGCATCTTATTCTTCCTGCTTGAGGCAATCATTAAGAAGATGAAAAAGAGCAGCAGTGGGGCTTCTCTTTCTGCAGTGGCTGAGCTCGAGGAAGGTGGAGCACATCCCACTTCAGTTCCAGGCCTGGTAGTGGGACCAAGGACTTTGTGCAGCAGGGATGGGCCCAGAGGTGCTGAAGAGATTGACCAGTTAAGCTGCATTTCTGCAGAAAATGGGACAGACCTTCCCCTCCACAAGGCTCTTGTACACAACAGCAGGGTGCACCTTCCACACGCTCAGTACTGGATAGGCCACGTTCAGAGCAGAAAACAGAGATCCCAGAAGCACCTGAGTGCTCACAAACTATAGACCTGAAGCCTGAAGAGAAATGTGTTTAAAGGCAAGGCAGAAGTATGAAAGCCCTCAAATGTTTTATCAGCCAAATGTGCTTCTCCTTCCTTTAAAAAGAGTCTTAAAACTTGTTATTCTTATTTAGGAGTTGATGAAAAGATAAAGCCACCTGCAACAGCATGATTACCCTCCACTTCTGCCAAATTACATTAGCAGCTACTTCAGCTGTATGGTGTACAAAAAGGCTAAATGTAATAAAAGAATCAGTCTGCTGTTCACACAGAACATGTTTTTTCAAATCAGCATATTAATCAGGTCTGTACCACAAGTCCCAATACCATGTCAGTGAATTTACATTAAATCTAAATGCATGGTACTCATCCAGAAGACATGACTCTGGGAAAGAAGCAGGTATCCAAGGTGCTGTACCCTCAGAGGCACAGGGATAAGCAACGTGACATATTCACTCATGGAAAAGGGAGGCAAATTTCCAAAAGACAAGTAGAAAGAAAAATTGGTACTTAAAAGACATATATTTACACACAAACACAAAACCTTTGAGCTGTGATAAGGGCAAGTACCAATAGCTGTCAGTAGATGGAAGGACATTCATTATTCTGCACTCCAAAGCAGTGGGGTCTTTGCACATTTAGTCTGTGAAAAAATGAAAACCAAGAAAGCAAGAATAGTGAGAATAGGGAGCCTCAAAAAAGGAGAAACTCCTGCTTTGTGAAGAGCTGCTGAAGTTAGCATCTCTGGACAACAGCAGATTGGCAAGCTCAGACTTGATGGTGGTGACAGTGAGCAGTAGCTGGGCTGATGTCCAGGTGGGGACATGGACTGGAGCTGGGAAACCCCATGGCAGACAGACCAAGTGGTGAAAACTTCTGCCAAAGGGTGATCAATGTTCCCACAGCTGCCCATCTGGAAATGCAAGCGCATCAGGAAAGCTGGGGAGGTTCTTTTTGCAGGGACTTGCAGTGAGAGGACGAGGGGTAATGTTTTTAAGCTGAAAGAAGAGATTTAAGTTAGAGATCAGCTGTAAATTCTTCAGTGTAAGGGTGGTGAGACACTAGAACAGGCTGTCCAGAGATGTTGTGGGGGCCCTGGAGGTGTTGAAGGGCAGGTTGGATGGGGCTCTGAGCAGCCTCTTCTAGTGGGAGGTGTCCCTGCCCATGCAGGGGAGTTGGAATTCAATGATCTTCAAGGTCCCTTCCAACTCAAAAAATTATCTGATTTTCTGTTGGTCGAGTTGATGAAAGCAATGATGGCAGAGAAAGGTCAGAGATTCAGGAAAGCCTTCATGTGCCAGTCCCACCTTTGTCTGCTCAGGACAATTAAGAATGTGCTGTAGAACCTGAGTTCCACCTGCACACACTTGATTTACAGCGTTTACAAAGCATAATATACACCAGGTTTCCTTCAGACAGAGCAAACATGCATTTAAAAACCCACTTGTGTCTCTGTACTGCTTTTCTCTGCCCCCCACTGTTTGTGAAGCAATTTGAAAGTGGGGATTATTTTCTTATGGAAAAGCATTAGATGGATCAGTTGACATGGCAGTTGCTTATTTGATATTCTACAGAGTTTTCATAGTTAAACCTGGATCATAAACTTATTTTTCTACATTGGAAGGAGTATGTCTGTAGCACAGAATGGATTAAACAGCAATAAATCTGAAGGCAAAGGAAAGATTTACTGCAGAATTCTCAACATCATCATGAACCTACTCAGACTCACGCTGCAGGTTCATCCAGAAAAATAGAGTAATTCTACAAAGCCATCTCCTGGACTGCACGTTTCCTATTCTCCATCCTTCCACCACCAGTAGAGGAGTTTCCAAGATTGTTTTAAGATGGTTTCCTGCTGCTCTGGCCTGTTGTTTCCCATCCTGCTCCATGTGTAGCCACAGCCTCCAAGGAATCACAGAGCCTAGGTAAAAACAGGCTGTTATTTCTAGTGCTCCCACATGGACCTCATGGCTTGGGCCACTGTAGGACTCTGTGTCTGATGGAGGAAAGGCCTGTCCTTAAGACATTGTGCAGTACCAGTTTGGGTCCACTGTAAGCACAGGTGAGCCAGTTCCTTGTTTTACTGCATCCCAGCCAGCACGAAGACAGAGACCTTGTGCTAAGAACTCCTGCTCCGTGCTGAGATGATGCAGTAAAGTGATGGAAGATGCTTCAGAGGCAGCTCTCAATTGGGGAAAGGCAGAAGCTCTGGGATCATCATCAGTTCAGAGCACACAGATGCCTGTCCTGTAGGACTTGAAGAATCACGAACCTTTCCCCCTGCCTTCCCTCCACATTCACAAGCAATGGGATCAGTCCCATAAACCCATAGGAGCAGCACCTCAGTACTTCACACACAACTTTGAAAAATCTGACCCACAGCATTTACACTCAACATTAAAACATAACAAATAATGATGAAAAAGTCCCAGAAGATAAAAACACGACGGTTAAATATTAGCTACTAAATATTAAATATTACTTGTTTTCCTAGGCGTACAAACCTAGATTAACTTTTTTGTTCATCTCTCCTTCCTTTTAAGAGCATAAATAAGAGGTGAAGAGATAAAGAGTGACTGTGGAAAGACAGAGATGGGTGCCCAGAAGAAAGCAGGGGGCAAAGAAACAGCACTGAAGCACAGAGTCTGGGTTGTCTCCCAGCATTGAGAGGAGCAGATATTTTAAAAAGCCAGAGGACAAAGCAAGGACACAGAAAAAAAAGAGTTCAGTCTGTAGAGACTATTCTGTCCTAATACAAATAACATTGAGGACTGGGGAGACCTGGGGTCTGGCTGAGGGGGCTCTACAAGTTGCAATTTTACCTTAAGTCCCTGGGTCATACCTTGTTCTGTGCAAAGCTCCATCCTATAGAATTATGATAGCAAAGGAGCATCTCACACAAAAGAAAAAAGACCCTACCCTTCCTTGCACAGTGAAGAGAAAAAGCTGAACACAATGAATATGAAGTGCTTGAAAGAGGAAAACATGAAAACAGTTGTTCATAAGTCTTATGTTAAAATCAACCTATCTGTTTGTTTGCTAAATGCTCAAGGTTCCTGCAGCAGGATAATTGCTTGGATGACAGAAGGGTCCTCTTGTTCCTCCTTTAATGTTTCACCATGTGAAGGTCTCCACCAGGCCCCATGCTGAGGCCACTGACATTGCTCTTGTATTCCCTTTCTGCAAGTGCTTCTGACAGAAAGACTCTTTGTGCTGAGAAACCTACATTAAGTAGGTAAAGCATCCTAGGGACCAAGGACAGACTCAGTCTCCAGTTTGTTTTATTTTTATTACTGTATTTCTCCACTCCTCAACAGAACCCTGTACTTCTACCAAAAGAAGAACTCCACTTGCTGGATGCCAAGAGACAATATTTCTCCACCATAGCCTGACAGACTACACAGAGCAGAGGTCCTGCTCCCAGTTGTTCTGGCAGCAATCAAAGGTAAATTGGAAAGTGACATGGCTCCCTCCCCAGAGCATTGCAGCCATGGCTACACAGGCTGCTTCCTACCCTTCCTCCAGCAGCTACACTTCTGAGACCTTAAAACCAAGTTGTTGGCAGAAGGACGATTTGTCTGAGGTCTTTCCAGCGTTTCATTTCTCCTTCTGTGGGCAGCTCACGAGGTGCATTTTGCTGTGCCTGCCCACATCACTGATAGCAGCACAACTCCCCTTCCCTCCAAAGCTTTCTGCTTCTCCCATTTTGCCCTCCCTTTCACTCAGCACTGGGATCAGGAGCCAGCATCGTTGAAGAGAACCTCTAACGCCATCAAAGAAGGCTTTCCCCTGCTGTATTTTTGCAACATGGGACCACAAGAATGCCTTTGTGGGACCAGGCAATGGTCTACAAAGTCCTTTGCTGGATGTCTGACAACACTCTGCATTGCAAGAGGCAAGCAAAACCAGTCTGCAGGAGACAGGGGAAAGAACCGAACGTCTTTCCCCTAAAGGGGAGCATTTTGTCTATTCCAGTCTTCAAAAATTTTTCCTTCTGGTGAAAGGCTTTACTTTCTTTACCAATTTGAACTCTTTTGAACCCATTCTACCTCCGAATGGTACAAAAGGCAAAGAAAACAGTTATCTTCAAAACGTATATAAAGGTTTGCTACTAAAAATTTGACCTCGCGTCCCGGCTACAACAGAGGACAATGGGCAATGCTCAGGATGGATCTAGATCTTAAGTGATTTAGAACTCCCTCCTCCCACCTGTTCCTTGGCTCCACAACTCCCCTGTCCATGGACTTACTGGCTTTACAAGTAAAAACGACATTTGAGACATTTACAAACCACTTGGGCTGTTCTTCAAAAGCTTTTAAAACTCACAACTGCATACACTGAGATGGCATCAACCATATTTTGCTCAAGGGACTATTTCTAAATGGCTAGCTATGCACGTGTTCAAAACATTGACTTGCTAACTGAAGACTAGTTAATAACTTGAGCTCTCTTCCAAGTCAGCAGGCACGGATGTGCAGAGCAGCAGCACGTCTCTCAAAAATGGGAGGGGAGGTCAAGGTGGGACAGCTCAAGGGGCTTCCCTAGCAGCATCCCCAGCCCACCTGCTCATCTGCCAAGCAGAGTGTTGGGCCTCTGGCAACCTCACAAGGGTAAAGTATCAGACCAGAAGGTGTGCAGCCAGGGCTCTTCAGGGTCGTAGGTTCCTCCTGCCAAACGGGAGAACCTGCAAGCCTCAAAACTCAACAGAGGGGCAAAAAGTCCTGCCTGTCATTGGAACAATTAGAGTTTTCTGGCTCTATCCTACAGATAAGCCTCAGGATCTTGAAAGATACAGCTGGTTGTTCTGTTTCATTAGTATTTTTTTCTGAGAAAATGCCATTGTTCTATTTCCATCCTACAGAAAATAGAAATCTATTTTTCATTCCAATTCTAGAAAAATTACTTATTTGGAGCTACAGATTTTTACCACTCAGAAAATGTCAAGCTTTGGCTATGTGTGCCTCTCAAAATAGTAACCTCCATTTCAAAATTAACCTAAAATCCAACTCTGGGCCTGTGCAAGGAGGGTGAGATGAGCTCTCAACACAGGCAAGCAAAATTGATACAAAGAAGGCAGGGGTGTGCATGGGGGTGTCTTTGAGCAGTGAAATTCTAATGCAACCATTTTATCTGAAGGAGTGTCTCAGCCTGCAGAGATGGAGTGCAGGGCAGCTCTCCATTCATCATATTTCCTTGGGAAAACCACATATTCAGGTAATTTGTTTCAGTGTTCTCGGGCACATTTCAGAGTGTGTCAAGTCACAAATATATATTAAAAACCATTTGGGTAAATCTGGTTTGCTTTCCAATTCCTTTAGCCATTACGCAAGTAAATAAAAATCAGGGTTGAATGGTTCCCTGTTCAGAAAAGTCTAATTTACACTTGAAACACTCAGGGACTTAAAAATAATGACACAGATGAAGCATTTATTTGGGAACACCGTGATCAGGCAATGGCCAAAGGTGTGAATTAATTGACTTGAATGTTTTCATCATAATTTGGAGCCATCCTAGGCCTTGTTGGCCTGTGAGAGGAGCAGCAAGAACCTTTAACACTCTGCTCTGAAGTTGAATTATTAAAATTATAAAGGACCTACCCAAATATCACTTGTGGCCATTGCATATTTTTTAAAAATAATTCCTAGGCATACACATTGCACTGTAATAACCACATGTGTCTGTTTCCTTCTCATACGTACATGCCTAAAAGGACATCTTACTGATGGTTCTATATCTTCTCTATCTGCTCGTGTAATTTGCTGCTGTGAAGCATCCTGAGTCAGCAAACCTGGATTTTCTTGGTGCACCCCATTCAGCAACAAAGGCAAAGCAATTAAAGCAGTGTTTTTTGGACCCCACACGGCTGCTTGGTCTATGTTTGGCTCTGGTTTCCCTGCTGCACATGTTGGAAAGCCACAACTGCAACCTGAGCCTCAAGAAAAGAGAATAAAAAGGTGAGTGTGTGGAAAATGCAGGGAAAAGCCACCATCAAACATCACCCAGGCAGAAATATATATCACAGACCTGAATTTGTACCTCTAACTAAATTTGAATACAAGTTCTGTTAAATCATTACTCCATCTTACTGTACTCTTGCTGCAATATCTGTCCTATTTTCAGAGGCAAAAATAACCCTTGAAGTATGGCATGGAGCACTACAGATAAAATGCATACTGGACTTCATAGCTAGAGGAAAATCCATCATTTCCTGGAAAGCTCTTTATTCCCTTAGAAATACAACACTGGGAGGTGTAATTTTTCAGAGAATGAAGGAAGGGACTTCTTATGATGCCTAAGTAGCAGCAACTGCCCAGTGGACACATGCCAGGAGAGCCCAATAACAGGACAGAGAAAAGAGATTCTGCCTTTGAAATTTCTTCTTTTCTGATCTCCAGAAGCCTGTTCTTTGGAAGAAAGGTGCCCTTTTATTTTAACTACCCTAAGCTGTCCGTGCATTATGCCTAGCATGCCCCCCCTGGGAGGACAGGGAAATCATACTTCTTCCTGGGGCAAGAGAAATCCTTTCTTTCCCTGTGAATTGCTTTAAAAAGCATAAGAAAATAACTTCATTAGGAAATCTAAAAGACCATTTGTAACCACCTACAGTTGTGCATAAATTTCCATGCATGAAGGAACTGGAATTTTGACAATCCGATAAGAGAAGGGTTAAGAAAGAGAGTCACAGCACCAGTTTTGGAGTAGAATAAGAATCAAGTAATTCAGACACCAAGCAGAAAGAGAGATGGATTACCATAGGCAGACTCAGAAAAATATTAGTCAGACATCCTTCCAGACTATTTTATTCTTGTTGCATTAAACCACACAAAATCTAACTGATTGATATTACTGGTACCAACTCATGGTTCGGGTCTCTGTGCAGCAATAGAAACCAGAAATGCTTGGCACTGTATCCTGCCTAGAAGCCTTTTTTTTTCTTCTTCTGCTTCGAGGACATTCAAAAGCAAATTCCAAGCCATTTTGTTGCCTTTGCAACCAAGCACAGGACTCGAGTTATGAAGAAGACTAAGTCCTTAATACCACTAAAATGTTACATTTACTGGGGGGGGAAGCCAAACCTGTGAAAGCCACACGAATCCCCAGAAACAGCCAATGAGTTCAGACATCCCTGACTTGGGTGCCAGGGAAGCAGTAAGGATATATCCAGCTTACCAGTGTAACATGAGGTTCAGGTTTTTAACCTCTTTGTCAATTACCTTGCAAATGATGATTGATTTTCTTTTTCCCCTCTGATGGACCTGCTCATTCTTGTGAGGGAAATCACACTCACTAAAAGGCTGCCTGAACAGGTCTTCTCATAAAGCAGAAGTGAGTGAACTGAACACAAATATTAGGAAGAGGCTGCTGAGAACTCAAGGTATTTGATTTTGCTTGCTCTCTGAAAACTCTCTTTAGAAAAGGAAAGCTGAGTTAGAATAAAATATTAGACTTGAGATTAACTACATTTTCACTGTTCTAATGCATGCCCTATGGAAATTAAAACTTCAGGCATTTGCTTTATCAAACTGATGCAGTAAATCTTAAAAGGAACAGAAAAAGACTTGGCATGTAATAAATTAAAAAAAAATAACTGAAATGAGAAAACATATCAATGACTATACACATGCACAACTGGTAGCATCTCAGCTAAACGTCTTGCCATAAAACTGGTGATTAAAACCTCACAATGTTTAACCACCTGAGCTTACTTCACAGAAATCACAGAAACATCATGGTTGGAAGAGACCTCTCAGATCAGAGAGTCAAAGAGTCAACAAAAAAAACCACCAAAAACCAACCAAAAAGCACCCACATAAAAAATCCCTGCAACCTCGGCCACTAGGACATGCCCTGAACTGCCACATCCACACCTCCAGCAATGTGACTCTGCCACCTCCCTGGGCAGATGTTCTAGTGCCTGACCACTCTTAGATTGGAGAAATTACTCCTAATGTCCAGTCTGAACCTTCCCTGCTGCAACTTCAGGCCATTTCCTCTGTTCCTGTTGTTATTCACCTGGGAGCAGAGCCCAACTCCCACCTCCCTACAACCTCCTTTCACGTAGCTGTAAAGGGCGACGATCTCTCCCCTCAGCCCCCTGAGCTGAAAATAAACACCTTGTTCCTTTTAAAGATTCTTGCACCTGCAAATAGTTCAAGGTTATCTTTTTCACAGCAGGAATTTGAAATGGAGTGCTGAACCACAGCAAGGATGTCTCTTTTGTCCCCCTGTGAAAATTTGCACAAGTGGACACTGCTAAGTAAAACACAATTCACACATGTTCAGCACAGAACTTGGGAATTCAGCAGCTACACAGGGTTTAAACTGGGATTATTAACAACCATGAGAACAGAACTAGGACAAAAATTCTATAGGCCAGGTCCAGGAAGAAAGTAAGAAGAAAAGCCTGAATCTCTTAGTGGAGAGCAGGATTTAATAAACACTTAAGAAAAAAACCTATAAAGTGTTACTCAAGTCTCACTGGTGGCCTAAATTAGTGAGATGAAGTTAAAAATCCAACTTGCAGGGAGTTGATTTATTTTTTATGTAAAAAGAAACAATATGATTCAGATTTCTGCTATCAAAACTTACACCATGTAATTTTTATTTCTGTACCAACCTGTGGCCTACTAGAGCCAGCAGGTGCTCAGAGGAAGGAGGAATTTTAACTGCTTCTTTGCAGCAGTTCCAAACATAGGGAAAACTACAGAAGCACAAACTGTGTAATTTTATTCTGTATTTCTGCCATTGAAAATTCCCATGGAGAATAACTCACAGTAGCTCTGACAGTCTTTTCAATTTATTTACATATCTTTTCTCTTATTCAAACACAAGCTTATGAGGCAAAATTCCCCCTTGAATACATCTACTTGCCAGAAGAATCTTTCAGGAGACTTCTCAGCCATCAGAATTGCACAAGCTGCTCTTTCTACAAAAGTGAGGAGCCAACAGAAGAGTGAACAGCTTCATTATGCACTCCCAAACACTGCTTGTTCACTATTTTTTAAAACCTTAAATGTTTCCCAACTGCTTTTCTTCACTTATGTTATTTGTGTCTAAAGCAATGGTGGAGCAGAGTTTCTAGGATATTTCATCTGGTAACTTCCAGAATCCTTTTGCAAACCCCAAGCATTGAGTGGAAATGAAAGAAAATTCAATGGTGGTTCTGCATGGAGTTAGTTACTGCATTAACCAGAGGAACCTTTGGGAGGGAAAGGAACTGAGGCCTGTAATGGTGAATAAACACAACTTGCTAGGGGAGGACTGACTTCTTAAAATCAATTAACTTGCTGGTTTGCCTGCATGCTTATTGTAACCCTGCGTGGGACAGTGTGACCTGAAGGTCTGGGCACTGCAGGACATTTGTTCAATTGCACCTCAAGGCAGATGCAGAGGAGGAAAAGCTCTCTGGGCACCCTAAGCTCCTCCAGTGTCCATTTGCTAAAATCCATCCACGTGGGCTGCATAATCCAGGATTATGTGCATGTTATAATGGAAACAGCCACACGTGCTGGCACAGATACCGGCTGTTTCCCACTGCAAATCCCTTAGAGCAACCAGCTAATTGATCTGATCTTACTCTTTTTATGCACCTTGGAAACAGTCTTATGGTTACTTCAATCATCTTCTCAGGCGAGCAACATGAGAAGCTCTCCAGCCTCTCACTTTGCTCCAATACCGTAACACTGCAAATTTCACAGAATCACAGAATGTCAGGAGTTGGAAGGGACCTCCCAAGATCATGGAGTCCAACCTCCCTGTCAGAGCAGGACCAAAAACTAGGGCAGATCACTCAGAAAGGCATCCAGACTGGTCTGGAAAGTCTCCAGAAAAGGAGCCTCCACACCCTCTCTGGGCAGCCTGTCCCAAGGCTCTGTCACCCTCACAGCAAAGAAGTTCTTCCTCATGTTGAGGTGGAACTTCCTGGGCTGGAGTTTGAATCCATTGCCCCCCATCCTGTCACAGGGCACAAGTGACAAGAGCTTGTCCCTGCCTTCTTGACACCCAGCCCTCATGTTTTTATAGACATTTATTAGATCATCTCTCAGTCTTCTCTCTAGACTGAACAGCCCCAGGTGTCTCAGCCTTTCCTCTTAAGACAGGTGTTCCAGTCCTTTCATCATCCTTGTAGCCTCCCTTGGACTCCCAAGTAGATCCCTCTCCCAATTTAATTGATTGTTTTCCAGAGCCTCTCAGCACTTAGTCAGCTCTAAACTACAGCTGTCGGGGGGCTCATATTCACCATAAATCATCACGAAGGAAAAGTCACTGATATATTCGCAATCAGAACCAAAACGGTCACCTTACAGCAAGGTAGAAGATAATTTCTCAGTGAGTGGAAGTTGAGAATATAAGTGCTCTTGAATACAAATATGCACGTAAAGCAGCTGATACCTTCAGGAAGCTGTACACCATTAACTTGCAACACCATGTTCCCCAGCTTCAGCAAGTTGCCTAAAAAAGGCACCTAAAGATAAAGTTACTCATGACCAAGTTTGCTAAGGAGAGAGAGATTCAGCAGCTGCAGCTGTGAAACCCCAACTGCAACAAACCTCCTGCACAGCTACTGCCAAGCCCAAAACTGCTGTGCCTGCAAAACCAGGTGTGCAGGAGGGAAAATACACCTGCACACACCTGGCTGCTGGGACAGGACCATGGTAATGGTTCTGCTCACACATCCCTAGCACGCCTGTACAGGTGAAAGTAAAAGCTCAGAAAGCAAGTTGAGCGAAAACGCAGGAAAACTAAAGGTGGTGGTTTTGGATTATCTACTCAGACCTCTACATAAGTGGTTTAAACACTTCCTCATTTTATCCCCAGCTGCTTCTGTTTCACTTCTGTCAAATCTGCTTAATTTAGATGAAGAAAAAAGGCAAAAAGAACCCTCTCTAAGATGAAGGCTTCATTATGCCTTAAGAGGCACAATGGAAAAATACCTGTAACTGAATAACAGAAGATCCCAGTTTCTGGGTGGAAGAGACATGGATGCACCAATTAAAGGCTCTATTGGAACACAAACATTAAAAATTAACTTTTGACTTTCAAATAAAAAGCAGCTTTCAGAGTTATGATGTGCCCAGCACCGGAGAGCACAGTTTAATTTGTTTAATCTGTTTAAACACTAATTCTACAGTGTAAAATATAAAATTCTATTACCAAAGTGGAAAACCAGTATTGAATAACTGGTCTGGTTTGGTCAGTGCAAGAGGAAAATTGTGTGGAAATACATGGATAAAAAAGAAATACAAATGCACTTTAAAAAAAAAGAAAAAAGGAAATTGTGCACAGCTTTAGCCTGCACAGGTAAAGACTAATAGTACATGTTACTATAATGGAATAAACAGCTAGTTTATCTTCAGACTTTGTATGGAGTTTGCCTGGAGTGCCATACATAATAAATAGTCTCATACAACTTGATTGTTTATTAGAAATTAACTATATTTGGATTCCACAGTTAGCAAATGGAATAAAGAGTATCCCTTTCAGAGGAGAGAGGTCTGAGCATGAGGATGAAAACGTCATTTCTGCGTGCAAAGATATGCATGTGGATGTTTTTCAGGATAAATATATTAAAAGACTAATTCTATATTTGTTAACTTTTGCAGCCTGGAAGTCTCATAGCAGGCTGCCACATATCAACGTCACACTGAGATGGTATCTTGATTTTCACCTCTTTTCAGGCAAACAGGTTGCAGAACACCAACAAATGCTCAGCTGCCGAAAGGCCTGGGGGGAGAAAACCAGCCCCATGCTCTTGATGCTCACTCATCCCAGCCAAGTTATTCCATGCACAGTTCCTAACACTCCACTTCTTTCCTCCTACTGCAAAATTTCCTGTATTTTAATAGCCCACAATAAGAAGTATTTCTATAGATGTATGCACTTACTGCACACATTTCAAGAGAAATGAACGCGTGAGCATAATTTCACTCACGATTTCAGCATGAACAACATTTTATTGCTGTCAACAATCTATGTCTGAGACACAAACCAAGTTTTATTCTGCTTCTGAGAGATGATACTGTAGAAGTTTAATCATGCTTACACAGAGCAGAGCCACAGCAGTACTCTCTCCAAACTACTGAAAGTTAACTACTTATTTGGTGTCCCTGCTCAGTATTTTACTGCTCTAGTCTTTACTGCTGTATGGCCTTTCCCCAGGTTCCCCCTCAGACACATGCTTTGCCAATAAATAAGTCAATTACAACAAGAGACAATCAGGAAAAAGAAAAATAGTATCTCTCTGCTCTGTAAATTACCCAAGTGTTTCTTCATACTAACTCGCACCTTCAGTTTGGGCCAGACCTTAAATGGAAATTGGCCCCATGAAATCCATGTCCACCCCACTCTCAGATTCCTCCATAATAATTTCAAAACTCCTTGGTCCTTTTCAACCAAACGTAAAAAGTTGCTGGCAATCTGAACAGTGTTCCTAGGGGTGCTGTGGGAAAGGAGGGGTTTGGGTGAGGAGACTGTCTCCTCCCCAGAGGCAATAGCGTTGCTGTGGCAAGCTGAGCACAGAGCTGGGAGGCCCTCTCACATGCTGCCTTCCTGTGGCAGGGGACAAGAGGAGACAAAATTAAGGACAAAGAGTGAATCTGTACCAAAAAACACGTGCTCACGGCAGACAACATTCCAGAAGAGAATGGAAGTTACCTACACAGCAAGTGTTCCTACTCAGGCCCCAATACTTTGGGCCAAATGGGTGACATGTTTAACGCAACTTTTTGCAGAAAAGCTACAAAAGAGGAGGCAGTGGGTACAGAATTCAGGGAAGTGTGGCTGGAAAGCTGCTCAGCAAAGAGGGACCTGAGATGCTAGTTGACAGCTAGATGAACATGAGCCAGCAGTGTGCTCAGGTGGCCAAGAAGGCAAATAGCATCCAGGCCTGCAACAGGAAGAGCGTGGCCAGAAGGAGTAGGGAAGGGGTTGTGCCCCTGTGCTCAGCACTGGTGAGGCTGGACCTCAAGTTCTGGACCCCTCGCTATAAGAACATTGAGGTGTTGGAGCATGTCCAGAGGAGAGCCACCAAGCTTGTGAAGGGTCTAGAGAAAAAGCCATGTGAGGACAGGCTGAGGGAACTGGGGTTGTTTAGTTTGAAGAAGGGGACCCTGAGGGGAGACCTCCTTGCTCTCTACAGCTACCTGAAAGGAGGTTGTAGGGAGGTGGGTGTTGGCATCTTCTCTCAAGTAAATAATGATGGGAACAGAGGAAATGGCCTGAAGTTGTCGCAGGGGTGGTTCAGATTGGACATTAGGAATCATTTCTATACTAAAGGAGTGGTCAGGCACTGGGACAGGCTGCCCAGGGAGGCAGTGGAGTCACCATCCCTGGAGGTGTTCAAGACCTGTGGCACTTAGGGCATGTCCTAGTGGCCAAGGTTGTGGGGGTGTTTTTGTGGGTGCTCTTTGCTGGGGCGTGTGTTTTTTGGGTGGCGCAGATGCTTTTGTGCGCGTGTGTGTGCTGATGTTAGGACTCAGTGATTTGAGAGGTCCTTTCCAACCATGAAGATTCTGTGAATTAACAATTCTTGAAAGCAGGACCTAAGTGTAGACATATCTGCACAGACCATCAAGCTTGCAGAATAAGCAGCTGGCAACTTCTACAGCTCTTGTATGATTATAGGTTTGCATCGAAGTTAATTATGAACTTGCAGAGTCTGTTGTTAGCATTTGCTGATAAAGGTTGGTTTGGCAGCCCTTAAAATCTGTTAATACTTCAAGCGTGAGGAAATTGGATTTTCAGCAGTTTTCATCACACTCTCATTTTCTTTGTGTTCTCACAATATTTGTTCTGAACCATGAAAACAAAAGCATCTACATTTTCAGACTTTTTAAACAAAAATAACAGGATGAAGTAAGAGCTTCTGATGGAAGAAAAAATAATTTCAGAAACCTAATGATATTTTCTGATGCTTCCTCAAACTCAGCAGGCATTCATCTTTACACCCAGCAATTGCAGCAACACATTGTAGAAGAAAATCGTGTGTGTGGTTGAGCATTTTTTTCAGTGGTATTTCTTGGTGTGGGTCCTTCCCGAACACATGCTCCAATCTCTTCTTTTCTTTAGACAGAAATACTAAACAGCAGAGTCTGGAAGCACATTTCAAAGCTAACTGAAAATAGGAACAAAGCCCAACAATATTAAATTTAAAAACCTGTCAAGTTTAGCAACAGATCATTCGCATCTCCTTGATTTTGTTGTACAAGTTCTTTGCATAAAACCCACCCAAATTAGATGTCAACTTGCTTTATAAATGGCTGATCTCTAATAAGGATGGAAATAAGTATCTCAAATACTAATGAAGCATCAGCAATGTTTATTTGCCAAGCAAACTACTGAAAGGCAAGTCACTCTGACACTAGGAAGAGGGAGGAAAGGCAGGAGGAACTGACTTCTTTCCAACTTTCCACAAGAACCTGGTATTTTTTCACTATTAACTGGTGCCATAGCACAGACCTGAACCCTGGAAAGCAACAGGCAGTGCTCGTAAAAGGATATTTTTGGCCCTGGCCAGCTAGTCCTTGCCCAAAATATGGCCAGGCACAGCTTAGGAGGTGCCGCTGCTCAGGCTTGGATGCAGGTGCTGGATTTGGAGACCAAGGGAGTGTGATTGTACAGACATGGTCAGACCGTGCCAGTTGGCTGCAGGGCCATAGAAGAGGCCCTTATGCTGCCTAACTTACCAGGATGTCCCTGCGCATGCAGGAGGGTTGGAACTAGATGATCTTTAAGGTCCTTTCCAACTCAAACCATTCTGTGATTCTATGATAAATGTGCCCTTAGAGCCTCCAAACTAGTAACACTCCAAGTGTAAACACCTAATGTAAAACTTTGGCTTCATCACTCAAATGGCTTTCAGGTCTTATCATTCAGTCACTGGTGACCAAAGCAGAACACCTGGTATCATGTGCTGGATTCATTATCTCTATCATTCCTCTCCCTGTTTGCTCTGGCTTTCAAAGGCAGGGCTCAAAGCAACACAGGAGCAGCATTTCAGGTTTTAAATTAAGTTTAGGCTTGACTTTATTCTCAGACATGGGTCCAGCTGTAACCACATTCATATAGAGATGTCAGATGCGGAAATGATGGGTGGACACATAATGGGACAGGTCTGTCCCACACATCTTCTATGAGCAGCACTTCTGTTGTCCAAACAGATTCAGTAACTCACAGCCTAGGGCAGAAACTGCTCCAAAGTCAGATCTTCTTCTAAGAGGAAAGCATAACTGTGCAGCACAAGGAGCTGCAAACAGCACTGCAGAGCCAGTCCCCTGCTTGCCTGCATATTTGGCCTGCAATTGCAACTGCACTTAATTGTCAAAGTTTTCTAATCAACCCCCTTCATAGCTGCTAATGTTTTATATGCATGACATGGGAAAGTTTCCTTTTTCTGGCATTTTTAATTTCTGGCTCAAGAATTGGAGAGGGTAAGCTAAGAAACATTAAAAACTGGTAACAGTTGAATTCTAGTTTGGGCAGCTCTGCCCATGTCAACACCATTTTACCTTTTCATCATTGTGGCAGAAGAATTGCTGTCTGACCAGTATTTGGTACCCATCCTCCCCCCAGTGGGGAGCAATGATGTGGATATGGTTGTGTCTGTTTAAGAGGCCAGGCAAAACCAATTCCTTCACGTTGTTCAAGCAAAAGTTATAAACAAGGAGATCAACTTAATAATCTGCTCATTAATTGTAAGTATTATTTTTAATTCCCTTTTAATCTAAATATCTAAAAATACACCTCTGCTCATCTACCAATGCAAAGCACCTGAACCTATTAAATACTCAGCCTGCTAAGCCATACACATATTCAATAACACATTTTTATTGCTTTCTCACATGTGATGAAAACCCAATAAACAAATTAGAGGTGTTTTTACAGAATCAATCCTCTAAGCCGCCACGAAGTCATGTGTGGAATCCTTAGTTACTCCAAATCTCAGGCTTGCAGGTCTTTCACAAGAAGCAGCCCCAAAGCATTCAAAGGCTGCTTGATTCAAATGGGAAGTATCACCAGCAGGTGGAAGTATCGGGTATGAAAGGTAGAGTTGGAGAACAGTATGATAACCATGCCCAAATGCTAAAATCCTATCATTAAGGAGCCAAAAAAAGAAAAAAAAAAAAAAAAGAAAAAAAAAAGTGGGCAACTAGACACTGAAATTAATCACTAAGGTTAACCAAATAGAAATGTAGTGTCACCAAAAGCAATGTAATGGTAGCACTGAATTGTATAAAATCATAGAATTGTTTTTAAAAAGGCCTTTAAGACCACCGAGTCCAATCATTAACCTAGCACACTGCCAAGTTCACCACTAAACCATGTTCCTAAGCACCACATTTATACATGATAAATAGGTATTATCCCTTAAAATATTTTTTTTGCCAATTATATGCTTATTACTGTGCTATATTTCCCCTGTGATACAGAGGTATATGTTACTTTAATAGCCTACAGCACGCAGGTCACCAGAGATGTTTTTAAAGTCCGTTCTGACTCTGAACTATATAGACTTACAGGAAAAAAAGCACACAGCTAAATACCTAGAGATGTAGCAGTGCTGGCAGAAAGATCCCTTCTTTCATTACATCCAGTCAAGTGTCTCTGTCACTCACTGGTTGAAACACATCACAGAATATCACAAGATGTTTTGCTACTATGTTTTCTTGTAAGTTACCAAGGATTTCAACAACTACTGCTGCCTGTTACTTCAGTAAATCCAGAAAAAGAAATCAGATATTAAAGCAAAGAATTCTGAAAAAACACAGTGTTGAGGTCAAAGGTATTAATTCAGATGACTGTTCCCATACTCAAAGGACTAGAAAGCTTACCTTTATTACCTAGTGGTCTTTTGGGCTTGGTTTTTCATGTTGGAATAAAGTGAAAGCATTTCATGTAGCTAACAACACACTGAGACAGGCAATCTGAGTGGTCATATAAAACATTCTTTCTCCACTGTTTAGCTTTGAGCATCCTGGAACCTTTTGAGCAGTTTCATTCAAACCATGATTTGGCAACAGCAAGAGGACCAGGAGCTGCAGAGCTGAGGTGGCACTCACAGGAGTCAACGGCGAGAGGGAACTGAGGGCTGGCGTGTTTTGTTCTGTTAGACGTTAACCCCCTCATATATTGCTGACTTGGAGTAATGAGATACCTGATACAGCATCATTGTTACTATATTCTGCTTTTCAGAACTCTCGTAAGCAAACATCTACTAGCTTTGACAAAAACTAAAATCTAGATTTATTTTTTTAATATTGCCAGTCATCAGGTTACCAATATCTAGCCAATATAACAACAAAAGCACTTCCCTGCTCTCCTTTCTTATCAGAATAAGTTCTCACAGATACTTACAAACTGCATCTTTTATGTTGAACAGAACTGAGAACTGAGGGGGAGCAACAGTGTTGGCAGCGCCATGGGTTTGTCTGCCAGGTACCAGGCAGTCAGGGAGCAGATCTGGAGCCAGTGCACAAATTCCTTCCCCTCAACTGCCAATAAGCCACTTGGCCTTTGGGCACAAAGAGAAGTTTTCCAAGGCACTGAAAAAGCTGAGCCTGAGGCATTGACATCCTGACAGCAGTGTCATCCCAAGCCCAGCCCTGGGAAGGGCCACAGACCTAGGGAATCTGCCCAAGGAAAAGCCTGGGGAAAAGCAGGTGGCAACCCAGCCGACTTTCTTAGTTAGAAATGATACACTGACCAAGCACTGCACTGATGACATTTACAGTGTCATAAATCTATAATCCATTCAATAAACTATATTATTGTACAGTACATTAAACTATCACTTCATAAACTGTAACACTCCCCTTTTATCTCCCAAGCATATAAAATAAACAGTTACACATGGAAATTATTTATAAAATGGAGCACATTATTTTTCTCCCAGAGGAGAAGTTAACAATATACCCTGGCCATACATTTTCTTCTTACAAGGCTGCCCTGTAACACCCACTTTTTCTTTCCTGCAGCATCATCATGTCATCTAAATGAATTTGTCTACCCCTGAGCAGTCAGCAGTGAATATTCACTGATGGTTTCCATTTTGACACGTTGTTACAAAAGATACTCTGCTTAATTTTTTTCTCCCTTTGCATCAAGCTATCCTTGAGGAGGTCACAGCATCCCAAGGGAAAACCAGTGTCATTTGAGTAGCACAATAATAGCTGATTACACAGCAAAGAAACAATGTTAGAAGTAATTCTTCATGGACATTCAAGCCCTTCAGTTTGGGGTTTTTTCCCTTTGTCTAATAAAGAGCATCATCATTTTCTGTACATTCTTGCAGCAAAATAGAGATGCTTAAAGACTAAGTGGTATTTTGTTCAGATGAATGACTGTAGAAAAACCTCCCACTTTATTATGGGAAATAAAGAACTGACCTCAGGGACTAGGCAGAACCACACTCAGCGTAAAGCATTAACTTTGTTCTACCCCTTCTTGTTCAGCTTTTGAAACCAACTACATTCTGAAATCTTGCTTTAACCTCAGAAGTATTTCTGCTCAGTAGTTGAAAACACAGAGTAAAATCTTACTAGTACAACCACTCCTACCATTTTTCTTCTTTGGTGTGTGGTTCTCTATGGTCTTTATTTGCCAGGCACATTCTCTTTAGGTACCTTTGATGGCCAGCAGCCACTCTTATGTTGCTGTTGCACTTTAGATTCTAGTCCAGATCTGCATGAATGGAGACAGCAAAGGGCTGCTTTCCTACAGGATCAGTCAGGCTGGAAAACGCATTTACTGCTGCATCTGCTGCAGTCCTGGGACCTGGCTGCAGTACAGAGACCTGGCTGCTGCACGTAGAACGACTTTGGAGAAGAAATCACTTCTACACACACACATTTAGCAAAATAAGGTAGACACAGAAGCATTTATTGGGCTAATAGTTTTGCCTCTTCCATCTCTATGCTGAAGGGACAAAGACTATTTGGTTGTGACATTCCTAGCTTTTCTGCTGTTCACCCTACTGCCATTATCTTGAGTTTCCTTGTTACATTCACTTACACAGATATTATAAAGGGCTCTTGCCTTAACTTTAAGCTATCACCTTCACCACTCCTGACTATGACCAAATCAGTGGGATTTGGGAGATTAAACACACACTAGATTGGAGGAGAGGGAAGCAGGTGGGAGCCTCAGCAGGAAACATCCCCAACCTGCCTGCAGAGCTGTGCAAGTCCTGGCTGGGATTCCCAGGATCCAGCAGCAAGTCCATGATTGCTCCAGGCCCCTTCCTGGGCTCCCACCACAGCTGTCAACTGTGGACTCCTTGGCCAAAGCTGCCTCTAATGCTCTGCACCTCCTCTTCCCACAGCACTGGCTACTCTGATCAACTGCAAGATTCACAGTCCAGCTTTGCTACTCATCTCTGCATTTTTAATGCAAATTGAATGCTGCAAACTGTTTTCATGGAAGTGCAAATGAAACCAACCAGAAATATTCTAACTGAGCATTTAACTCCTCCACACAGTTCCACTGTGGGCCTTTAAAAAAGGGTTAATGACAGCACTTCCAGTTCCAAGCACAAGTAAACAATTGAATAGTAGTAGCTCCAAATAAAAATGTGTTTCAGTTTAAACATTTGTAAACCCTGTTGCTGGTGACATATCTCTGTCATATCCCAGATGGGGCTAGGAACAAAGTTTATTCCATGCAAGATAAATCAACATCTTGACTCCCAAACATTTTTTAGTAATAACGGAAGGCAAAAATGCCTCCAGGTTGGGAAGACCTGTATAAAAGCAACATTTAGAACACTACAGTCAATTTGATTTTCAGAAAGGAGGGGGATGAGATGTGATAAAAAATTGCCAAAAACACTGAAGCAGATTTTTCAGTGCACTGGATGCAATACTGAAAAAAAAAAAAAAAAAGAAAATCAAATAAATATTGAATAATTAAATAATCTTGGTAGTTGAGTAGTACTTGTAAAATGCAAAAAAAAAATAACCATGAGAAGCTACTAGACCCAATGGACAGATGAGGATTGGGGCAGAACACTGATCCCATGGTCAGAAGTTTGGCAGAAAAGCTCTTGATTAGCTCTGCAAAGCTAAATAACTTGTTCAACTTGGAACCAACCTGAAAAGCACGTTCAGGAGTGAGACAAGTATAATTGACATTTATACACACGAATTTATGTGACCTGATTTGACTGGATGGCATATGCAGGGATTAAAAATACACTTTATTACTGATAATTGCATTTCTGGCAAAGTCTGTTAGAGTAAACTGAAGGAAGGAGTGTGCCTCAAAATGTTAATTTAGATGATGAACACCTCGTTGAAAAGAAAGATGCTGTGAAAGAAAGAAGGAGGTTTGTTGGTGGTAGCACCCTGCAGCCTGTGTGGAGCAGGCAACTCCACTGTCTGGGGGAATGCCACCAGATTGGGCAAAATGGTATTTCTAGGTGGCAGTTGGTTTTTTGCCATCATTAAGTGAACCTGAAAAGTGGGAAGTACTAATAAACCCCCTTTTCAGCTGTTTGCCTGGATCCAAAGGCATAGTTTGCTATTGTTCAGCATAGACAGGGTGTTATTTCCTGTTCATATGGGGAAAAGTCTGGATTTTTAACCTCCACACAGGTGCTCAATAAATTGATTCAAATTCTGTCCTCATTGGCACAGAAATGGACCAAAAGCACTTATGCTGAGTAATTTTTCAAGTCAAGAAACAGCTCAATTCAAGGTCTCATGGGGTGTTTTTAGGGACTGTTAAGAGGTGTTTTCAGTCACTGCCACATGTCAGGTGTGGCACAGTAATTCTTGCCAATCTAACACCAGTATGTTTAAGGTGGGAGGGAAAGTAGGGAAGCTTGCTTTTGAGTCTTGAAATGAGAACATTTAATTGGGGATGTTGAAAGTTTCCTTAGGTCTCTGGTTTCTTTGTTTTTGTTTTCTTTTGTGAAAGGGTAAAAGAAAGAAACAAGTTGGTTGAAAAATTCTTTAAATTATATATGAAAAATTCTGGGTCTTGTTTTTATTTTTTTGGACAAAGCAGTTGTCAAATTCTAGCCATGCATTTAAAAAAGCAAACAATAAAACAACTAGATTCACCAGAAAAATCATTTAATCTCACCATGTCTATGATAGCAGCACTTGCAAAGAGATCTTTGTTACTGCCTGCCACAGACTCCCCAGGGAAACTTGCTTCCCAAATGCTTTATGCAGCTCTGGATATTTTGCTTAGGTACAAATACTTACAACCATCTCCAACAGGAAAAATTTATCCTGCTATTTCGATATCTTCTCTCTTGTTTGCTGTGGAGTTAAATGGCTTGTTTAATTGAAGATACCAAATCAGACACAAGCCATGGGTTACAGAATTTCCCATGTCAGCAACTGCTGTAGTACCCGTGAAAATGCTCCACAATAAATTGGAGAAGATTTGGCTCCATGCTTAGCTGCAGAGAAAGCAAAAAGAAACTGCCACAGCAGAGAGCAGCTCGTGCAGTGAAGACAGTCCAACTCCAAGCAGTTCCACCAGCAACTGAATAAGCTAAGTCTGCTTTCTCTGCAGATGGCTTCGAGTAATTTTAACTGAGTTAAACAAAAAATGCAATTATAAACCTACAAAGATGCTCCGTTTCCATTAAGTCCTTTGGACGCAGCAGGCTGGCTGTGGATGTGGTTACCCCTGCTTGGTTACATAGGATGAGGCTTTTTTTGGGGGGGGGGCATTACCTGAACACAACCGAGAGGTACCACAACTTTTCAAGTCAATATTATAAACCACAGCAGCTGTGATCTTAAGTTTGTAGACGAGCAATACACCAGCCAGCTGCTCTTCTATCCTAATTGAGCCTTTTTCATTAAGGAAAACAGAAGTATCCTCCCCACTTGTACCAGATGCCCCTTGCTTACTGTGAACTGATAAAGTCTTGCCCTTCTATGTCTGACACTCTTTCAACTTTTAGTACATATTGAACAGTTCCAAGAGGTTAACCTACTTGATGCCCCTTCACTAGTGTCTTGTTACAGTACTTTGTCAAAGCAGATGTTTCTCCTATTTTAAATTTATTTTCCTGCAGCCTGCTCTCCCTACGCCCAAGTACATTTACCTAAAACTTCTCCCTTTGTCTTGTGATAAAGAACAAGGAAAAAAAAAAAACAACAACAAAAATCTTAGCTTTTTTTTTCCAAACATGAAAACAGAGACACTGCACAGATCTTTCTTTCTCTGCCCCTACCCACTCCACACAAAAAAGAAGGCGCAGCAGCATCCTTCTTATCCACAGACACCTGCCTCAAAGAGAAGTTCCAAAAGTGAACACTAGCAATGTCCTTTTACGTTCAGAGAAGCAAAAAGGAAGAGCTAACACGTTTCAATGTCAGTGCCCTGGTTTGAGGTATATGGTATGGAATAAGGGGTGGAATGTCCTGGTTTGAGCCAGGATGAAGCCATTTTTCCTTTTACTGATTTTTTTTTTTTTTTCTTCAGTAAGCTTTCTTTTAACTAGCAGCAAAGTGTTCCAGCTTGGACTGATAACAAACGCTGGAATATTGCTGAGACTCCAAGGTCGCAGCTTCACTCTGCTGGCTCAGACACTACAGGGAGATCTCTGACCCCCCCGTAGGAGGCTGAGTTAGACAGACAGCAAAACTGGCCAGAGATATTCCATATATCTACGTAAGCTCAGAGGAAGGTCAGAGATCACAGAAGACAACTTCCTTCCTGCTTCTTCTTCCCTCCTCTCCTGTCCATGTCTGGTGTCCAGGGAGGACTCCATCCATCCATCACCATTGACTCCTAGACTTGAGCTCTCCTGACCCTCATCACTCTCTCTCTTTCCGGCAGTTCTGGGACTTTTCAGGACTGTTCTCAGCTCAGGAGATGCTGTGGGAGTTGCTGGGGATAGGGGGAGGCAATAGGGATTTGCACATACCTGAACATACTTGTATATCATTGTATATATATTTTCTTTTATCATTAGTGTTTAATTAAAGCTGTGCAGTTTTATTTTCAATCCAGTAAAGTCTCTCATTCTCTCTCTCCTTCCCTACTTGGGTGAGAGGGGGAGTGGATCGAGAGCATTGTTGTCAATCCTGAGTCAAGCTTTGACAGCCAGCATGCAGATTACACAGCAGTAACCCTTTAGTATGGGCCATCAGCTGGCACATGCCACTGCCTGCCAGGCCTGCCATGCCCACCTCTTGCACACCTGTCCATAGGCACAGAGCAAGGGGGACAGGGCCTGACAGGCCTTTTCCTCTCCTCACTGACCCAAACTCCCTCTTCGAACACACCCATATCAGACTTTTTAACTGAGCAGTCTCAGAGTCAGTCATAATTTGCTTAGACATGTTTAATGTGTTTATTATGAATCAAAGCTTGAACTTGGTAACGCTGTGCCACCATAAACTTGAACACACGAAACAGGTCCACAGGAAGGAGTGAAAAACCCACACTTACACCTATGAAGCCGTGCACTATTTTCACTTATTTTTGTTCAAGTGCACAGGCACTCGTTTTGTAAGAGGCAAATGATACACTGATAGGAATTACCTCGGGGTTTGTATAACACTAATCCAACATAATGAGAGCTCCCTGCACAGGAAATCAGAAGCTGGAAGGTGTACAGAGCACCTTTCCTGTCCTATTAGTAAATGCACCAATGGCAAATAAATGCAGTTATTTTATCCATTTTACAACCCCTAGACAGTAAAGAATATAAAAAAAACAATTAAGCTACATTATTTTACCAGAGTGGTTAAGCTAAAGATCTCAACTATGCACTCGTTGTGAAGTTAAAAGATACTATATATACTAACATATTTTAAAGGTTTAACGAGCAACTAACTGCTGATTGCTCATTGTTTATTCAGTGCTTCAAATGAAGTGCCCAGCTGTGGCAGTTAACCACATTTTCCAGGAAGATAGGAAGGTAGTTGTTTCTATTCAACAAACAGTTCATTTTCATCATAAATAGAAGGGAAAAAGGAAGGTTGCCAGAGGCATGGATTTTACCACAGTGTAAAGAAGTGAGGAGCAGGTGGTTCTGGGGCACAGTTACACTCCATTTGTACATTTATCTTGGAGCAATCCTTGGAGTCCTGGCTATGGCAGCTACAATTATTTGGTTTTATTTTGTTCCTGCTAGACGCTTCCTGTGGCATTTCCAGCAGGAATTTACCATACATACTTTGATGCCCTACAACTGCTCCTTCTTAGGGGCTTATTTCAGTACATTATCATTCTCTGAGCTTGCATTTATGTTCCCCCTTAGAAATAATAAAAAAAATAATGCATCCCAGCATTGTCCAACTTAAATGTTGGGGTTTTGTTTGTTACGTTTATTTTTCTATCTGAATAGAGTTTGCCCTCTGTCTTTCTGCTATCTTTCTTCTGCAGCTCTTTTAAAAAAGGAGGTTGCAGGTTTTTGCCTTGGTCTGTTCAGCAGATCCGACTGAGCAGTCAGCTTCTGCTTCCCCCAAGGGTTCCCCTCTTTGCACCAAGGTCCCGTAGCTGGCCCTGGGCAAGGTCAGACACATGTACACCACCAGCTCTTGAGGCTTCTTTGCACAGTCAGGTTATGGCCAACATCTCTCTCCCAACAGCTGTGTTTTTTTTTTTCCAATGACAATTAACAGTGACTATTTAAGAGAATATCTAACTCATGTACTAGGTCCAGAGGGAAGCTTTACTGTACTTCCAAGGTTCCTTTATTCATCAGCTTAGAAAATCCAGAGCTGGTAAGTGTAGCTGGGCCATCGTATTACGGAGATCTTATAGAGCAATATTTGCATGGCCAAGGCAGGTAGTTTTACCCACCTACCTACTTTTCCAGTAACTTAAAGTATCTGAAGTGCAGGACTACCAGCAGAGAGCTGCAGAGCCTGGAGCTGTTCCTGCTATTTCAGCCCCCCTCACCACTTTACATCAGGATAGTGCTTGGGTCAAGGAGCTCAGACAGGGTGCGCAAAGGAGAACTACACACAGTTTTTTCCTTCTTTTCTAATTCCACTGTCTTTCACAATGCCACAAAGGCCAAGGCTTCTCTTGGAATATACTCTGGTGGTGGGGCTCTTTGCACAGCAGGCTCCTTGCTGAGTTTTTGGGAGTTCATTTTGACTGTCATTTTGAAGGTGACCCAGGCAATGGCTGGTTCCGGTGCACTCTGCACCCAACCATCACACACCTCTCAATTTGCTGCAAGAATATGTACCAGACAATTCTTGGATAAGGCATCATGGCTTCAAATAAAGTAATTCCTAGTCCTCACTTTGCTGGTAATGATGGGTAGGTCACACGAGGGGAGCACTCTCAGACTTGAACCAAAACCAGCTGCAACCAGCCCACTCCATTTTCTCTAACAACAGGGGCTTAGCAAAGCAGCTTGTAAATCAAAAACTAATCATGAAATGGAGCCAGCTTTTAGAACATGGTAAAATAGCAGGCATTCTTCCACACTGCATGAGGACTGAGCTCCCCATGCCCTTTCACCTTGCAATCCTGTAATATTGCTGGGTAAGTACGAGCACTTAAAGAAGATGTTTGGGCACTGCCCTAAGCAGTACAGACACAGCAACTCCAAAGTTATTCTCACAATCACAACTTCCAAAAATATTTAAATACCCTTACAGAGAACACTCTCAATCTTCTCTCCTTTTAACACTACCATGCTCCTATTGGGAAAAAAAACCAAAGTATTTCTTACTGGATCCAATTAAGATGCAATCAATTTTAACTGGATGTGTTCTGAGTAGGCATAAATATTTCTCATAAAGGAAGTTAGTAAATTTGATTGATATAGATTAATACAGAGAAAGTGAATTATATTATGAACAGCTAGAAATTCAGTATATCTTTGCAAACATGAGATAATACCAAAGGTCTCTTGGCCTTCAAGTACCTACAAATCAAAGAGGAAGAAGAGTTTTTCAAACAGGGTAAAAAGATCCACCTAGCACAGCAGCAATTTCAGCACTGGTATGCTAACAGCTTGCTGCATTTCCCTACTAATAACATGTCAACTTGGAGTTTCCAAATACAGCTCTTTTTTCAACTTGAAAAATTCCCTTTTCTCCATTCCTGCCTTTGTTTCTCATTCCAGTCAGAGTCCTCCTTTTGGTTTGTTTCCTGCATTATTATTATTTTATTTTTTAACATCAGTTGTGCTACATACCTTTTTGGTTACCACCATCGGTATGTGTCCCACTGGTTATGAAGTTATCTTTCTGTTCTGGCAATTCCCAGTTGTTGCTCATCTGGCCAGTGAGCAAGGCCGCAACTGGGACTTAGCTACACATAAAACAGTTTTGACTTCTATCCAGCTGGAAATTAACCAAATGAACACCACAGCAGACAAACCAGTTTCTTGCCATTAGCCAGTACAATTCAGCACATGCTGTACATACACACCCCAAGTGTGCTTGTCCCTTCTCTGATGACTGGGCAGTTCCTCCTTAACCTCCCACAGGGGATACTCCCTGCAACCCCATCTCCCTCAGCACAGCATCCTGCACAGTGCAAGGATGAGTAGATGATCCACTCAGAGCTGTAGTAATGACCTGCTGAGGCTTAGAGAAAGGCAGGGAGAAGATTTGATAAGGGGTGAGTCAACACCTACTCTGGAAGTCCTTGGAGAGGAGCACTGTCCCACCAGTCAGGGGTCTTCAATAGAAATGTGCTCCAGCAAGCACCAGGATTCATGTGGCTGTTTCCCAACAGGTTTTAAGCACATCTGGAAATCCATCTACACTGGAAATAAACTGTATGGAAGACTCCTAAAGAAAATTATTAACACTGGGAGTACAAAGACAAAGAGCTAGAAGATGAAGCATTTGGAAGACTCCTCTCCTTGGAGAGATGAAAATCTGTCACCACCATTGAAAGAAACCTAAACATCTGTCACTCTGGCTGACACTGTACCAATGAGGAATGGCACTTCCAAAGTAACAATAAAGAAAGCAGAAGAGCCTTATTCAGGGTGTACAGTCAGTACACACAAATACAGACACACATACTGAGGTGGGGAACTCCAGCTTAATAAAAATGTGTTGAGCTCCAAGCAAGTCCTTTCCACTTAATCATCAGGCCTTGGAATTGTGATCAGATGTCATGAAAGTACAGTAACAGATTGTTCTGTACCTTCCTCTGGGCAGAACTGGCTTTGTCCACTCCTGGAGATGAGATACCCTGGCAGAGGTGCCTGGCACCAGACATTGTGGTTCTTTGGGTCTCTCTCCCTCCCATCAGCTACAACATCTCTGCAGATTTCTAGGTGAAATTGGCAGCTGACATCAATAAGTGAGACAAAGCCAGGCCTCACCTTCTGGGAATGGTGATAGTCACAGGTTCGTTTTCATCCTACTGACTGGGGAGTCCTAAGTGCCCCTTCCACCAGGTTACATTAGCAGTTCAAAGTGAGTGGAGATGCATCTCACTTGGATTTACTCAAGCAGCAACCACTGGAATACTTGCACTGGGGCAGGCAGCCCTGGGCTGCGTCTACAGCCAGTGGAGGCCTCGTGCCCATGATCAGTGGTGCCTGTGGCACACTGCATCTGTTCATTTACCTTTCCCACTCTGCTGGCATGTCATCAGCTCTCTGTACTTCAAGGATCTGAAGATATTTAGTATGCATTACTATTGATTTTTTCTCACACTTCTCACCGTCTCCATTAGACCTTTCTAATGCAGCTGTATCTTTCCCTGACAAGGGCTGACCCAAAAGAGGACACACTTGGTTAGCTGCCTTTGTTGTCTTTGGCTTTGCATCCCTTTTGGTGTCAGACTTGCATTTTTACCTCACTTGAGAGGAAAGCATAACTCTTTAAACCATTTGTCAAGCTGCTGCTAAGGTTTTCCTATCTTAATCATTATTCTATTCACAAAAACCTGTTATAAGGGCAAATTTAAGTTACTTAAAAAGACAGGTAGGTATAAGATGCTTAACACTGACAGCCACAAAAATAAAATGCTGAATATCTCTGTGTGACTGAAACCTTAAAATATAGTTCACCTAAATCTTTAAATAGAAATAGAGTCAAGTGGGGAAATATTTGCTCTGGCAGAACCCACTGATTACACATCTCAGCTACTGCCCGAAAAAGGAGCAATTGGGAATTTGAAGAAACTTGTCCCTTTTTGGCAACATGTGGGCTTCAACATGTCACCATGCTTTTGCATGGAAAACACATTGGATCTCAGTGAACTTTGACTCGTGAGGATGTGCTAATGCACAACATCAGCAAGCCTTTAACAACTTCTGGTAGCAAGAGAATTCAGCAGCAGCATAACAGCCACCTCTCTTCAAAAGATTAACATGCAATTTCCACTTAGTTTTAAGAGGTTACACAGACATGAAACCCTTTAGCTCGATACCCTCAAGGTCGCAATCAGGTAGAAAAAAAACAAAACCAAAACCAACTTGATCGAAGTAGACAAATGCTCAAGCAAATGGAAGCCATTGAACACTAATGGAGATGAAGAAAGAGAGACAGAAGGAACACTTCACAACACTGACATGAAAAAAGAGCCCAGGAGAAATCTGTGACTAAGTTAAGCCCTTGGAAGTAGCTTTAAGATCCTGCTTTGCTATGTTGTAAGGAAAGCAAAAATCTGAACCCATCTGTGTCCACAGGCCAGAAAAGTCAGAAGCACTTATTGAATATATGTCCATTTTTTAGCAGAAAAAGATGATACAGTCACAAGATGCTGATTAAACCCTCACTATTTGCATCATAAGAGAGGAAAATGTCAAACAAGCATGAACGTTTTTGTTCCTCTGGTCCCAGCATGTGGATATGAAGGTGTTTTAGAAGAGCCAGCTGAGTGCTCAGGTCACTTGACCAAAGTCCTGAAAGACAAGGAAAGCCAGGCTTCATGCCATGCCTTCAACCAGTACATAGACACACCAGTTGATTGCTGATCCCTAGAAAATCAATGCCAGCACACACAAGACTCAACACAGGCTACAGGAATATAATTATGCCTGGTCAACAAAGGGAGTGCAACCTTCTAAGTTTAAATTTCCACAACCTCATCCCACCTAAGCTTATTATGACACCATGAAAATAAACCGGATGAAAGTTAAATGGATTAAGAGCTACTTTAGCTGAGAGGCCTCAAAATGCAATCAGGAGGAAACCACTGCATTAGCCACGTGGAAACACACAGGTCCAGGTCTGGAAACATTTTGAAAATAGAGAATACCTGGTCTGGCCACCACTAATAAAATAATAGGAGTCCTTCAAAAGCTGTTGAGAGAAGACCGATGACCAAAGCAGAGAGCCTTTGGTATCGTTAGAACCTTTGGTACCATTAAGAAAATTCCCTTTTTTTGCCTTCATCAAGCAGAGACTGAGGCATGACCTCTTCAGACTTGCACTGCCTTCAAGTCATCAGGCCAGAAATTGCTTTCACTACGGAGAACAACAGTCCAATAAGACTGGATTCACACCATGGGAACACAGGTGTCTTCTCTTGTAGAAATGTAATATTTAACTTTTCAAGCAGTTCATCAACAATGTGAATGGATTGTTCACTAACAGCAACGATGGTAGATGACTGGAAAAATAAAACCTACACTGTGTGAGGATATTCACATACCCTGAGAGACAAGAAGGTTACAACAACTTTATGATCTATTCAGCCAGCTACAGCACTTTTCCATTTCCAGTCCTCATCTAGCAGTTAAGGTTTGTATTTTGACTTGAGCTTGACTATTCTCTGTAGCTAAAAGCCTGATGTCTTTGATGGGATGAAGCAGGAAAGGGAGAGAGGCTTAACTCAGCTTTTTCTTCTTTTTTTTTTTTTTCCTGTGGGTTTAACCTAACAGAGAGCTGTCACATACAAGAAATTGGACCGACATCTAGAACTCATAAAACACAAGGAGCTATTCCACAGTTGTCATGTTGCTCATCCTGCTGAAATGCTTATTAGAGCTCATAGAAATGGTGCCAGAAGTTCCAAGGATACACTCAGCTGCAGAATGAAAAGGAGAGTGCAAAGCAGTACAGAATTGAGAGTAAAGATGTGTTTTCAATGCATTGCAATGTTTACAATTCCAGCACACACAAGGTATGAGATACTTAACAGGGTAGAAGGCAAAAGAAGAACTAGCAGGTAAAATGAATATATGGATTAACAGCCTGGCCTGCTCTGTTCTCTGCTGCCCGGGGAGTATTCCTTGCCAGGGAACAGACAGACCTTTTGAACACCATTTGCAGGCCACAGAAAGCACTCACTTCCATCTTTTCTTGGACAAATGGATAATTATTCCATAAATACTCTAAAAAAAATATAGCCCTTCGTTATATGAAACAAGTTTCCTAATGACACCAAAATGAGAGGATTGGCTGAATCTCCAGGATGCTGTATGGTCATCCAGTGAGACCTGGACTGACTGGAGAGCTGGGCAAAAGAGGACCCTAATGAGGTTCAATAAGAATGTGAGTAGAGTCCTGCACCTGGGGAGGAATAACATCAGATCCCAGCATGGATTAGGAGCTGACCTGCTAGAAAGCAGCTCCATGTAGAGGGACCTTAGAGCCCTGGTGGACAAGAAGTTACCCGTGGGACAGCAATGGGCCCTCATGGCCAAGAGAGCCAGGAGTATCCTGGGGTGCATTAAGAACAGTGTGTCCAGCAGGTCAAGGGAGGTTCTCCTCCCCCTCTTCTCTGCCCCAGTAAGACCTCACCTGGAGTGCTGTGTCCAGTTCTGGGCTCCCCAGGTCAAGAGGGACAGGGATACGCTGTAAAGAGTCTAATGGAGGCTATGAGGATGATGAAGGGACTGGAACATCTGCCTGATGAGGGAAGGCTGAGAGACCTGTGGCTGTTCAGTCTGGAGAAGACTCAGAGAGGACCTTATTAATGTCTATAAATACCTGCAGAGTGGATGTCAAGAATGGGCCAGTCTCTGTTCAGTGGTGCCAGTGACAGGATGAGGGGAAATGGCACCAAGTGACAACACAGGAAGTTCCACCTCAACATGAGGAGAAACTTCTTTGCTGTGAGGGTGACAGAGCCCTGGGACAGGCTGCCCAGAGAGGCTGTGGAGGCTCCTTCTCTGGAGACTTTCAAGACCTGTCTGGATGCCTGAGTGACCTGCCCTAGTTTTGGTCCTGCTCTGGCAGGGGGGTTTGACTTGATGATCTTCAGAGGTCCCTTCTAACATTCTGTGATTATGTGATTCTATGAAATTAAGTCACACATTTGACATAAAACGAGTAGATTCCCCACTTCTGATTTACAAATTTCTCCACAATTCCAGGAATCACACTCTTCCCAGCTCAGCCCAAGCCTGGGGCAGATCTTGTCTTGGCATCAGGCACAGCCACTACTGGCCAGGAGCTCGAGTGAGGATCAACCTGACAATTTCAAAAAGATCTTTTCCAGACTGCTTCACTCTTTTAGCCATAACTGGCATGAAAACATATTTTAATGTGAGACATTCACAGCTAACACTTACCAGGCATGTTTGCATATACACAACTACCCAAGCTGAAAGCTACCATACATCTTGCAACAGATTATAGAGAAATAAAACAAAAACAAGGCAGCATGTTGTTCAAATTAGAGGGTTTTTCTCAAAGTATGCCACAGCATATTTTAGTAGTAAAATCCCCCTAACTTTCAATGTGCTGCCAGTTGGGTGATATTGCCCTTGAAAAAAAAACAACTACCATCTCCCATCTGTCTACAGAATAAAGGACTAATGAAAGGAAATCTATTATTCAATTAAAAAATAATGAGGCATCAATATGTAGCTGCTTCAACTCTATCAAACTGAATTAACAGTTGCTTGGTATAAAGGTTTTTTTTCTCCCTCAATCTCCTCCAATGTTTGTCTTTTTTTCAATAAAACGGATGCTAAAAATTAAACCACTTACCTCTTAACTACCAAAACCCCTCACCTGTTTACACTTAACTAAAATTTACTAACTTCAGTTGTACATAGAACTCCTAAACTGATAGCACAGTTTCCCAGCTATGTTTTTTGAAGTCTCAACTCCAAACAGGTATCAACTGCACCCAAACACAAGAAGGTCAGGGTTGCAGTCAGTCCCTCCTGTGGCAATACTGCTTCTCTTGACCATGATGGATTCAGCTGACTTACACCAGGTAGCTCTAATTGTGCCTAATATTAAAACTAAAGTCTCCAAGGTGATGCACAGCAACTGCTGCACAGTGTCTCTGCATTTGAAGGAAGCATAGCAGTAGTGGGGAACAAGCTGTAAAAGCCACAGAAGGCAAATCTTTAATCTTCCTGTCTTGGACTGAAAGAGCTACAGTTCAGGCAGTTTGAAGGAGTGCTGGAAAACACAAGCAGGCAAAACCCCACACATTATTAACACCTATTAACACCCAGTTTTATCATCTGTTTCCTCTCTACCTCTCTGTGTTGACTGAGTGAGGCCTAACAAAGCACATATATTTTGACTTAACTATGGAAAACACGTCCTGATAATACACCTCCCATGCTGACACTTACTGGTACTCAGGAATGGTTTGCAATCTTGTATTCTAACCACTATCAATTATCATTAAAAGGTTGAAATCTTCACCTACTGTTTGATAAATAATGCATGAGAGAGCTTTCAACAACAGCCAAGAAACAGCATTCCCAGATCTTTAACACCCAAAGTATGTAGCAAGCAGCAGTCCCTGGTGACCTGAACAAAGCAGGTTCTCTGGTTTCAGAGTCTGGTCCAAGAAAGGTGCTCCTGAAGTGCCTTTTACAGAGCTTGCCGTTATCCTAAAGGCAGCTGAAAATGTCATGGGTTTTGGTCTTGGTTAACTACATCTTATCTGATAGCAAGAAGTTGTCTGCTGAAGGAAGAAAAACACGTGGCCATGAGATGCTATTAAATAAGAGTGAAGAGCAGAAAGTAGTTTGAGTCAGTGCCATGTGATACCCCAGTGGGGGGAAAAATAACCAACATCTCAATACTGAAAGCTCTGTAAGGATGGCTACTGTATGCATGGCTTAAATGTGTTTCTTATGGAAATACATCTTGCAGTCTACAGTTACTGGGCTTATTTTCCTTTTAAATCACAGCAGCAGCTGCCCCAGGCTCACCTTCATGCTGCCCTGCACCAGAAGAGGAGCACATCATTCTCTTTCACCTCCTCTCAGCCAAGGATGCTACAAACCAGGGCCACCCTGTGAGAGAGGCAGGGGTAGCAAAAACACGTTGACATCACCTCTTACAGATAAATAGCTTCTTAACCCTGAGATTAACTAAGTGCCTGGAGGGGTGCCTCAGAGCCCCTGGTGACTGAGAGACTTGCTTTGTGATGCTTCAATGGGACCAAGAATGCTTAATAAAAGCATGAAACAAACTCCACTTGGTAGCTGTGCAAATGTGACCTGTGAATACATCACGAGCTGATGATACTGATGTTGCTTGAGCTGTACTTGAAAGTGTTTTAATAACCTGGGGCAGCCACCCCTAAGCACCTTGTGCCAAAGCTGCAGGCAATCTCTGCCAGCAGCCACAGAGGCACAAGGAGTCCTGCTAAAATGCACAACTTGGGGCTACCCTGCACAAAATGCACCCAACAACTAGAAGCCTTTGCTGCACGTGCAGGCTTACAGGAAAATGCAGGTGCCTTTGCATTCATAGTCTAGCAAAAAAACAATGCAATGTTAGTTAAATGTGGAAAGGAGAGAAGATTTTCTCCTTTCTAGGCCCTTCTGCAAGGAACCTGCTTTTACAAGAGAAGTGCATTCCTTCATGGACAAGCAAAGGCAAGGACAAGAGCTTAACAGGCTCAAGGACTCTCCCCTTTAGATATATGTGCACATCCTAGTGAGGTATGAGTCTTCAAACTGTGAAAACAGTCTGGATGGATGTTCTAAATAGGACCCCAAGCCCCCACATTTCTTTATTAAAGTATGCAAAACCAAAACTGCAGACAAATAGTCTTTTACTTATCCAGTTTAGAAAACAAAACAAGAACCCAAACCTGTTTTTTTTTTTCCCAAAGAAGTGCACTCAAGAGAAAAGGCTGTGCTCTTCTGCAAAGGAACTCAGAAGACAGCAGCCAGGCAGTCCAGCTGGCTGAATGGAGGATCAACATTTACCTAGAAGCTTTTGCAGCCAGCTGATTTGTAGCTACCAGGATCGAAATGAGAATTTTATAATAAAAGACCAAAGAAGGAAAAGTTCTGACACCTAACATCATATCTTATTAATAAAGCTCTTAGATATCCTGAATTGCAAAGAGGCAGAAAAGTGAACAGCAATTTGCCAAGTTCCCCCACGTGTAGGTTGTGTCAAGTAGATGCTCCTTCATCCAGTATAGTTTTCTTACAGAAACCACCAGTTGAAATTGTCTCTCACTCTAAGCAGTGGAACAGACCAGATATGTGGGCTTGTACTGCCATGGATGGCATCACTAAAGATGACTGACCGCAAGCCAGACATCTGATAAAAAGTGCTGTCTGATCCTTCACCCTTTAGCAACAGCAGGGCCTGTTGGTTCTGCAACCATTTTCTTGCTCATCCATAATTGTGCACACAGACTGACTTTAAAAAAAATTTAGCTCTAGAAAAGTCCCAGTCGTATCTGTATAGAGCAGTATATTCATTTCACCCACGTTATATTTACTGGCATGTTTACACTTTTCTCATGTACTATTAAAAAAGGTCCTGAATGATTTTTGTTCCTACATAAGCCAGAACATTTTCCAATCATACATTGTTGCCGAGCATGGAAGTTTTGTTAAAACTGTCATAATCTCATCAGCTCTTTCACTATTATGGGATGAAAGTTATCTGCTTTCCTTCCTGCTCCTCCTGCTTTGAGGACAGACAGCCCACTGATGTTCATGCAGCCTAAATCCAGTCCCTTCCACTCCTTCCAACCAGCAAAGGCCTGCCCTTGCTCTCAATTTCAGCATGATCCTCTCTAATTACAACCCAGATGACATGAGCATTTAAGTTTGAGGCAATATCTATAAACGTCTTCAACCTTTACTCTCTCCCTAAAGTACAGCTATCCCACTTCATTTATACTTCTCTTTGCTCAAAAATATTTTGCTTTTTAATATATATTTTCATGTCCAAGTCAACTAGTTTTGACAGTTCTCATTTGTTTTGACTTGATCAAAGCCTTCTTTCTCGGTTGACCCTTTTCTCCATTTCCTGACTGTGTTTTTCAAGAATCTCATTTATCTAGCTGGTTCATTTGTAGCATCTTAAGTTAAAAAATAATAATGACAACAATAATATAAATTCCTAAATTAACATTATTTAAACTAGGAAAAAATATTTAAAATCCTAGTGACTAAATACTGACCTATCAATATCAATTCAGTCAAAGAGTTACACTGACATTCATAATACTGAACTCTTTCAAATTCCTGCTGTCCTCCACTGTGATAGAAGAACATCCCAGACACTGAACTCTGCTTGTCTCATCCCTTTTGATATTGTAGTTCACCATCCAGTCCAAATAAAACAGAGCATCCTGAATTTATACTAACTCCTGCCTGGAGGCTGCTGACCTAAGATACCTACAGCACATATCACTCTGATGAGAATGTCCTGCATTCATATGGCAAAATCCCAAATGTGTAGAAAAATATGCACACAGAGGGCTCAGGCTCTTGACTAGTTCTGCAAAGCTTTTCTGAGCAGCTTTAAATGAATAAATGAGAACTGGAATAAAACATTCTAGAAAATGGTTTTGAGTCAGGGCTAACAGAGTGTGCCATCTTGCCTCTGGTAACCACCATTTGCACTTGGAAGGCTTCCAGTCAGAAATGTCTTCAATAAGGAACCATCCTTCATTATTTTCTACATGAGAAAACAGCATTCATCATGTTCAAAGTGACTGAAGAATAACAAAATGTGGGATATTTTTTTATTATTATTATTACTTAGAAAACTCATCATGCAACAAGGTGGCTGTTACTGACACTCCTTTACATTTCCAAGGGGGTGCTGGCAGTTCTCTTTTGGTAACTTTTGCTCTCATTTTCTTTTCTAAAGCTGTAATTCCTGTCTAGCTAAGAATAAGCTATAAATCAGAAGTTAAGAGTTAAACAAAACAATTCAGCAGTAGCTAATACAATGCAAGATGTTTTGTAAAGTCAACTGCACTTTTTTTACTTCAACATAAGTGTCAAAATGACACTCCAAAAGGACACCACAAAACCCTCCAAAACCCCCAAGAAAGCACTTAATCTCAGACACAAAACACTGCCCTCTCCCCTGGGGAGCGAGATGCATCTGCGTCACTACAGAAGATCAGTCCTAAAACCTACAGTGATCTTTAAAGAAAATTATTTCCATGGCAATTGTCTTAGAATCACAGACTGCCAGGTTGGAAGGGACCTCAAGGATCATCTGGTTCAACCTTTCTAGGTCACACTATAGTTTATATGAGATGGCTCAGCACCCTGTTGCTCTTTTTGATTCAGTACTTCTAGTCTACCTCAGGAGTAAAAAAAAATATTCATACTTACTTGTAATGAAGGGCAAAAATGAACTATTTCCAGTTGTCCTCTACGATCCAGAGCATAAACTTCTCTAGATGTCCCCAGAATATGAACAGCCACGAGGTGTGTAATACTCAAAGCTACTGCACAGAACATTCAAAAGTTCCCCCAGAACATCCCTGATCATTCAACATAACAGAAGCTTCTCTAAAGTAAGATCTTGATTCAGAAATTTTCAATCTAGTGTATAAAAAGCAGGACCCACCATATTCAGAGACATTTACAGACACTAGAATTTAATCTTTCTCAATATTATACCAATTTCAGTCATAACAAAACAGGAACAATAAGGAAAAAATTAATATGGCTTCCTTACAGCTGTGGGTGAAAGAGGAAAGTAAACAGAAATCAGACAATGAACACAGCATCTCAGTTGTTTTTGCTTCCCTTAATGATCAACATAGGAGACTGTGGAACATTATGCCCCCAAAAGATGTACACAGTTCAAATAAATTTGCATTATCAACAAACTTTCCTGCTTGCTAATAAGGCATTTTTTAGCCCTGAGTCATAGAAGTACATTTTGAAGGCATCTCTGGATGCCATCTAGTCCAAGCCTGTGCTCAAAACAGGGTCAACTTCAGAAAGTAGGATTAACTTTAATTTCAGCTGCAGCAGTCATAGCTTTTTTCAGTGTTTGCTTTACATTTCAGCCTAGCAGATTGAATTTATCACCAAGTTATTGAAAAACACAAAACCAACAAACCACCAAAACCAACAAACCAGTCAACAACAACCAACACATACAAATCTGGTGGGGAAAGCTAACTCCTAACAGCATGTATGCAGGGTTCACACCTTGTCAAGAGCCCATAATAAGCCCAAATAAGTTTCTGAATCTCATCAAGAGAAGGTCCAGTGGTAAAACAATAATAAACTCTTCATAAGACAAGCATTAAAAAACCCCATTCATCTCTTATAACACTGTAGTCACTGAGCTCCCTAGGACAAAACCCTTTTTAGGTGTTTCCTTACTCATGGATGATCCTTTCTAGAAAGAGGAAGGGTGTCTCCACTATCTGTGCAGGCTTTAGATGGTAAAGACAATTATATCAATTATGGTCACCTCATCATACACCCACAAATATTTTGGCTGGACAAAGCAAGACTTTTCTCAGAAAGCCTACCCAGCTGGTGAACAGCCTTGGTTTATACCAGCTACAGACTTGTTACCAGGGTTTTTATAGCTTGAAGGAAACTTTAGGTATAAATGGACAACTGTCTGATGTGGATAACACTTGGAAAAGTTCTGGGAAGCAGGGACCAGCATGGCTGGAAGGTGTGCCCAGTGTGAGTTCAACTGCTCCTCTCACGCCCTCAGAGGCACGACTGCTTCACTGAGAAAGAAAATAAGGTTGTGGCACAAACATGGCATTGCACTAAGCTGTGCAAATCCATCAAGCAATAAAAGTTAAAAGTAGGAAGAGTAGTGGAATGCAGAGAGAAATCAGGCTACCAGTACCTGTTCAGGCATTTTTCTTACTTAAATTTAAAATTTATTAAAATTATGTTAATTTTTGGTAGAAATCTGCATGCATATCCTCAGTTTCAAAAGAATTGCCACCTATATGACACTCATCTGTACCCAATCTGCCAAAGGAGGTGTTTCACAGACACATTTCCCTACATTTCTCCTGCTCTAACTTATAAGCAGAGCTCCAAGGCTGAGTGCAAAGTTAGAAGGAAGAGCACAAAGATATAAACTACTAGTGTACTTACAGTAGGTTGGGAAGTGAAAAAAGAAAATGAATCTGAATGAATGCATTAAAAATAACAGCTCAGAAAAAGGAGAATAAAGCTGATGGAGGATAAAACAAAAAGACCTTCACTGATTTAAGGTATGATCAATTTACTTTTTAAGTGGTGAGGAATTAGTAAAGTCAGGTGAAACCCACTAAACATTCCCTTAAGAAAGGCAAATTTCATATCTGAATTTAGTCTTTGAAATTTCTATTACCTTAAAGCAGGACAACTAAACCACATCATAATTAGAGGGAGGGAAAGCAAAAAAACAACTCTGGGAGCTACATTGACACAATGCAAAAAGGGAGTCAAAGCAAGGGACAAATCATGATCTCTGGTAAACTGAATCATAAAACAGAGTAAGGCAAAGCCAGAACTGAATTGCCCAGGGCACTTAGGGATAAGCAAAGGTCATTCTGGAAACAAACTGATAAAAAGTGACCCATGACAGGCAGATACAGATGTATCCAACTTTGATTGCAGAGAGGAGAACAATTCATGAAAGGACCCCTCAGAGGGACCTAGTAAGACGCTTCTTGTAAAAGGGAAGAGACACAAGAGGCATTAAGAGTAGGCAAGCAGGTAAAAATGCAAGGAGGAGAGAGGAATTGATGATGTTTACCCACCAGAGACACCCAAAGAAGGGAGGGACCAGACGTGAGCCGTGTCCCAAGCTGCTGGGATTGCCAGTGCTGCATCCTCTCAGCCCACCCCTTCATACACTGGGTGGAACTATGAAGGACTGGGATGCATAAATTAGAGGGTGGGGAGCTGCATGTGAAGGGTAATAGGCAATCAGAAAAAAAAGAGAAGAAACCCAACCAACCAACCAAGAAAAGCTATCAAAACAAACTGACATGCTTGAAAAGTTAGGTGGTTCTCTCAGCTGCTGGTTTCCTCAGGGATGCCCTTTTCAGAAACTATTAATTCCTCATGTGGAAGATAATTTACCAGAGAATTGCTCTTTTAAACCTCACCTTGTTGTGACAGTGATAAAATAATAGGCCCAACACAAATGCTCAGCAGTGCATTTCAGAAGCAGTATTTGCCAGATTTTTCATTGGTCTCATAAACCATCCTGAAAAATCAAATTTAATGCCTGGCAGCAGCCATGGATAATTATTCTTCTGAAAAGAACTAATATACATTTGGGCTGATTTAGAACTTGGCATAAAATAATTAAGTGAAGAAAAAAAAATTATGCCCTACAAGCCTTAACAGTCTGCAGAAGTTTGGTATGATTTTTATTCTGACCACATTCAGTACCCAGCCATGGCCTCTTCACTACAGTACCAGGAATGACAATAAAAAACCTGATGGAAACCAGCATAAAAGCACAGTTCAGAGTTCATGGTTGTCAATTACTCTCTGAAAATACCCAATCAGAAATATTTTACTCCTTCAGACCATAGGGTGGACCACAGCTCCTCAAAACAGCTACAGAAGGAAGGGCTTATCAGAGGGAAAGAATTATCACTAGGAACAGGCTAATGGTATCAAGTAGAAGCAGATACACAGAAGGTCAAGATTTGATTTATATTAATCAGGCTGTATTTTCCTCAACAGTTGCAGCAATAGGATAAAATGTAGAGTACCACAGTAATGATGAAAAATGGGAAGTCAGTAATAAAGAAAAAAATAAATAAATACCAGAGGATGGAGGATAACATTTGGCTTGATTAACATGACTTTGAAAAATCTAAAAGGATATAAGGAGTTTTCACATGAGACTACGCAACAAAAACGAAGAAATGTTATTTTTGAGCCAAGCAATGCTTTTAAAAGCATAATTTAGTGAATTATTCCACTGTTAGAAGCACTCTGCTATTCTAAACAAGCAAGTTGTTCTTATTAGTATTTCAAAATAGGAATAAAGTGAAAAATACTGATGTTTTCAGAGGAACCTACCTTAAAAACACAGGGAATATGTGAGGAAGGAAAAAAAATACCCTGAATTGTTGTACAGGTATTTGTCTTTTCAAGATCAAAGAAAACTCAATGTCATTAAAATTGCAACATAACTATTTACAAGGCTTGCTTTTTTATTTTTTATTATTATTTTCCCCCTTTTTTAAGGTATGAATATTTGGGAAAATATTAACAGTAGCTCGTTTCTCATGTAGTCCAGTTTCATGCCACCAGCAGCCCTTTCCAGGCACGTGCTGAAGAATGAGGGCTTTAAAGCCATGCCTTCTCAGTCTGGTATGAAAAAGTATCATCACTTTAAATGAAAAGCTAGATGAAGCTTCCTCAGAAGCAGGCAAATTTTCCAAAGCATGCCTCACTTATAGAAAGCCTCTCAGAAAAACACTGGGAATTTTGTTCTTCCAAAGGTCCTCAGGCACCTCCTGAAGGAGTCATGATGATTAAATGCCTCGTTCACTGGGTTTTCTAGAGATTCTGCATATCCTGTTGTGCTAAAGAGTGAAATAGAGAGGGAATCTCTACCTGGAACCTGCCCTCTACATCATGCTGGGTTGTCAGGACGGCAAGCGGAGAGGACTATTCCCCCTTTGCTAAGAGCAGCTGAACATGTTGAGCTTTCCAAAGGATGGGTGGCAAGAACCAGCCCTGTAAATTGGAGCTCTCCAGGAGAAGCAAGAGGAGCCAGCCTACAAGCACTCTAACCTTAAGCCCTACAAACAATTAAAAGATGTTCTGGATAATTTTATTTTTTTTTTCCAAGTCTGGGATGCCAGCCAAAAATGAACACAGTTGGAAAGGACAGAAACCATGGTTATGGCAATGGGATTTGCTTGCAAACCTCTCTTCTTCCCTCCTTCAAGTAGCTCCACAGTCCTTCTGCTTAGTGAGCTGTCATTTGTAGTTTAGTTTTGTAAATTTTATTAAAACTCTTTCTATCCAAGAAAAAGAAAGGAGACTAATTTGGTATCCTATCACTATTGAACATAGAATCATTAAGATTTGGAAGAGACCTTCCTGATCAAGTCCAACCAAAAGCTCAAAAGACCTAAATGAAGGACTAAAATGCATTCTGAGCTGCAGAGACTGTGGTGTTTGACACCAAGCACATATAAAAGGCCATTCCCCAAAAGGCAAAATAAGATCCATTTTCTCCAACATCAGTGGCAGACCTTTGCTGGTGGCATAAGAGGAGAGCTGAGCTCTCAACCCTCCCTGTATTCACACTGCCTGGGCAGGACCAGCTGAGACAGGCCCAGATCTGATCTTGCCAGGGAGGTGGCTAAGGCAGGCTCACCCAAACCTGCAAACCCTCCCTTCCTGCTTCTGACACTGCTTCTGTGAAACTCAGCAAAGATTCTCCTGCCCCTTGCTACTACATGCTTAAATCTATTCCTGGCTCTGCCACTCATTTTTCTTGGCATTCACATAAATGTCACCATTGCCCACAACAGGGGAAGAGAGTTGCTGAGAGGAACAGGCGGGGAGAATACAAAACAAGAACATCTGACTTGTTGGTGGGTAGAGTAACAGCACTAGATACCCATGGCAAGGACAGTGACATGCTCTGGGGAGATTTTCTTCCAGATGAGCAGATAACAGAAGTAAATCACGTTTCCACAAGAAGGAAAGGTTTCATTAAATGAGAACTTGATAAGAATTAATTTTAAGTCATGCCAGTAAAAGTGGAATTACTTGGTGAAAATAAAGCAAAGATTTCAATGCATCATTTAACTTACTGGGCTGCCCCATACATGCTACTCTTGCTCCTGAAGGGATTTTCACAGTACCCACTTTTAGCCATGACAAAAGGAAGGCAAATCTCCACAGGTAGTTTGTGACACCAGCATTCTGCATTCAAGCCTACGCTGTGTAAAGAAATTCTGATGATATTTCCAACTCACTGTGAGCAAAGATTTCAAAACAACTTCCTTTCAAAGTTCACCAGTGCCCTCCCTTTGCTGGCAAGGAATGGGAAAACAGAGCTCTCTGCTTATCTCCTGTGGGTGCATGTGTTAGTTAATAAACAGTAACTCCAAAAATAAAGTGATAGCAAGACACAAAGCACAACATCACACTTCTGGCATTACTACCAGAGGACTGATTGCAACAGTCACCTCCCACTCCCCAGAGAAAAAAGGATTTTGAGCAGGCTTAAAATACATTAAATAGTTCTATTCTTGCACAGACCTGTAAAGGAGAAGATAGACAAATAACACTGATAGTAAAATGACATTCAGTGTTTCAAAATTATCTGAAAGTAGTAAATTGTTCAAAAATGCATTTCTTCTTTTGCAAAGGTAAACTGACAACCTGAGAATGGAAATAGATCAAGTACCATAATTTGCATAATTGAGTCTGAAGACTCAGACTGTCACAGCTGAGCTGTTCAGAAAGTTATAAATCAATTCTTAGCAGAATTTCCACCCAAAAAAATAAACTCAAATATATTTTGAAAAGACATTACAGAGCATAATCATTGTTCACAACAAATACACCTACCCCAAAATGGAGTCAAATATTCTATCTTGGTCATTGTAAACATCGACAGAAGGGAAGAACTGCTAATTACTCCTACAGTAATTCAATATTTAGTGAACTAAACTCAGTATCCTGCCATTGACAAGTGCCTGTGGGTGCAGTGAGACAGTTGTCAGCACACAGATTTCAGCAGATACAACTTGAGCCAAGATGTGACACCCGAACACGCCCGTGTCCAACGCACTGAAATCAAAGTAGTTCTGATGACAACATAAGAGTCCTAAGAACCTACAGGCAGATGACACAATTAATGACAAAAATAAGGGGAAAAACCTCTCAGCCCTGAAGGTAACTTAAGGCCATCTATTTCAACCCCCTGCCAAGAGCACCAGTGCCAGGTTAGGATATTTTTCCAGACAGCTGAATGCACAAAACATTGCAAATAATTCCAGCTCTACCACTTTACTCCATTTTCTATCCTTCAGAATAAATTAATCCATTTCTAAATGGATAGCTTATTTTCTTTCCTAATTCCAGCCCAAATTATCTCCTGCTTTTTGGCCCTTTGATTTTTTTCTTAACAGACATGATTAAAAACAAAACAAAAAAAATCACTGAAGAAGGAGAATTGTAGAGATTTTCAACAAAAGCTATGCATAAATACTGGCCACTGCTGATGTCTGTGCTCATGAATAAAAGTAGAATAATAAGCTCATCCATTTTATAGCTTCTTCAATCTTTACACATTTGTCCTCCATGGAAAAATACGTGAGTGTGAATTTAAATCTGTGGTATAAAAATAGCATTAGACACCAAATAGATTCATGACTTTCCAATGAAATCGTTAATACCAAAATCCTAACAATCTATAACTTTAGAATGGAAATGAACAAACAGGCCTCAATGAAACAAAAATAATTTCCATAAATTTAGGCCTCTTTTCCCATCTCATGAATTTATAAACTAAATCAAATTGTCTGCTGAGAAGTGGTAGTTCCTTGCAGTAATTCACATTTTGGTTTAAACAACTTAAGACAGAAATCTCAACACCAACATGCATGAGCCAGCTAGTGACATGAGGAACAGGAGGGAAACCACAAATACAAGTTAATAAAAAAGAGAAAAATTCCATATTCCATCTTGTTGATGACATTTATTAGCTGAGTATAAGAGAATTTTCTAACTTGTAGTTCTTACACTTATCCTTTATCTGCTTGACTCTGAGCCTTCTTACCTGACAAGGCCAGCAGCAATTTTCCCTTTCTTGAAATAGCAATTTGTTCTGCTCTGATAATATTCCTATTGTTGCATTTGATAATGATTCTTGGGACAGCTGATTAAGACCAAATAAGCCTTAGCATTAATTGGCTCTATCTCTGAATACAAAAGGAAGAAATTTTTCTCTCTGGCAACCAAGTATGCAAGTCATGACAGAACAAGAGGAATAGCCTAAAAGTAGATTATTATGCTCTGGCACATTAGCCAATTTTCCTCCATTATGGAAAAAAATTGAGGATAGTCATTGCATCAGAGCACTCAGAAAATCCTCGAGTGTCAAGTCAAGCCCTGCCAGAAGAATAAACCAGGTCAGCTACAGTTGAGTCTCTCCTGATATTCTGCACTTGCACCCACTGCACACCTCCCACCTCCAAGCCAAGGAGCATGGAGCTGCCAGTTAGCCCCTTTCCAATGTACTGCTGAAACTTTCCTGGCTTGTGCACTGTACCCAGGGGACTTCTGTAGCCCAGCTAACCACTTTCTCCAACCAACACACTCCTAAATGGCACAGGAATGCCCTGAATGATCCAGAAGTAGAGCCAGTCCATGCCAGGGCTGTGAGCAGCAAGCTGTGGGCTTTCATTTCAGGTAGCCTCAGGACCGACTGTGTTGCAGGGGTACATCTAGACTCAACCTTAACCAGCCCATGCAACACTTGTTTATCTGCAAGACTCAGAGAAGTGTCACTAGGAAGCACCTAGTCCTGCTGCATAGGATGAGGCTGAACTATGTAGCACTCTGCAATGTGGTGACTTCAGTCTGCAGCCCTCAGGGGCAGCCCTAGCCTTCCGCAGCCACATGCCACCCACAAATCCATACAAATCCACTCCTCTTGTTAAAATTTGTCCCAAACATTCTGAAAGGGTAGTTCCTTCTGATAGCAGTTACTTAATCTGGCAGATATTGGAGCTAATGTATCACCTTTCTTCCTATTTAAAATTATAAAGTCAGAATGAACTCCACGCTGCATGTCCTAATTTGACAAAATGCCATTATGTGCCTGGGCCTGACTCAGATCAGGTTTGCTTGGCTGGCTAATCTAATGCTGCACACAGCCAGCATTAATCACCATAGAAGAATGGTAAATAAGAATTAATTACCAGCACACACATTCAGCAAAAGGCTACTGAAGCTCACTGCTGCAACCACGAGCCATCAGATTGCATCGCTGATCTCACTAAACTCCACTAACAAGCACCTCAACTTCTTTAAGTATTCTCAGACATTCACAGAGAACCCAGGAAAGCAGCAGTGTCTGTGCAAGAAGAGCAAGTAGTTTTACAATCAAAGAGAAGTTGAAGGTTTAGAAGCAAACTTGATTGAATTCCATTTTACGTTGTACATCCAGAGATTCGTTTATTGGCTGCAAGACCTTAACTTACACTCTACTGTACATGTTACTAATGTACCATGTCTCCATCACTATGGAAACCAGTTTGGTGAAGGAATATTTTAAAAGGAATACCTTCCTCAGCTGGTGAAAGCCATTCACAAATACTTCAAGAATCACAGAATTGTCATGGCTGGAAAGGACCTCTCAGATCACTGAGTCCAACCATCAGAACAAAAAACCCCACAGAAACAAAACCTACACACACTACACCAGAAAACACCACAAAAAAAACTCCAACAAAATCAACCAACCAACAAACTGAAAGACAAACAAAAAAAAACATTCCTACAACCTCAGCCACTAGGACATGTCCTGAAGTGCTACATCTATACTGTTCTTTAATATCTCCATGAATTTTGACTTCACCACCTCCCTGGGCAGCCCATTCCAGTGCCTGACCACTCTTTCAGCATAGAAATATTCCTAATACCCAGTCTGAACCTCCCCTGCCACAAATTCAGGCCATTTCCTCTGGTCCTGTTGTTACTCACTTGATAGAAGAGGCCAACACCCACCTCCCTACAACTTCCTCTCAGGGAGCTGTAGAGAGCAATGAGCTCTCCCCTCAGCCTCCTCTTTTCCAAACTAAACATCCCCAGTTCTCTCAGCTGCTCCTCAAATGACTTGTTCTCTAGACCCTTCCCCAGCTTGGTAGCTCTTCTCTGGACATGCTGAAGCACCTCAGTGTCCTTCCTGTAGTGAGGGGTCCAGAACTGCACACAGAGCTCAAGGTGCAGCCTCACCAGTGCCAAGCACAGGGACACCATCACTTCCCTACTGTTGCTGGCCATGCTATCCCTGATGCAGGCCAGGATGCTGGTGGCCTTCCTGGCCACCTGGGCACACTGCTGGCTCACGTTAAGCTGGCTGTCAACCAGCACCCCCAGGTCCTTTTCTGCTGGGGAGCTTTGCAGATACTCTTCCCCAAAAGAAGCACCATGATTGTCTAAAGATGTGAGAAATCTGTGTGTGGACACATGGGCACTCAACTGAACAGTTTCTCCCTGGAAACATTTCACAGGAATGGTAATAACATATAAGCAAGTGATTTAATTTTTGTCCATTATAGAAATGGAATTGTTAACTGCTACAAAAGAAACAGGGCACCTAGTCAAAGTTAAATGCCTAGAGTCTGCAAACTACTCTTTTGGGGAAACTAAGAAAAATCTATGCAAAATTACACTACATTACAGCTTGGCCTCTTTTCCATTCCCACCACTACACAAAAGCAGCTCAGACTCAAGACTTTTTTTCTCAAAAATCCTTTGCTGATCTTTGAATGATAGAAAATAATAGGTTTAGTCTTAAAGATCGAGAAGCTAATAAAGACAGTAAATTATAACTAACAAAATTATATAACTTAATACATTCTAACACCTGTGTGCAACATGCTAGCATCTGTACAGCTGAAGAGAACATCAAGTCCTCCCTCCTGCAGCAAGAAACCCAGAGCTGAGGTTTAAAGCTCTGCTCTATGTTAGCCCTGGTAATCCCCATGGAATAGTGCAAGTCTTGCTCAGGTGCTCAGGACACAAGGCTACGGCTCATCTGATTTATAACTTCTTTTCCCCTCTCCATTGAGTGTCAGCTGACTCACCTACTGTGGACAGTGCAACAGGTCACAGGAAGGAGCCTTACACAATATTAAGACTGAACAGACCTACAGAGACCTGAACCTGCCTCTTCCAGAGGGAATCCTTCTCTGGAAAAAGCTATTTCACCAGGCTTGGCCTGGTTCTTTCCACCACTGATGCCAGACTACCACTTGATAGGAGTTACCTCCCCTCCTGCTCACTGCTGCTTTTCCTAACAAAAAGGGAAAAGCAGGAGCTTGAGCTGTATTGTTTGATTGTCATTACACAACAAATATGTGAGCTTTTAATTAGATGCACTTGGCAGAACTTTCCAGAGCATTCTTCCAACTGGTCTTGGTTTGTATATCCACCATACACCTGCAAAGAGAGATTCAGGACACTAGCAAGGTGAAAACTCTTTTGACACCTCTCACCTCAGCCTGCTCCCCCCTCCTAAGACTTCACAGGGCCAGATCCCAAGATTAATTGCTGCAGATTTTAGTTCTGCTAATCAGAACTTTGAAACCCTTAAGACGTAAAATAACACAACACTTCTCATAATTAAGTCTGACTATTTGTCAAAAAAACCATACTGGGTTTCAGTAATCCAAACACCTCGAGTGGACTTGAAGTGGACTTTTGAATGGTTAAAAAACCCATTAAATAGTATTTTAAACCAAATATATAGCTTTGGTGACACATTCAAAATGTAACTGCAAAACTAAAACAAAATAAAAGATAATGGAATTTTGAAAGAGCAATTTTAAAGACATTTTTGTAGGAAAGATGTACTTGAAGAAATTAAGATGCAGAAACATTCTTCCAGTCATGATTTAGTCCTCTTTATGAAACAGAACAACACGAAAAAGACCAGAGAGCTGCAACTCTTAACAAATGCTGTTCTCAAGACACCTGTGTTCAACCACAGCAACTTCCCAAATAAGAAAATGCTATTTAACTTAATCCATTTTTCTCTTAGCCAAAATGTCTTAAGTCAGCCAGATGGGAATTGGCATCGGATCCATGCAGCAGATGGATTGCAGGACCCTTAATCTCTGAGGCTCATTACTTCAATTCCAGCGCACACTGGTAGTCACTGAAAATGTTATTAAGTAATGGCTGGTCGGAAGCCATCACCCACAGTTCAGAGGAAATGTATTGGCACACTTAGGCCTGTCTCAGAAGAGAGGCTACAGATTTGGTGCCTCTAAAGACATTTTCTTCAATCCCTGTCAACCGTCCCTGAAAAATAAGTTAAAACAGTTTGGTATGGCATGGGAATTTGCAGTGCCATTGTCAATGTGCCTGAGTAATCAGGTCTATTCTTCCAGCATTATATGCAATTAAACTGAAAATAAATGCTTCCAATAGCACCAGGGGAAAAAAAAAAAGAAAAAAAAGAAAAAAAATCAAAGCCTGGCTTTCTGCATATTTGTGCTGTATTTCACATTTAATCCCCCACTGCAGGGAGTTATTGATGGGCATTTGTAGTGATCACACATCCTCTGCCTCCCCAGGAAGTCAGGCTGACAAAAGATTGCTGCCAGGATAGCAAAAGATGAAAAGATATCAAAATAATACCAAAGCCTCCTACAGCCATGAAAGCTCATTCCGGCACCTCCTTGTGTTTGCATAAATACCCAACACCCCCAGTGAGGGCTACAGAGAGAGATGTATGGAGAGGAGAGGGAGCTTCATGTAGTCTGTAGAGATATTCCAATTATTCATGAGCACCGTGAGGGCAGGGGGGAGGAACAAAACAAAAAATAAAATGAAAACAGAATAGTATTCACTGGTTTATCCACAATAGGCAAGAACACAAAATATTCATAACTGCAGAGTCTTAATTATGAATGCATTATCAAGACACCAGATCATATTATTTTTCTAATTAGGGCAGGCCTTTCAGAGATACCTGGCACATGGCTAGCATACTGGCTCTTAGCTAAGTAGGCAAGTTCCACCCAAAACAAGGACCTGTTGGAATTTGAATAGTGCTTGCCCAAATTCTATTAGCTCTGTAACTTTGAACTAAAACACAGACATCAAGCAGCCAGTGACAGAGGCAGAGCTGTTCTGTCTGTGCACTCCTGGTGTACGGGAGGTCACTCAGCATCCTGCAGCTCTGCAGCCTGCTTGCTTCTGCCCCCAACCTCTGCCTTTTGCTTCACATTCTATTTTCATCAGTCGTATCTAGCACATCTCAGTTCTGCCTCTTTTAGAAGCAAGTTCCCAATAGTCTACTTTCATTAAAAACCCTTTAAAAAAGAAACACAATTAAAGCCTTTTAGTATTTTAGTATGCTCATGTTGAGGAAAAAAACCCACAGGTACCTCTCCATGAAGGCTCCCAAAAACCTGGGGGCCTTTTCATTGCAGCTGCAATGAAAAAGTCTGAAGTATGAATAATTCTCATTCTCCAGTCTTTAAAACAAGCTAAAATCAAGTCTCTAATTCAGTAATGAAAAGAAAAAAAAAAAAAAAAGATGTACTAGTGAAAATAAAAAAAACACCCACACATGCAGAAAAATTATATTTTGTTGTTAATAAGATCTCAAGCACTATCACCCATCAAGTCAAAGGAAGGAAAAATGAAAAAGTAATTAATTGGTACATTAAGAAATGTAAAGTTCACCCTTTCTAGGATTCTTCACAGGAGCACAACTATAATCTACCATACTATTGTACCTAAGTGACTTGATAAAAACATTCATATATCCAATGGTGGGGAACAGCCAAATCTTAACATCTGTGCTGCTCTCTCAGATCTTTAAAGCTCAGACATGCTGACTTAGTGTCTGAGAAAACACGGAATAGATATTATGTAAAATATTTGTATTCCCTAGATTTCCAGGTCTCCAGACTTTTTGTGAATTAGAAATGATTGAACTCAGTATATTTAGAAGCAACACTCAACACAGTGGAACGAAAGATATCATTCTAAAGAGCAGGCTTTTCTGTTTATTCAGCTGCCAGAACATGATTAATATGTGCTCTGGATGAAATAAAATGTCACACAGAGGTGTGAAGTCAGTTATTGTTTTGAAATCTTCATTCTAAAACCTTAGAAGAGACAGTCCAATATGCAGCGGAACTAAAATAACTTGATTAGATTTCATACATTAAGTGATCTAGAGACATCTTTGTAAATATTAGAACATAAAGAGGTGGATTATTTCTCTGCATCTATTGGCAATTCCAACACAAAGCTTGTTTGGTGGCTGGAAACGTGTAACAGACAATCTGGGTATTAGTCAAATGTCTACCACTGTAGCTTTGCTGTCACTTCTAACTGTTATATATTCCCAACTTTCAGACTGAATAGCAAATTATTTGAGGTAATTTTTGCTAAACTACTTTGGTGACTCCACACAGACAGTAAATGCACTCACCCCTTTGATCCTGGCATTGAGATCCACGATTTTGACTTTCAGGCTGCGTGCTCTGTAACACAGCAACTCCTGAGCCTCGTACCAAAGATCCCCAAGTATCAGATAGTGGTATTAAAACATTTTCTTCTAACAGCACTTCAGCTGACCTTCCTTATTAACATTTATATCCTTTCTCTTTGTCCCCTTCTCAAGTTTTTTACAAACGTTTTTTGGTGGCAGAGCTGTATTGATTTATTTATAACCCCTTACCATTTATAGGGATTCATCTTCTCATGCATGGGAAGGATGAAAGGCTACATGAGATGAGCTCTGGTAACCAAACTATTTCTTCTGAATGTAAGAGGGGCCAACATGTAAATCTGAGGCCTTCCTGGTGTTGAGCCAGATCTCACCCTGCTTCTTTCACTGGGAGCTTCAAGCAGTAGGTGTAACTTAAAACGTGGAAGGAAAATGGCTGAGGGCAGAGCTGTGGGGCACAAACTGGCACTGCAGGCAAAATGCAGTATCACACAAATGGCAGTGTACCCACCCCTCAGGGTACAACAGTGGCTGGCCCAGAACCAAAACATCACCCTATTAACTAACAGTAATAATAACAACTAACAATAGTGTACTAATATTTTGCAGCATTGATGGCATAGCCAGACACTACCTATAAACACCTTATGTGAGCATGTGAACACCACCACAAAAAGAGGCAAATAAGACAAGACAGGTGCTGGAAAACAAAACCTGCTGGGAGCTCCTCCACATCCTTTGCTGCGACTGCTTTTCTGTTTTGAAGTATCTACATTCAGTTTTAGCAGGACTCATGGAAAGACAAGTATTTAACGGGAAGTACACGAGTAGCAGCATCGACTCAGTCACTGAGCCTCTACACTGTGCCGAGATTTCACTTCCATTCATTTCAGCACAAGTGCTTGAGAGGAAGATCTAAGTTACTTCAGCTAAGACAATGAATGGTTTAAGGACATTCCAACTCAAGAGCCAGCCTCCCAGGAGATCCATTTACTTCATAGATACTGTGACTTACAGATGAGGTGTGTCGCTTCCACTAACTGTAATGCCAACTGAAGTTTCCTCTTCCAATTTGACTTCTTTAATGGAGAATTAATGGTTCATAAGAATTCATCATAAATTAAATCATTGCAGACGAGTACAGAGTCTTTAGGATATTCATACCTTTCCCCACCATACTCAGTTTATCCATCTTCCTTGCAGGACCAGTTCCATTTGAACAGAAATTTTCACTTCCTAGTTTTTAGCAAAGGGTGAATCAAGCTTTAAAAACCTGAGAAATGGTCTATTATGCCATTTAATTAGAGGTTGTAAGCTTTTTTCTCTCTGAATTGTTTATATTTCAAATGACAGAATGGTCAGCATCTAGCCTTAGTTTTGGCTATTGCTCCCACCACATTCTCCAGGTAAGTGCTGCTAGCAGCTTAGAAGAAGGGCTATAAACTACACCAGTGCTACCTACATATAATCAAGAACACTTGACACCTTCCAGCAAAGTGACACACTTAGTTCATAAGCATCATATCTCAAAACTCCTTCTATGGCTCATGCAATAAAAAAGATGAAGTCCAAACCCACAGTATTGATTCCAGACCTTTGAGATATTTAGGTAACACACCTGCCAAACTAGTTTAATGATAGTGGACTAATATTGCAGCACAGATTACACAGAAGTTCTGCTATTAGAGAGTAAGGCCCATCATGGATGCTGTGATCACACCATTTAAACACTCTGAAAGGGGAAAAAAACAAGATTTGGGTTTTTCTTCACTTGATATAATCATGATATAAACATGATACAACTTCCATCTGAAATTAATATTGCACTGTACAAGTTACAGTTATGGCACTGAAGCTGCATTACAAAAAAAGAGCAAACAGAGCAAAGTTCTACTCAAGATGTGGACACTATTACCAGGGGAATTGTAGTTTGCTGAGACCAATCATCAATTTTTAGTTTCTCGACTGCAAGAAAAGTCAGCATGAGAAGAAACAGCCTGTTTTTAGAAGCCACCCCAGTACCAAGTGACAGGGCTCTCCAGCACTGTGGTGCTGGCTCTCTCCCCAGTGAAACCTGCACACCCTTAACCATCTGCCCTTGAGAAACTCCAACAGCAAGCAGCTCCCCCAAGGACAACAGCAGAAAGGTTCCACCAGCACCATCTGGACTTGGTTCCCCATTTCAAGCACTCACCTATGATAAATCATAACCATGTGCAGCACACAACTGTGCCTAGTTCACAGGGTTAAAAACAAAAACAACACAACAACACAACACAAAATAAAAAATAGGAAAGAGTAGTAACTTGTTATCAGGAGTAAGAAACACCTGTACAAAGCCTTGACTCTGACAGGGTGAAGGGTGTATGCTGCACAAACACAACTCTAGGTACATAGATCAACAATTCCAGAACTGCATGATTTGACAGGAGAATAAAAAGAAGAAAAAAAACAGTAGACATACATTTTCTTTTGAAGTACATGCAAGGAAGTTCTGCCATTTCAGAGTTGTCCATAAACTCATGTTGTTAGTGTGACACGACAGGCAAGAAACCCAGAAGGCAGCAATATTAACATGTCTATCAGGCTTCAGGGAATGAAGGTTTCAGCTTCACCCAGCAGCACCAAAAACAAAACCACAGACTGGCCATCACTTTGTCCTCTAGGAACATCATACTGACACAAGTAGTCAGGTGGCAAAAAGTAAGCCGATATGTTAGCAACAATGAAGCTAAACCACTGATGTATTGCAAACAATTGTGGTTTAAACACTTTCTAAAGCTACATGCATGTTCACAAGAGCTGTCCAGAGCCAAAGACCAAAGCCATCAAAATGCATGATTTTTCAGAAAGAAAGGACACCTCTCAAGGTTTTGGCTCACTGTCACCTTTCCACCCTCAATCCCCATTACCAGGCTTTCCAAGATCAGTCCTTAGATCTGAAGCACGGGGTCCTCCCTGCCAAGGGGGATCCTCCACTGCCCCACACGTGCCTCTGGGCTCTGCTCAGCAACCGCGGGGTGACCGAAGGGGCGGCAGGAAATCAGCTGCACTCACCGTTCCGACTTTCTTCATCAATAGGAACTATTGTGGCTGGAGGACCTGTCCTGGCCAATTTGCAATCTATAAAGATGAAAAGAGAAGTTATTTCTAATTCCAGGAAGAAGATCTGGAGGTTTTGTTACTGTTTCTTTAACACAAATCAGCTTATTTGGCCTACTGAAGACAATATTCACTTGAACATGACCTAAGTCTGAGCTACAACTGTTAGCTAAGTTACACTCACAATGGATCAAAATCTGAGCTGTTTTCTTTATTACCCAGATAAACTTTATAAAGCAAAGGAGAATCTTATGACTAAGGATTTAACATCTCAGATGCTGATCTGTAAAACAAACACTGAAACAGCAAACACTTGACATGGTTTGTTTTGTTATCTCTTGTGTAAAGCCTTCCTTTCCACATCATGAACACACCCATGGAATTGTAGTCATGTACAACCACCCCAGTTTGATGGCTACACTATAAACCTGCTTGTGTCTTGATCTAGAGATACCACCAGGGATCTCAGGGAAGCAGCAGTTCTTCAGGACTGAATTAATAGGACAGTAACCCAAAGAAATAGCAGAGAAATTATTCAAAGGTATAAATTATAATTAAGGCTTCACAACAGAAACAAACATAATTGGAATTTAATTGCAACAAAAGCATCTAATTAAAGAGAATGAACAGAGTTTTAAATACATTCTAAGGAAAAGAAAAACAGACAAGCAATGTTCAGGAAGTTACACTTTGCCATCTTACCCTCATATTGCCAGTCTGGAGTCAAAAGTTTAGAGTCATCAATGGAAGCAGAGCAGAATAATGAAAGAAAATAAGTAAGAATTTGTTGTTTTACTCAAAAGATAGGTTCAAAGACAAAGCAGTACATGCAGAGCTAGCAAATGCACAGGTGTAGCCTGAAAATAGAGAAAAGCATGTATACCACGTGATGACTGTAGTTTGTGAACAATTAGGTTTTCTACATTCAATAGAAATATTACCTCTTTCAAGCATACAGAAATAAAAGTTAAGTAAGAAGAGCTTTTCATTTTCAAAGAGCCTCCCAGTACCACTGAAACACTGTGATAAGAGACAACAATGCTCCTTCCCATTTCATCACAGAGAACTGTATCTGAGATTGCAGTCCAGGTTTTTAGACATTTGGATGCTGCTCTGATCCTGCTGACACAGCCAGGTTTGTGTGGTTTCTAGCCAAGGAAAGAAATGCTGGAGCAACAGTGCATATTTGTTTTTAATATTTTTTTTTAGAGGCCTAAACACTTAGCAAAAAAATGTCTCCCCAAAATCATCTGCAAATGAGACACAAGAGCAAGCTGAGGTAGAATGCTCTTTCCCAGCTTACAGCAAAAATTGCACATTCATTGACTTAAAAAGAATTGCACTGCAGCTAATTGCAGACTACAATTACCCAGCACGGACAAACCCTATGAAGGAAGATGAAAACAGCAAAGGATTTATTCCGGTCTCTGTGTAGGTGAAGTCTCTACCTCTGTACCCATGGCAATTTCCTCTAGCAACAGCTTTGCTATTCAACTCCCGAGTTCAACTGCAAGACCAAGCCTTGGACCACCAGGGGTAAGGAGGGATAGCACAGCATTCCTTGGGGCTGTTGGTTTTATGAACAGCTGGAATGACTCCTGAGTTAATACTATTGGCAACAGTCACACAGCCATTACTTTTATTTTCTTAAAGACAAAGAGGCAAACCTTGCCCTGAAGGTTACAGACAGCTTGTGTGGGTAATCATTCTCTCTCCTCCCTTACCTCACTGACACTACTTGTAGACCTTCATAAAGCCACTTGGTTTGCTATGCTAAGCAGTCTGAATAAAACTGTTTCATGTACAAATTCTCTGTACTTTTATTCTTATAGGCTCCGGTTTGATACATAAAAAGTGACTATTTTCTCTTGATAATTTTAAAACCTTTAAAAGGTATTAACACAGCACACAAAGCATCTGAAAAGCTACACCTTTCATTTCTCTATAGCTTCTTACTTCTGTGTACAAAGACAAGCAATGTTTCTACATTAATTAGGAACTACTCTTTTTTTCCCTTCTATTTTTTTCATTGGATGCTATAAATACAAAAGGACCTTACCAGACACAACTCTTATAATTTTCCAGAAATGTGTTATAATTTTCTAGACCTTCAGGTTCTGGCTAGCTGACTCTTCAACTCTTTTTTCAGGGCAACCAAGCTCACCAAGACAAACTTTCATTTAAATTTTGTTTTCATGAATGGGCTTGCCAGCTTGCTGAACAGCTATCACTGCACACAGAACCAAAGAGAAATCCAAAGCAGGAACAGCTTTAAATTCTAAAAATTGTATATGCATTACCAAAAGAATACCATTTTTCAAACAAAACAAAACCTAATAGGCTTTTTCCCCCCTCACCTGTTTTTCATGACAATGTTTTCTCCTTGCTAGGTGTCTCAATGAAAGTTGACCCCGATCAGGCCAACATCTAGTTCTCTTGGTCCATAAGCAAATTATCAAAATTACAAGTCATTCACATGTTAGCAGCCTTTTCACAGGATTACCAGAATTATATTCAAAGCAGTTATTCAGTATGCTTAAAATCAACATTCAGCACTGAAAGCTGGATATAGAGGGTCTCAGAGAAGAGGCAGCAAGGCTCAGCAGTTTTCAGAGGATTTATTGCAAGGGTGAGCAGGTGAAGCAATAAAATCTATCATGAGGTAAATTTAAATGAAAAAAAGATATATTAGAGCAAAAGCCAAAATTATGTCTATAGCTAGGGAAGAAAAAAAAAATAAAGAGAATGTGTAGTAGAAAACTTGCTGGGGATTACCCTTGTGGCACCAATAAAAATATTCTGAAAAAATGTCCAGTTTTATTGCATAGGTAAGAGTTTACAAATTAATACAATTTCAACCATGGCAGTACCAGCCAAATACCAGAATGCTTGTTAAGAGGTTTGTCACCCCTCCCTCCCCTTCTCAAAGATCCAACCTGATCATGTTGCAGCCGTATGTAGTTGCACATTCCCCACCACAGACTGAACAGATAAACTTAAAGCTGTAGTCTTGGACAAATTTCCCATTCAAATTGAGACATTAATTCAAATAAAAAACCTTAAAAACAAGTTACACCTCATGAATACAATCAATAAACAGCAGCAATATAAGACCTCAATAAGCTCAAGCTCTGTGTTGTATCACCTGTTGGGAAATATTGGGTACACAAGAAAGGACATTCTTAAGTTGAGCCAAGTGCACAGAAAGGTTATTCCCATCATCAGGAGGATGGAGAGTCCATCCTATAAAGATGATGGAGTTTGGAATTATTTAGCCTAGGAGCAGGAAAGCTCTCTAGAAATACACTTGGCTAAACATCAAGCAGGAAATATGAGTAACTTAACCTAGAGAGCAATAGCAGCACAAAGAATGCCAGGAGAGCAGAGGAGAAATGGCTGCTTGCTGCCCACACATTTTCAAAGTGCATTTTCATTTTTTTGGACTAGAAGAGAATGTAGATCCTGAAACACTCTTCCAGAGCAGGAACAGCCCAAAACTGCAACTTCAGCATTTTTGAAACATATCTTTTTTTGCTTATGAAAGAGATTAGATGGAATGCTCCTCAGTAATCTTATGAGACAGTTTTCTCAAGTTTTATTTTAAAGTTCTTCAACAGAAATAACTTCAGCAGCAATAGATTTGCTTTATTTGACATAAACAAGCATGGATAATTGCAGCACCAAAGATGACACACAAAGGAGGTATTTACACAGCCTTTACTTCCCTGCTCTTTTGTTTTCAAGTGTCTTACTTCTGGCTGCAGGCCTTGGTATGAATCTAACATATTTTATCTACTCCAATTTCACACTGCAGCTCAGTACCAGAATAATGGCATGCACCTAGCTAATAATTCAATTTTTTGAAACAGGACACTTTTTTTCAACATGTGTTTCTTCAAAAAAGGAGCCCCATGCCCTGTCAAGCAGCAGCCAGTAAGGATCAGCTGGGACCACAACACAGAGAAGTTCTGACCTGCCACATTCTGAACTATGGTCTATCAGTTCTACCTTTATTTTTTTCTAACTTTCTCAACAAAAAACAAGTAGTCCTTGGCATTCCTGGCCTTAATGGAGGACTCATACAAGTCAAATCACCCTAAATGGAGCACACTAAGAAAGGCAAAAAAGGCACCACACAAATGAGCTCCCCCAGCTACAGGTTTCATGATATGCTTTATGTTTAAGCAGCAGAATTGGTAAATGTAATCATGATGTAGCAGTGCCCTTCCCTCAGGCACCTTACAGAAAAGGCACAAGGCATCAGGCAAAGAAAACCTAGTAAATAAACAATAAGCTATGAAGTCTTTCTCTATAGATTCCAAAACAACATTTTTGTTCCTGTCATTAACTTCAGTGTTTCCTCTAACTAGTCTGTTTGCTTTACAATGATATGATCAAGGCAAAGGCAGACAAAAAAAGAGCCTCTCTCCTCGGGAGAAAAGTGAATATCCATCTAACAAACTTCATGGGACAGATACATGGCTCAGATCCATTTGGTTTCTGATGGCTAAGTTTCATCATTTTAATTCCTAATTATTTTTAATGAGGTAGCTCAGAGGAACTCCTCAGTTATTGCTCTAGGTAAGATGCTCAGCAAGGTCAAACAGCCTGAGCAAAAAACAAACACAGCAACTGGAAGAGTCCCATTCTCCCAAGGGAGAGCTGCCTGACCATCTTCCTTTCACCCTCATCAAGCCACTGCCACCCAGCAGTAACATTACTAGGACTGCTCTATATTTCATCTGGGCAGCTCAAGTAATCAGAAACATCTATGAAAATGAAGACCAGTGTTACTGAATTAGCTAGCAAGAAACGTCAAGTGTGGGGGGCTGACAGGCAACACTAAGACACCTGAGTGAAGACAGTCCCAGACCAAGACCAACAGCCAAGGTCTCCTTCCAACCACTGATTTTTGTGCTGACAACAGTGTGCTTTGCCCTCCCAAACTCTCTTCTCTTCAGTCCCACCATCTCATAGGCCAACTGCACCCTCACAACCCCTGTCTATCAGGAGGCTCTTTCTTCTGCCATCTTCCAAGACCAGTTCCTCTACAAAGGTGTTTCAAAGGACCTGACCTGCTGCCCAGCGCTTGAGGGATGTACCTCTTGCCGCTAACCATAGGTGGCACTTAAAAGGCTACAGTTGCCTTTGCAAGTGACTCCTTACCACCATCTCCTCCAGGTCCCACATTCATACACTTGCAAGATGGCTGTAGCCTCACAGAAGCTGTCTGATAACCAAGACATGAAGTTAGAGGTAGTCACAGCAATCAAGATTTACCTCTGACATCCTTCTAGCACACACGATTACTTGAAAAGCCAAAATACCTCTTCATATTTCATGTAGCCCTAAATTCCAGTTAAGTAACACATTTGAATTAGTTGGGAGCAGTGTCTGAAGTTGGCTTTTCTGACCATTAAATTATATGACTGCAAGGCATCTGATCACATCCGTTGCTGGAAAGTTTAATAACAAAAACGGCTTGTCCCACAAAGCCTTATAAATGTGACTAAATCCAAGAAAAGGTCTCACACAACACTTGAGAAGGGGTTTGTGCTCCCAGTAGCAGAGCACAACTTGGAAAGTTCAATAACTGAGTCCTAACATGTCAAAGACAAACACCTTTAACCTAAAGAAAAAAAAAAAGTGAGCTGCCCTGCAGGGAGTACAGCCTGCTTGTCTGGAAAACAAACAGCCAGCCTGAACCTTCCTGGGGACATTAGTCTGTGAAATAACTGCCACCTCCTCCTGAGCCCTCCTGCAATTAAAACTGGAAAAAAAAATGAATCCACTTCAACATGCTAATCACCAACTCTTTCTCCAGCTGCTTCAGAAACACCCAATTATCACTCCAAGTTATTTTACATTTTATCTTGCATTCAATTTTGCTTTTATATATTCAGATAAGTACTTCTGTTTGTTTTTATTTAAACAAATATTCATAGGGAGTATAACAGGCAGTCTCAAAAAACTGACTCAGTTCCTAGGAGATACGCAGCTTGATTTTAAAAATGTTCAATACAATTCTACTCACTAACAAGCGAAGGTAATTATTTTAATTGGTGCACTAAAATTTCATTTTTTCATTTGTCACTGGAACAAAGGTCAGACTCTAAACTTTATCAGTAATTGTAGAAGGCTCTAATCCTCCTCAGCTTCAGCCCCTTACTTACTTGGGGCTTCTCCCCAAGTCAGAAAACTACTCTGTACTTACATTTCAGCCACTTGTGTTTTATTAATGATTTTCAGAATGTTAAATTTAAGAATTACTCAGTATTTGCCTGTACATTTAATCCCAGTTAAAAGACATTTTGAAAGTGATGTGCATCACACTGACAACAGCTTCCCTTTAAAGACAGAATTAAGGCCTGACAACTAGGACACGCTGAATAAAGCCATATTTACTCAACAGGAAAATCTCAAGCCTATTTTCAAGCCCAGCCTACAAAAACAATGTTCCAAGAATACAGCATGAGCCCTCAACTGTTATTTTGTCCAAACTCTTCCTGAATCCGTGAAAGTCTGTAACATCTGTATCATCTCAGAGCTTATTCTGAACCTCATCACTGATTGTTCATATGGTATCACTTCATCGTGGTGCAGGAAGAAGCAGGATCCAACCACTGACCCTCTATTATCACAATGACTGCAATAAACCATTTTATTATCCCTAAATACTGCAACAAATAATTTAAAGTGAGTTCAGGATTCTGATCCACTTAATTGTGTGCTGTGAATAGCAAAAATGGCAATATGAAAAATGTAATACTATAATTGGTTGCCATCTTTAACCAAAGTAATTTGTGGCCCACTCTAACTCTGAAGCCTCTGGACAATGTACCCTGCTGATGCCTCAATCACATCAATTGCACAGAGATAATTGTTAAGCCATATATACAAATATAACAGGAAGGTATTTTAGCAACATAAAGGACTGGTCTGCTTAGCCTCTTTAAACCTGATGTAGATGAACACAGACAATAGATTTCAGGCTAACCCCACATACACCATGCTATACTTCATCAGAAGTACTGGAGCAGCTTAAGATGCCACTGTCCACTGGCTGGAGGAAAAGTCATCTCTGCTGCTGACCTGGCATTTGAAGTAAGCCAGCTCATTTTGTCCTGGGGTGGGCTTTTAATTTAGCTCGACTGTTTGAATAACAGCAGCTGACAAAGCAGTAAAAAGTGACTGGAAAAGAGGAGACTCGAACAATCTTCACTCAACCCTGCAGGTTGTGAAGCAACTGCCCAACATAGCCTAAGGCCAAATAATTTCTGTGAATATTGAAATTACGGGCCCAGCTCTCTACCTGGGCCTCTGCACCTTAGTGATATCCAGGAGATGACAGAGAAAACCTTGGATAGTTCAACACCATATGCTGGGAAGTCAACCTCTGTAAGAATGAAACACGGAGAAGTCATTTTGTACTACAAAAAGCCTGGCACTGCAAGCAAGCCAAAACTATTTTCCAGAGCCAGAAAAGTAGGAGCAGAGTTAGAGAAAAGCCTAAATGACCAGAGAGTCGTTTTCTGGTACCTAAGCTGGAGCTAAACGGTTAGATTTTTAGTTTTGTTTCTTCCCCTCTGGTGTATATGCATTCTCATTTTGCACTATGGAGAATAAAGTGGAACAAACGCTCAACATTCAGGAACGCTCCTTAGTTCAGTCAGGGCAGTAGGCACAGAATAGCAGCCTTGATTTCAAACATACTTTTTTCTTCATCTCTAACCCTTTCCATCTTTGTAGAGGGAGAGAGAAAATCGAGCCTGTGAAAGGCCTAGGAAGTCAAAGCCTTTTATCCCCCCATGTCTTCTGCATTGTTAAGCACATAAAAGACTTGCATAAAAGTCTTAGAGATATACCACAAGAACCACTGAAATCCCCTCCTCAAGCCTGAGTCACTGATAAGACTGGAGCTATTTTAAATAAGAAATTAATGACAAGAGATTAAAAAACAGACACACGATTTCTGCCTGATCGCTGGCTGGAAATTAAAGAGAATTTGTGTATGTGTCATGCAAAAGATGTGCAATGGATCAAAGCCAAGGCACCTGCACTAATTGATTTACTAAGATGTTTCCAGAAGAGCAAGTGCCACAAGGGCAGGTTCTGAATCACCGGGGTGGCTAGAGAGGGCATAAGGTACTGAGAAACTCTCTTTCAAGAGAACTAAGCTCACAAAACGGAATTTCAATGAATACAGCAAAACCTCAAGCCCACACATTTTATAGACTGAAATGCCCAGCCAAGCTCTTGGCAGTTTGTGATGCACAGGGAAAGTGACAGTGTCTGCTCTGCTTTATTGGAACTGGAGATGCAGGAACTGAAATTCTAACAGACTACAGAACTGGCTGAGGTTACAGCACCTCACATTTACATCTGCTGGAAAATGTATTTCTGTTTTCAGATGCACTTCATCCTCAGAAATGCCCCAATTGCTCATTAAGGAAATAGTCCTCTGAAAGACCTTGTACTTATCTCCAGATTTTGTACTTCCACTGCTCATTCATTGGGGAATGCTCTCAGAAAAACCCCATGAAAGAGTCTCTCTAAACAACTCGATTTACAGAACAAGGTTGCTAATAAAGAGCTACATAGAACCATACATTTAAGCTGAGTAACTAAGCAACCCAATTTAAGGGGAGAATGTCCTGCCTTGTTTCCCGTGTGACCAAATTCAGAACTACAGCTGTGCAATTTGGGGTAAGCTTGGCATAACCTTTACATTAGCAGGCTTGTGCCACAATTGCTCTGTATTGAAAATAGCATAAGAAGGGCTTTCACAGACTATTTTCAACTCTTCCTGACAGACATCCCTAATTGTAGAGACTGGGAAGGAACGACCATGAACTTGAGTTTGATTCAAACCTGTTTGCAAGACTTCTTCAACCCAGACTGAATTTCTGTGCTCTGATTCCGAGTGGCTCAGTTGCACACTGCTCTCAAATTCAGACCTCAAAAAATCGAAGACTCAAGTAAAAAATGATCTAAAGGTTTAAATCTGACTGCAGTTGAATTTGGCTTTGGTTTGGTTTTGTTTTCAAACAGACAAAAGATGAGTCTGATGGATAATGAAGTTCAAAAAGGATATAACCAAATATATAATATTACTGTGAGCTCTTGCTTCCACAGTCTCAGAAAACATGCTCTTATACAGAATATGCAACATGAGGAGCTGATTTACTTTGTGGATTTCTATATTCTTCCAACCATTTCTGTACAGATATAGTATCTATAAGTGGTTTGGTAAGTGAAAATTGCCTTGCAAGTGCTGTGGATTGCTATTTTACTTCCACTGCTTCAGAAAAATGGAGTACCATCCATCTTCTGGGCAATATTCTTTTAGACTGAAACAACTTTCCATTTAACAAGTAGTTTTGGAGTTGACAGAGTCTTGAAAATCATACCTGTTCCCAAGAACACTGTAAAACATAAAAATGATACTATGCCAAAGAGCACCTCAAATTGCCATTAGGAAAAGTAATTTTTAAGACCATTAAAATGCACCAAATGACTCAAAAATAGCTGTAATATCTTCAGAAGTGCTTAAACTTCCAAAGTTTATTAAACTTGTTTTTAACCACTTACTATATACCAAGCATTAAAATTTCATGCTGTTTTCAGTATTTCTGAAATTGCATTTTCTCTATTACAGGTGTGATGCATTGAAGACCAAAATTTCATACTGGAGGATGAAAAAATACTAAATATTTGGAATTAAACTGAATCCAGGTGTTATAAGTAAATTTTAAACTCACAGCAGGTTTAACTGCTGGTTAAAAGCAGACATGCAGAAGCAATTTCAGAAAAAATTAGTTGGAGATTCATGTACTTTTCCTATTGTTGAAATTTCTTTACATTAAAATAACAAAGGATTAGTGTTTATTAACTGAAACATAGGAGATGAGACAGCTAAACTGCCTTGAGATGAGCTAATAATGCTTAGCTGTCCCCTGTTCCTAAAGGGTACATTTGTGACTTTTAGGCTTTAGGCTCAACAGTAATGCTCATTGCCATTAAAATCATATTTAATTATCAGGCTTCTTATCTTCCCCTAAACAGTTTTTCCCATTTCATTCTGGGATTCTTTTTGTACACAAAACAGACTCAAAAAATCCCACGTTTGTTGAGATTAGCTGAGCCAAAAGAAAGCAGCATTAAAAGGGTGTTTAAGATGAAATGCAAAAACAAAAACAAATTTTTAAAAATTAATTTTTGCTATATACACAGGAATAGTTTCATTTTAAAAGTGGGTGTAAATTTTCCATTCCTGGATAGGAATATCATTGAACCACACTCTTGAGGCTGTGGTTTTGGCAGCTTTCTTTAAAATGCAGCACTTTATAGACTAGAAAGATGTTGTATTGACATGAAGCATCAAACTCCTCGATTTTTAAGATTATAACTCCCCTCATCCTAAATATCAGCAACATTCACACCTTATTAAGCAAAAACTGAGTCAAGTTGTTGGTCTACCAGTGAAGGCAGAGTCTAGCAAGAAGCTGTTTTGCTCCCTTGAAGTCACCTCTCCCAAACTGCTGCAAATATTTCAATAACTCAAGAAAATTCCACTTGGCTCCAGATGTGCCCATTCTCCAGCAGGCAACCCACACCCACCTCCACCAAAACCAGGCTGCACTAATTCACCTGCCAGTTCCAGGACTGTTTACGTTTCAGGTAATTAACTAACAATTTTGAGAACATCTACATATTGTGCCTATAAATATCTTTCTCATGACATCTCTAATGAAGTCAATGTTGATCAACATCTTCCTGTAATTTAATCAAGACATCAGGCAGCAGTGACAGAAGGTGAGGAAGTGGCAATAAAGCAATACCCTGCTGTGTCCTTCAGGGAAATGAAGGGAAGCAAGACAAGTCCTTGCCTTAAAAGACACCTAACTCCTTCAGCTCCTCGAGTCCTCACTCAAATATTGCTAAAATTAGCCAGTCAAATTCACAACTAGAGTTTAATTATAAAAGCACAGTGCAGATTTTTCTCCTTCTTTCTCCATGGCAAATACAACCTTGCCCTGGGAGGACAAGCTGCCACGTCCTACAGGACTCTGATGGATTATCTAGCACACACCAGAGGATCCAATGCCCCAACCCTCTGCAGAAATCACCACCTGCATAACTGAGGAGTGACCTGCAGGTTTTCACATTTAAAATACAGATCCTCATAACATGTCTTGATTAAGACACTATTTATTAATTACAGTCTCAAAACCAGACATTGTGCTTGGATTTTCAAAGCAGAAAGGTTTAGATACTTTAAGTAGAAGACATAGTATCAACATTAGCACAAAAGCCCAAAAAGGCCATAAAAATGTTCAAAATCTACTGTTAAATGTGTTTCCAAGCAGACGTGCAGTAGCAGAATCCAGGAAATAGCACATAATGAACTTACTACATACAATCAAGTTCCTGGGGCTTCATAAAGTTAAACGATCTTTGCACAAAGGATGCTGACACACAGTCAGAGATGTAAAAATTAATTAGCCAAGGGTCTGGAAAAAAGCTGTCCTCACAACCTAGATGAAGAGTTACAGAGTTGTGAGCGGAAAGCAGGCTCCAAAACTGCAGAGAGAAGGTTGTTATCCTCCCCAAAAAATCCCCTTAAGGCATCTAAGACACTGTGCAGCTCTCCCATGCCACCTGGCTGAGTCACATCCATTTGCATGTTCTTCATCCATGAGAAATGCAAAGTGGCAATACTTCACAGAAAGCATCACTTTTTGAAGTATCTGTTTAATAAATTATGCTCCAATGGACTCAGTAATTGAAGTCTGAACTGTTTTCTGCCCATCATAGATCTAGACTGTGTCTAAACAACCTGGGCCTGAGTTAATTATAGAAGCAGTAAGGACTCGAATGTTGAAAAGCTATACGAAGAGTTGTTTGTTTTTCTTCTGGTTAGGTGCACACTTTTGATACCTATTTTATTGAGCAGAAGAATGATACAATCATTTTTTTATAATTAAAATTCTGCCTGTGTATTATATTAGTCATACCCATTCTTACACAGGATGCATTTTTGTCTTCCTGGGTCCCACAGTTTATTAATTACATTTTCAGGGAAATTCACAAAACATCTCCCAGTTCCAAAAACAATTTGCCTGAAAAGCTGCAGGGCCAGGGGGGGATACAGAGCTTATGTGCAAAGTTAAGTCTTTCACAGAGTCACAGAATCCTAGGGGTTTGAAGGGATCCCAGGGGTTGGAAAGATCACCCAGTCCAACCCCCCTGCCAGAGCAGGATCACCCAGAGCACATCCCACAGGAACATGTCCAGGTGGGTTTGAAGGTCTCCAGAGAAGGAGACTCCACAGCCTCTCTGGGCAGCCTGTCCCAGGGCTCTGTCACTCTCACAGGAAAGTTCTTCCTGATATTCACATGGAACCTCCTCTGCTCCAGTTTGCACTCATTGCCCCTCATCTTATCACTGGACATCTACTCTTCTCCAAGCTCAAGAGACCCAGCTGCCTCAGCCTTTCCTCATCAGGGAGATGTTTCACTCCCTTCAGCATCTCTCTGGCTCTGCCCTGGACTCTCTCCATCAGTTCCCTGTCCTTCTTCAACTGAGGGGCCCAGAGCTGGACACAATACTCCAGATGTGGCCTCTCCAAGGCTGAATAGAGGGGGAGGAGAACCTCCCTTGACCTACTAACCACCCCCTTTCTAAGGCACCCCAGGATGCCATTGGCCTTCTTGGCTACAAGGGCACATTGCTGGCTCATGGTCATCCTCCTGTCCACCAGGACACCCAGGTCCCTCTCTTCTACCCTGCTCTCCAGCAGGTCAGCCCCCAACCTGTACTGGCCCATGGGGTTATTCTTCCCCAGATGCAAGACTCTGCACTTGTCCTTGTTGAATTTCATCAAGTTTCTCCCCACCCAACTCTCCAGCCTGTCCAGGTCTCCCTGAATGGCAGCACAGCCTTCTGGTGTGTCAGCCACTCCTTCCAGTTTAGTGTCATCAGCAGACTTGCTGAGGGCACACTCTGTTCCTTCATCCAGGTCGTTGATGAAAATATTGAATAGATTCTGTCCCATTGACCACAACTCTCTGATGATGGAGAGTGGCCTAGCCATCACCTCCACCAGTTCCCTCAGCACCCACGGGTGTATTCCATCCAGACCCATTGATTTATGGATGTCCAGACTGCTTAACTGACCCCTAACCCAATCCTCACCTACCACAGCAAACTCCTCCTTTATTCTGACTTCTTTTGGGGGTTTAGGGAACTGGAGATCCTGGGGGGAGTCTGCAGCAGTAAAGACAGAGGCAAAGAAGGCAGCAACACCTCTGCCTTCTTTGTATCCTCTGTCACCAGGGCACCTACCTCATCCAGCAATGGGCCTGTATTGCCTCTCCTGTTAGTTCTGTCTGCAATGTATTTGAAGAAGCCCTTTCTATTGTCCTTGACAGTGAATGGCTGTGTAGGCCTTCCAGCAAATATCTGGGTAGTTAAAATCCCCCATGAGGGCCAAGGCCTGTAATTGTGAGGCTGCATTCAGCTGCCTGTAGAAAGCCTCATCAACCCCCTCGTCCTGATCAGGAGGTCTGTAAAGACCCCCACAGCTATATCACCCATGCCAGCCTGCCCCTTCATTCGTACCCACAGACTTTCCACTTGCTCCTCCTCTGCCCCTGGACAGAGCTCAGTACATTCTAGTTGCTCTCTCACATAAAGAGCAACTCCACCACCTCGCTTTGCTGACCTGCCTTTCCTAAAAAGGACATGGCCACCCATGACCACATGCCAGTCATGTGAGCTGTCCCACCATGTCTCTGTGATTGCCACCAGATCATAACCCTTAGAGCACACACAGACTTCTAACTCCTCCTGTTTATTCCCCATGCTGCCTGCATTGGTGTGCAGGCACTTCAGGGAGCGAGCTGAGCAGGCTGGTGGCACCTTGGGAGGCAGGAGGCCTTCTGGTCTTCATGAATACTAGAACATTGCCCCACTAGTTCAAACCCTGCTACAACCCCCTCCCACTTCAAATGTAGTTTAAAGCTCTGTGAATGAGCCCTGCTAACTCTTGCCCTAGGACCCTTTTTCCCCTGCACGACAAGGTCTTCCCATTCAATGCCAGCAGGCCAGATGTCCTGTACATCAAGCCATTCAGGAGCTTTGTTCCCTACCCCCATCAAGTCTCGTTTAAAGCTCTCTCTATGACCCCTGCCAATTCCTGGCCAAGAAATCCTTTTCCTCCTTGTTGATAGCTCTATGCCATTATTTGCTAACATACCTGGTACCCTGTAAACATCTCCATGATCAAAAAAACCCAAAGTTCATCTGATGGCACCAGCATCTAAGCCATACATTAATCAGTTGTGTTTTCCTAGTCCTTTCAGCTTTTCCTCCCACTGAAGAAACTGAGGAAAAGATCACCTGTGCTCCCGATTCCTCGGGTATTTGGCCTAGTCCTTGAAATCCCTTTTAATCACCCTGGGACTTGCCTTGGCAACATCATCAGTGCCCACCTGCATGACCACTAGTGGGTAGTGATCAGAGGGCTGCAGCAGACCTGGGAGTTTCTCAGTAACATGGCTAGCCTGGGCCCCAGGGAGGCAGCAGACCTCCCTGAGGGTTGGGTCTGACTGGCATATAGGGCCCTCAGTTCCCCTCAAAAGAGAATCTCCCACAACAATTACTTTGCTCTTGTTCTTAATGCACGGGGCAGGCTGCCTCAGCAGCTCCCTGGATGGACATTTGTCACTACCTGCAGTTACCTGATTTTCCTGACCCAGGGCCATATCCCTGTTCTGTAAGGGCACACGTGAAGGTGAGGGAAGCCTGGAGCAGGTTTGTCTGTTGCCTTGAGCAGGGACCTGCTTCCAGTTCCCCTCTTCTCTCAGGTCCCCTACCTCTGCCAGGTGACAGGAAGGCAGAGGATCCTCTACTTCTCGTGAAACCTCTCCCTTGGGGTTTTGTCCCAAGGTTGGTAGAGTATTGTCTCTGAACCAATTTAAGATTTATTTCAATCAATTTAAAATTCTTAGGTGTCTCCCCTGCAAGGACAAGTATTAGGTGTACGTGTTAAGTCAGTCCAATCCAAGTGCATATTCACAGAAGTTTTACATCAGCAAGGACGGGCAGCAAAGACACGTTTTGGTTTTTTGTCTCAAAGTACAAAAATCTAATGATAGTTCAGACCCACAGGCTACAAAGAGGCCATCAGCAGGACAGAAGTGACACCTCCAAACGGGACTCATTTTTGATTCTACAGCTGGAAATAAAAAGATATAGGGGAGCTTTCAAATTCTCCCTGCAAGATTTCCACCTGAGAGAGCACTGAAAATATTCCTGCAGGTGAGACAGCAATCGCACAGGTATTACTCTTGGTTTTATACACATTCTTAGCATTCAGTAGTGCCAGAAACCATTCCCCTCCTAATGTCATTCACCCCTGATTTTCATTTTACCTCACACACAGGCACTGATAAAGTAGCACCCCTGCCACAAAAGTACTCAACTTCTGCTCCATAACCAGGCTGGCTGTAATGAGAGGTTGATTAATGTTGTACTAGCCAGATGCACAACTGAAAATAAATCCCAAGCCATTGATTACACTGGAAGAACAAGCAGATAAGGCATTTTATTTTCATACCCCAAGTAGTTAATTATACAAGGTTCTACCCACAAGGACTGCAAGAATACAGCTGAGCACAGCTATAGCACTTTTTATTAATATTTTCTATTTATTATGTTCTTTAAGCATAAAATGGGTGGGTTTTTTTGGTAAGATTCTGATTCATTCTGGGTTTATTTCTGGCTAATGAAGAAAACAGTCACTTAACTGAAGCCATTCACTCAGTTTACCTTTCCCTGTCAGTATGTTCATAACGACTTTAATTACCAGATAATAACAGCTTCACTGTTTATGGGGAGCTGTGTGAAGACCATGCCTGTACGTGTCTGGCTTTAACTGTAGTTTGTACACTGTACTCCATCACATTTCTTGGAGCACCCTGAATGCTATCAGCCAAGCAGAGACACTCATCACATGTTAATCACTACCCTCCTTAGCAGAATAAAAAGACTAAGGCTTGAAGACAAAACAAAACAAAATTGCTAAGCCCCTGGAGCTATAAAACCACTAGCCCATGCCACTAAACCCATTGGTGTTATTAACTAAACAGATAAAATTAGAGATATGAGGAGCAATTGAGTTGAGCAGTATCCCAGAGGCAAGCTGCTGTGTCTTCCTGATTAGCTTCATTCAATTATGTCTTCTTAATTGCTCATGTGCTAAAGCTCATTAAATGAAAAATAATATTGCTTTCCTCCAGGTTTTGCACTTAAGATTTGAAGAATGGACACCACTGGTGTCCCTTTGAGATACTGCCAGGGAGATTTCAGAGAGCAGGCACAGCCTATGAAAAGCAAAGCAGACTGCTAGTTTTTGTGGCTGCAGGATCCTCAACCCCATTGTCAGCTCCTTGCAAGAGCACTTCTCATTTTCTTCTAAACAACTGGGAAATTTTCAACTTTAAAATCATTCAACTTTTTTCCCCCCTCCAAGATAACAAAAATTTTAGAGTTAACCTTAACACAGCAGTTCAGAATTTTAACAGTACCAGAAAACAAAACAAAACTTCAGACTTGTCTTTGCCTTCTTGGTGTTGGCCTGTAACCACTGCAGACCAGAAAGATGAACCACCACAGCTTCCCAGAGCTACACTTCAACAACTTCTCTAGCTCTCCTTGGTGAATTCAAGTTTCTCCTTCCTTATCTGCTCACCCAGAAATTATTACACAGCATTGCTGAGCAAAAACCCTCTGATATTCTCAAACCACATCTCTATCAAATTAAGGCATCTTCTTCCCTCTCTGCATCATTATGCTTACCAGGAAATGGAGATGCACCATTTAACTGAACTGGAATGGATTTCCTATCAGTACAAACACACTTTGTGAGCATCTCATAAGAAACTTATCTTACAGAATGTGGCATTTTAGTGAAGAAACTATAAATAAAATGTCTATCAACAAATACTGCAAAACCAACATGCTACTGAAATAAATTTAAGGCTAAGAAAGTTTGCTTCAGTTGCATATGTTATAGCAGATTTACAGCATGTCCAAGTATAGTGGAACAGCTCATAGCATGTACCTAAATATGTTAAAAACTTCAAATTTCCTCCTCATATATGTAAGATTATACTTACCAAATGTGACAGTATTTACAATACTAAAAAACACTTATTTTTTTCCACTTTAGCAACTCCTGTACTTCAGCCAAGTGGGCGAAAGTGCTTCTCAGAATGGAAACATTGCAAACATCTCGTTAGAGCCTCATATCATAAAAATACTGGTAAATACTACTTCTCTTTTACATTTAACCTGAATCACTTTATTAGCTAAGAATTTGAAGTAGTTTGGGTTTTTTTCTAAATAACAGTGCCCAGATTTTGTCAACTATTTTTGCAATAAAGAGCAACAAAGGATGAAAGGATGAAACACATTTTTTTAAAAAAGCACTGAAGGGAAATGGAGCTGAAGTTTCTGACCTATGTAGCTTAAACTCTAAACAAAATGGTCTGTACCAATGGCTCAAAAAGCCATTTAGCACCTTGTTATAATTTCAGAGCCAAACTTTGAAGAAAAACATGACACAAGCTTGAAGATCCTGGCTTCACCTTTATACATCTAAAAACTTTGAGATAAACCATCAGATACCATGGAAATATAGGTAATAACAGTGGTACAAATATTGGCTTAAATTCTGAGGTAGCCACCTCAACAAAGAGCTGCAGAGCACTACTTCCCCTCCCCCTTCCAAGCAGTGGGACTCATTCCACTGAGAGGGGATTGCTTTCCTGCACTGGCTGCCGAGCCCTACAAACACAGGAGCAGGAACCACACATCACTCAACTCACACTATGGACCACCAACATTGTGAGCAAGACTTCTTTGGAGCTCCCCAATTCACAATCAGGTGCCCTACTGTTCAGCACAACTGTTGCTGAATAAACAGAGGGACAATTTATGGACATTTTTGAAAGGTGTAATTCACTGCCACTTCACCTAATACTAGCCTTTGTTGGAAAACATTGTGATTCATGCGGCAGAATCCCAACCATTTTAAGGAAAGAAAAGTCTGATGAGTCAAAGAAAGACTTGGAAAGATGAGTAAAACCTATTGTTTCTATATAAGAAATGGGAGAGAATAATATAATCACCATAAACTCACAACAATAAAACACATCAACTGCTCTATCATCCAGTATCCTCATCAGTTATACTGTGGGGAAGAAAAATAACAGCCCACTCTGTTTTCTTTGTTGGGGTTGTTTTTTCAGCAAGTTTTTGAAAACTGACTGTGGTTTTTGAATATGTAAATTTTGTGCTGTGTTACCCATCTTGGAACAAAAAAAAGCCCAGCTATTTCTCAAGGAACATGATCAGTCTGCATTGGCCAACTGGTTGCAAAGTAAAGAACAAACCAAAAGTCTGCAGAAATACCAGTGCAAGACCAGGCAACAACAGATGCCTTTAAGCTTGGAGCATCCAGAGGTTGGAATTGAATCTTAAATGAGGGAGGACGCCAGCTTCTTCCAACTGTGGGTTACAGGGCCCAACAAATATGTCTGTTCAAACAACTCTTTAGAAACAAGCAGTGAAATTAGTCTCATGCAGGTCTTGCACAGTAGGTCAAATAATTAACTCCTGTCCCATTCTATATCCTTTAAGCCAGGGAAATGCTTGGCAGTAACAGAATTATATGTAGCTGCTCAAACCAATGATGTTCCAAAACAAGATGATACTACTAACAAAAAATCCTTCTTGTCAGTATAATTGAGCAAATATAAACAAGCTCATTCTAGCAAAGAGGGAAAATAATTATTTTGGCAATAACTTGGTTTTCTCAACAGATAGTACCACATTTGATGTATTATAAGGGACAAACAAATCAAGTATTTAATGTTGCATTGTTAGTGAAGGCAAAATAATCAGTAGCTTCAAAAGTCAGAGAACAAAACGGTGATATTACAGTATAGAAACAAGCAAAGTGAACAGTTTAAGTGAATTGTTTACTGCTCTGCAGAATTATGTTTAAAAATGCCTAACAGTTTGCAACAGCTTGAATAGAAGCTCCAAACAAGAAGCAATAATGTTTATCAATATTAAATGGGAAAAAGCAAACTCAAATGGCGTTGTAGGTAAACACACAAACTCGTTCCTCAGTGCCCATCCTGTGAATATCAGCTTCCTAGGATAACTCAGACTAGATCTGTTCAGCCTCTCATTGCACAGAAATCCCATCTATCTAGCAATCCAATTTGAGAGCACAATTTCCCTCCCTTGCCTCCTTCTTCACCTCCTCACATCTTTACTTTGCAATCTGGCTTAATTAGGCACACCATGATAATTTGATATTATTTAAATATCTGATTTCTGCTCATTGTAGCCTATGTATATAAACTATTAAGACACCAGTTTAAGGTTTGCCATGCCTCAATACACTGTCTAATGCATACTGTAGTTAAAGGATAGATTTTTTTCTTACTATTTTTTTAAACCTAAATCAGTAAGATCCTTGGACACAGCTGTTGGTTTGACTTTTTTTTTCCTTAAAACCATCTATTATTTTTTTCTGTTTACCCAAAAGTTTTTGTTTCATGTTCTTAAAAAAAATAAATTGAAACAAACAAACAAACAAAAAACACAAAAAAAACCCCACAGGGTCTTATCATTTGAGAGAGTTTGTCCAGAAAAGATGAGACAGGTTGTTTGCCTGGGAGAAAACCTAGTCTGTCTATAAGGGCAAAAGTCTTCAAGACAAACACCTTTCAGAGTCTGTTCTGTTTGCTCTAGGAAGTTCCCAATACATACTACCATTGTAGTCCTATCTGTTGTGAAAGTCAAAGGCATTTATTCACTTGACACCATAAGCCAACAGTTACAAACTCCAGTTACTTCAAAAACTACAGCAATATTTGTGGAAAATGAGGGGAGTGGTTTGGGGGCTTTTTGGTGGCTGTTTCTGGGCTTTGGTTCAAAACTCCAGACGTTTCCTCGCCACAGGCATTCCACATAAATCCCTAGCAATTGACTGAGTTTACATGAGCTTTAGTCAAGAAAAAACATTGCCTGTATTTAATGATAGACAACAGCTGAACAGTAATGATCCCCTAATCTAAAAATGATTACTGTAAAACGGATGCATTCAAATGAGCTGTGAGAGCTCATCCTTTACAGTTATTGGCCAAACATGACTCTGCTCCCACTGCAGCAGACACACCATCGTCTGGGGCACAAACTCAGACCCTGCAGTGGTTCAGACCTTCTGCAAGCACTGAAAAAACCTGGACCCTATTTAAAGCCATCCCAGGCAGGAGTCCATACCTACCATGTAATCAACAAGAAAGTCAACATCCTCCTTGAAAAACAGATTTCACACTTCATTTTTTTCAGGACTACTGATCTTCTTCTATACTAATGACTTAAAACTTCATATTCATTGCTACTGTAATTGTAGGTGTCCTTGCAACAACCCCCTGTTCAAACACATCTCCACACACAACAGAAAACTTATGCTCATTATTGATGCAGTTAAGAATGCCACTCCTGATATATAAATTAATTGAACTGAAGCAAAATTGGGCAATTGAAGTGATTCAAAACCAAACCTGCAATTCATACCGCACAGAACCTGTGCTCCTAAAGGACACAGCTACGAGCCAGTTCTTGTTATGTGGAAATCAAATCGTAATGAAATCAAGTTTTGATCAAGATGAAGTTCCTCTGCCTTGTTTTAAACAGATACTTCTCAACAAAAAGAGGTTAAAAGAAAGCACGGTAGCAACAGGGAAGTAGTTTCTCTCACAGTTTGTCAACCTGTGACAGTCTCATTTAAGCATTCACAAAACAATTCTTACGCCTGGACTGAGCAAGATGAAGAAAAATGAGATGAGAATTTGGAAAGCAGCATGACAGGTAGGGAGAGTGATGCAGAGGAGCAAAAGGAATATGCAGCCTGCCAAGCTAGCTACAAAGTTCAATGGCAGAACAGGGAACCCCCAAAGATAGAGAGAGATAATGATAATGCACAAAAATGGGTATTTACAAAAGACTGTGCATGAAAAAGGGTGTGCACCAGCACTCCCAGATAGAAGGAAGAAGGGAAAGTCTGGAGAAAGAGCAAGAAGCACATGGATGTTTCTCCCCACCCTCCAACTTAAAGGATGCTTTAAAAGGGTAAATTCATGAATTCTGGAAACTTAGGTTTCTGCTCAGAAAAGATCTGTGTTTCAATTCATGCCCATCAGAGGTCCTGTGGCTGCAATGCAGTCTACAGCAGAGAACATTGCAATTTGGAGCTCCCAACAGCTCAGACTCCTTTCCCCAGACCTACTGCATCATCTGAAGAAAACACTTTCAGGAAGGCATTGTTTGAAAATGAGCTTCAGTAAAGAAAATAAATACTTGTGCTACAAATACTGTATTTCTAAGCAGTAATGTAGTTACATAACTCAACTAATTGGTGCAGTGGAAAACTCACTGGAACGCATCTATGTTTGCAGGCTACCTATAACCATCCTCAACCCTGGACAGCTCAGAGCTTCTGTGCTGACATAAATAGTCTGCTGCAGTCATATTTCTTACTGTGAAAAAGATTACTAGCCTCTCATGTCACACTCAGGAATTCTCAGGTTTTCCAAACTATTGTTACATACAGAATATGTAAAAACAAACAAGTCAGCACAGTATCTGCAACAAAAATAAAAACTGAGTGGCAATGCCAATAACTGGTGGACCACGCTGTTAATACTACAAGACAAGGGAACACAGGCAAATTTTAAATGCTGTCAATTTATAGTATATCTGTTAGCTTTTTGAAAGTCAATTTTAAAGTCTGATTTACTCCAACACTATTTCAATAAACAGCCAAGTCAAAATATTTTGAGTTGCTTTTAATAAGGGCCTTCTACTAAGAAATATGGTCAATTAGTATGAACTATCTTACTCCTAAATCTAGAGGTCTACTGATCTGCAAATGCATTTTTAAGGAAAAACTGGAATAAAATGAAACAAGCAGATTCTTCTGATCCAACAGGAGGTGTCGCAGCAGTTCAGCAGGTAATTCAGAGTTGAATTTACTGGATTACTGAAGGTGGAGTTTATCTTGTGGGGAACAATGTTGGAACATGTGGAATTACACAAAAATTACAAAACCAAGGGTTGCTTGGAATAGTAGTTTTGAATAATTAAATTGGTAGTGTCACATCTACAGCAAGTGGGCTCTGTTTAGATTGAAATGAAGAATATGCAACAATATACCCGAATCTAGCCTCATCCCCCTAGATTTAAGGGAGAGAAATCCTTAATCATATCTGAGAAAGCACCATCTTGTTCACACTATGGCAATGCACTGTCTCTCTTGGCTAAAAGGAATTGCTTGCAATGGAAGTTGCAGATTTGCTCTCTGAAATCTGGACATGAGATGGAGATCAGAGTGTTCTAGAAAACTCAGCTTCCTTACTCTCACTCTATGTCAAAACACTAAGCAAACTGTCAAATAAATGTACAGATGTCTGTCTCTCCACTCAAGACTCTTTCAAACATTACCATTAAAGTACAAAAATGCTCAACACACACACTCAATGGCTATGAAGCAACATATGAACGCACAGATGAAACTGTCACTGTTTTTTAGGAGCTCAATCCAGTACCACTGGAGTTACAGTTCACTTTATGAAATTCCCAAAGTCCAAGCCACTCTTCACAGAGGTGACAGATCAAGGCCTTGCCTTCCCAGACGTGAATATCTCCTGTCATTTGGAGGACAGGCACCAGCTTAGTATACACACCTTCCCCACACCAAGGGGTGGCTCAGGTCAGTCAAGTCCTAGGAGACCCAAAGAATATCAATCAACCATATAATCCAGCCAATCCAACACGTAATGCCTCATGTGCTGATGAACCAGGCTGAGGAAAAGGAACCTGATAGGCTACTGCCTACAAGAGGCTTGTTCTTACCTAGATCCCACAGTCTGATTGTTCAAGGATGTTGGGATCTGGGATTTGTTTCTTCTGAACAAGCACCTTCCTGCCTTATCCATCCCAGAAACATCACAGGGTACTCAGTCACTTGTGCCCAGAGACTGAGGGCTGAAACTTGCACATTAGGATCAACCTTGTTTCTGATACACATATTTCATGAACTTAACGTGCCCCTTGCCAAAGGGGAACTGACCTTCTGCAGACTCACAGCACTGCTTAGTGGCACTTCAAGTTGTACCATCAGTCACACTTTAAGAACTAAACCTTCAGAGGAACTAATGGCCAAACTACAATTGAAAGACATGGAGAACAGCTCTTTTCCCTTCAGGATTACTGCAGAGCCAAGTGCCAGAGCTCCCAACCAAAAGCAGCAAGTTTTCATAAAGCAAGTAAACAAATGACTTCTGTTCTAAGGAAAAGAGCCTTTTCCAGATAGCCCTTAGGCAAGCACCTGTTTGCATTTCTCCTCTTTCACTGGCTGAATGCAGTGTAGGGCTCAGGGAATGATAAATGGGCTACATATATTCAAATACACATTTTCCTGAGCTAATTTCCTGCCCACCAGTAATATATCAAGATTTGAAACTATTTTATATTTAAAGTAGACTCTTAAAGTGATTTGTGAGGCCCTTTAGTTATTCAATTTTTGTAGCATAAGACTCCGTTAGACTGAATAAAAGACAGTAACTATTAGTGGGGGCCCCATGCAGCAGAAAAACAGCTGATGGAGCTCATGCCTGAACAAGCCTGGTGGCAAACGTGAATTGCACAGTTGTATTTTTCATGGGAAAACCCTTATTTAAAAAACAATCTCCTATTCAGAGTAAAGATAAAGACCATTTTTATGGCCGTTCTTTACATCCTGATAGAAAAAAATCGGCTAAACTCCTATGAAGTGAAACACACATTTGGGTAAGTAAACCTTCTGATTAGTCTCAATTTTATTTTGTTTCAGGTGCCAGCACTGATTACGGAAGGGCTTAATCTCACTTTGTTCAACACCTTAAGTGTTACAAGTTGGCAAGAGACGTGCTCCTTCCTACCTGGCCCACGTGCCTTGCAAAGCCGTTTAGCATGAGAATCCCCTGAGGATACAGTTTTACATCACACCTCACCTGCAACCTGCTGTTCAGCCCTTCTGGACTTGGTGTTACCCTCCCCTGCTTCAAAGCCAGCAGTTATGCAGCTGCAGGGTGAGTTGCCTCAGCTTACTGAGCCAATGCAAAATAAACACAGCAAGCCCAGGTCCCTCAAGTGGTTGTTTTGAGATTTTGTTTTTTATTATTATTTTTCTCTCTTTAAAGTGCAAAGGGAGTCAGAAGTAAGTTTCTGTTATTTTGATATCGAGGGCAAAGACCTCTGCCCATGCAGGGAGGTTGGCAACTAGATGATCTTAGAGGTCCCTTCCAACCCAAACCAGTCAGTGCTTCTATGTTAATGTCAATACAAACAAGGCCTGTCTTTAGTCTACTTTTAAACCGGCCATCCCAACACACCTTTCTCTCAGTAGCAGTTGGGAAAAGAGTAGCAGGGTGGTGCAGTAGGAGACTTTTCTCCAGCAGCTCCTTCAGCACAGCCAGGCAGGTGTTCAGGTTTACCTGGCAATTGACTCCCTTGGGCAGCTTCCCACACAGCCAGCTTTGCATCCAAGGGTAAAAACAAACAGGTGCTTACTGTTCCACCCAGCCCTACTGCTTACACCATGACACAAGGTATTGGTGATACTTCATGATGACAATTATCCACCGATTCTCACTGAAGCCAGTTATTTCCTCAGTTTCTCCCTACTATATATTTCTATCCCAGGCAAATCTATATTTCCCCCTCCCTGCAAAAAATACATACAACCCATGTTGATTCAGCCCTTCAAGTGCCCATCATTAGTTTAGAGGACAAAACTAATACCTTATATTTCAGCCAAAATGGGATTATGTTTTTTTCTTCTCCATTTCCATTTTTAGTCAGACTGCAATGAAAACACTCACACGGAATTGTCAGAGTTGGAAGAGACTCATGTTTAAATGGAAAATAGATCATTCCTACCTCACCTTATATTACAGCCTAAGTTCTGGTTCCACACCAAAGGCACTGGGAATTTCAGCACTGACATTTTCGGATGTTACATGATAGGGTGGTATAACAAGTCCCTGAATCAGCTGAGATGTAGGGAGACATCCCAGGTGTTCCCCTGCTGTGCCTAAAGAACTCCCTAAAGCACATAAGAGCCAAGATGGTCCCATCACTGCGTGTATTAACTGACAATTAATGTCATTATCCTTATTTTACAGCTAAAAATCTTCAAGTGAAACATAAGGGACTTCACAAGTCTTTCAGTCATATGTGTATAAAAAAACCAAAACAAGTAAACTTCAGGTTACAAGCAGCCCCAACAAATTACTGTCTTCAAATATCCTTCAATTACGCAAGCGATCACCACAAATCACAATCCCATTAAACATTTCTGAGAAGTCTAGTAATGAAATCTTGGCAACTTCTGTTGATGGATCTTCAGATTGGCTTTCGGTTTTCTTTTTAAACAGGGACTGGAATTGGTTTTGTTTGCCTTTCATTTTTTAAGAGTAAAGAATAATACTGGTACCCGCAGGTTTGTAGCTATCCCCTTCATGATGGATATGAGCTAAGTCTAAATGCTGAAGATTATTAAATCTGTTAATTGTCAAATAATTATTTCTGCTGGATCAGTTTGGTGTGTGTTGCGAGCCAGTATTGGGGAACTACCCCCAACGTTTAGACTTAAGCAGGGAAGAAAAGAACAGTTTCCTACAGTGTGGCATGAAAGTGCACACAGCTTTTAAATTCAGCATCCCTCTCTACTGACCAGAAGATTCCTGCTGAAGAAATATACACTGGATTAGTAAAAAACGAAACGCAAGAAAGAAATTGGATCCTAGGTTTCCACCTTCCTTCTCAGAGTTTGCCTCTAAATTTAATAGAGTAGCACTGGAAAAAAATAAGAGATGGTAGCTGACCTAATTTCACACATTACAAGGCTATAACTGACATTTCTATCATTACTTAAGATAAATTACGGAAGAAAAAATTCTTAACAGCATTTCTCCTGCTTGGAAAGCAGCTAACTAGGGGCAGCAAAAATCCTAAACCCAGATTTCTTTAAAAAAGCCAAACGACCAAACAAAAATCCCATTACTCATCCACCCACAGCAGATAAACAGTTTTCACATTTCATCAATAGATTTTACATACTTCCCACAGGAAATTATTAAGCTGGAAAGTACAAAAATCTTAAGAGCTGCTAAAATGAATGAGAAGGAGATGTAGTTCAGACGGGTACTCGGTCCTGAAAGTTGGTAGAGCTCTCTACAATTTAGCAGTAACATAGGACTGAAATTTCAGCTCACTAAAAACTTGGAACAAGAAATGCAGGACACAAATTTATTAGTGGCACAGATGGAAACCAAACATGAGCACAAACTTGAGATTGCTCCGCATGTCGATTAGACATGGCTGACAAAAACATGGCTGTGAAAAAATTCTCTAAAGACCTGTGCTTATCAATTGGAGATGCTGATAAAGACAGAGCTGTATTACAGCACAGCACGAACCATGAGCCACCACGGCACAAAATACACTTTACTGAGTGACATAACTCCAACAGAGACAGAAAAACACAGCTGGCATCATAAAGAGCTGTCAGGATGTCACCTGGACACAAAATACAAGTGTCAGCAACCACTTTCAAAAGAGGAACTTTGGTGAAAGAGGGACATTCCAGGACTTTTGGGATCATGAAGGGAAGGGGAATCTACTTTGCAAGAAAATCTGTTTAGCAAACAAAAAACAAAAGGGGGAATTATTGCTCTCTGAATGTTCCTTTGCCTGGAGAGCAGAAACATGAAGATTGGAAACAAGACCTGAACTCAAAGATCACACAGGCACTATCAGCTAGCCGTGAATAAACTGTCTCATTTCCACAAGACAATGGCATCAAGCCAAATGAACAAGTGAGATCCTGGGCAAGCTTTCTAATAAGTCTAGGAAGAAAGCAGCCTAAGCATTTCCAAGGCAGTGCTCAATAAAGTTTGCAAGTCTACTTTGTAGCATCATTAATTGTTGTGGCTAGGGAAGATCTGATGACTCAGGAGGTTGAGCAAAACCATCTGAAATAGAGAAAATATGAACTAATGGAGCAAAAACTAAATTTGCACAGCTACAACCATGAAAGCAGATCACTTGCACCCTAGATGCAAAGAAATAGATTATAATTTCTGCTGTAATTGATTTTCCCTGTTTGTATTCATGATTGTTCTGCTGTTAAAATAACTACTCTGTTGTTTTTAAATTGCAGTTGCTAAAAGAGTGCATCTTTTATACATTATATGCTAGATTACAGATTTTGTTATTGCAAATTGGAACAACCCTACCAGTCCCAGGCATGCCAAAGTAATTCTGTCCAATGATGTACACACAGAACACAGTTCTTTATTTCACTGCAAAAAATGTCTTTCAAGGTAATTGTTTTTATAAGCATTGCCTCATTAACTGGGTGGCATTTGTTGAGTAACTGCAACCCCATCCAGGCTTGCTCTAATATAGCAATACAGTACTTATACAAAGGACTTTGAAGATATTAGAAGTACTTTTTCTAAATTTACCCTTTCCTGAATACAGAGGGGAAGAAAAAAAAAAAAATCAGTTCATTCTCAAGTTTGCATCGTGGTGCTGTGTGTTCCTCAAGCATTTCTGAACGTTCCCCTCAGTCAGTTACTTGTGCCCATATGCATCAAATCTATGTTTTGGCTTTCAAAAGTGAAGCTCCTCTGTTCAGACTACATAAAAAAATATAATCAATAATGCTAATGACAAGTTTGGGATCTGTGCTAAACAAAATGGCATGAGCTAGGACCAAAAAAGCCCCAAACCACACCAAACCCCACCCCCACAAAAAACAAAACACAAACCAAAACCAAACAACAAACAAAACCAAAAACAACCCAGGAAGAATACAATGAGGTGGCCATGCTAGCAGGAATACTTGTAAACTCAGCTGAAACACAGGTTTAGACAGAAAATTTTAAGAATGTAAATCAATGCACTAAAAGCAAGTCTGCAATCCCCCCAATACAGCCTGAATACTGTCTCCAAAGTCGTGGATATTTGGAGTTGGTATATTGCTAACTAATTCATCCACAATATTTAGACCTGACTTGGAAGTATTCTGCATTTTCAGGTCTTCTCCATTTCCTAGTGACACAACTAAAAGTTGTATTGGCAAGTTTACACAGAATTATTGAAAGTATTAATTACAAGAAGAACATTAAAAAGTCAAACCGGTGCAAGGCAATTTTAAAAAAACAGAAAGAACTCTAATTAGCCAGCTTTCTGCTGCCATTGCTGTCTGTCAGTGACACTATTTTCACCTGCTCACAGTAACTCCTGACACAGCAGTGAAGAGGTTGCACAGACTCCTACCACATGACCCCACCAGGGAACAGTTTTGTCAGCCACACATCATGAACTTCTACTACATGTTTGCAGCCTTTTTAATACGTTGCTATACATTTTCAGTCACACCATCATTAATGAATAATAAATCTACATGTGACTGTGGTCAAGTATCTTTCCCTTCCCCTAAGTCACCTGTAACTGAAAGGTACAATCTGCATATTTTTTGACATTAATTAACATGAGAGTTTGCAATAAAAGTAGAAAGGAAAAAAGTTGAAACCTCAGGACTATTTTGAAATATCTGTCTGCTACTGTACTTTCTGAGGCACGTTTTGCACACTTCAGCATTGTTGCAGTGTAACTAGAAATCAGCATTCAGCTGAAATTCATATCGCCGTCCTGATCAAGGCTGTCCCTTCAGATGAATGTTATGATGTTGCCAGTGTAAGTACAAACGAGGTCACAGTAAAAAGTATCACTTTATACTCATGTGTGCTCTCTTTCCATGGCCCCAGAACAAGTATAGCCCAGTGCAGTCCCATCAGCCTGCATCCTTCCCTTCCCTTCAACTCATTCCCATTCAACTCTCTGGCATCTACACCAGGGAGCAGCAGCCTCTCCTCCCTCAAACCAAACTCTTTGCTGCTCAAAGAACACTTCACAACCATCACTAAGGCCAACATTGCAAAGCATAACGGCCCCACTCCTTGGTTATAATAAAATGATTAAACAAACAAGATAATTGTATCCAAGTATGTGAAATATGAGCAGGTCAGACACTTCAGTGTTGACAATGACAGCTATTGTGACAGTGTATAAACATGGATAAAATGGAATTAGTTTTCTTGTGTATTACAGACATCAAATACAATGTAGGGTTGGGCTGAGGGATGGAGGGGAATAAAAGGACATTTGGAGAACTATTAATAGAGCAAGAAAAATATACTTTCTATTTGATAGCAAAACCAAACCAAAACAAGCCAACAAAATTCAACTAAGATTGAAGACTTCTGACATAAGCAAGACTACTGTACTTCATAACTGCCAGGACAGAGTTTGCTAAAAGAAAATCCAGCTGCAAGTCATAAATATGTACTATTGCAGGTTACCTACATGGAAGGCAAAAGTGACACTTATAATGAGAAACAGACATTCTGAAATCATACTGGTTTTTATTTATTTCCCTCATTATTCTTAAAGGCATTTGAGAGTAAGTCTGTCAAACTCAGCTCTTCAACTTTCTAAATTGTTTGAAAGAACAAATCATTATCTGTTATCTAGTTCTGTAATTTTTTATTCTTATCATTGGCAAAACACATTTCTGGTATCATAAATTTGACAAAGATGCTGTGAGGATGAACAAGAGCTACTGGTGCCACATTTCAGAATTTCTGAAGCATTGTTTCTCCATGATACCCTCCTTGTGGGAGCTTTTCTCAAGTTTTTGGTCCGATAAAGCCCATTAACAGCTCTCTCAAACTCCTGTGTGCTGTTACCATTGATTTACAAACGAAATAAGGTAAAGTATTTGACCAATGAACAAGAGGGAAAAAAAAAAAAAATAATGCTATAGTCCAAGGCTGAATTAACTTCAGATTTTCTCTTGTCTGGTAAGTCAACAGCTTTGTAAAATATCAGCAGCAGCAGATACTTAACACCACAAAACATACGCAGACCTTTCGTTATTACAGCCTCTCTTTCCTACCAACTATCAAACCATTTATTCAAGTAATAATTCCAGGAAAATTAAAATGAAATCACAGATTCATCCCACCCTTCCCACAGCTACACCCCCACGGCAAAAAACTTACCTTCATCAGTCTGGGCCAAACAACCTGCCAAGATAGTAGCAACTGCAGTCCCTACAGCTAACCATTTCCAGAGACAAAACTGCTGGAACATTTTCTGTCAAACTTCACTCAAGGCAGATCTGAAAAAGAAAGATTCAATACAAGCATTAGTCAATGGACCTACACAAAGGGAAGTCATTACAAGCTATTTCACAGGTAACTATGGAAGGACATATGGCACCTATGGTCTGTAACAGTGCAAGGTTGTTTCTGTTAAGACAAGCTAGGTTGATCCATTAGCATCAATATATACATACTCAACTTCATAACCATGCATGAAGAGGCCTCCAAGTCATGAAAATGCAAGTCTCTTGCTTAAATCAGGCCTAATTCCCATTAAATAAAGTCTTTAAGTTATCCCTGTTTTAGCCTTATGCTTTAAGCACCTGGGGGAAGCCACAATATCAGAGAAGTTACACTTCCTAAAACCAGAGTTCAACTGCAAAAGTCAGCAGGGACCCAGTAGCAAAGACATCGCCCAGCAGAACATCTCCCAGGAAAAACACAAGCAAACCCCACAGACAGCTTATGAGACAGACTTCTTAATGAGACAGACTGGTGGTTCCTGTCCAGCAAAGGAGGAAAACACCCACAGGCACAAAAAAGCCAGAAGAAACTGGCCAAGCCAGGTCTGGATAAACTCCAGAGCGTATTTAGAGCGAACAACAACAGAAGGTTCTCTAAAGCTCTTATATTCCTACAAGAAAGAGAATTAGCATAATTCTGTAGCCCAGAAAGGAATTACTTTCAAATATTCCCTCACATTTAAAAACATTGTGAGAAATACAATGGACTTCCTAGCAACAGAAGCATGAAATGGAGAGTGACTTGCAGCAGTGTAAGAACAAGCTATTGTATAAAAAGGGTTTAAGCACTGTTAATTTTCCCAAGAAAAGCACTTGACTCAGATTTCATTGCCAATTTCTGTTTATTACTTCCTTTGCTTGGATACAAAACTGCTGTACTTCATTCCAAGTCAAACAAATAGTCTATTGCCCCCCATGTAACAGACTCTGCATTAACACCATCTGATCCTCCATCAGTGAGACATTGTTGAAGATGTGCTATCAATCTCCTTCCACACACCCAGCTTGTAAAATTCACAGCTGTATTCATCTAATTCACACCACACACAGAAATGTCTGTCAGCTCAGGGAATAAAATCAGATCACTCTCAAGAGTTATCCAAGCCATAATGAAGTAGAATTTCCACCAAGAGAAGTACGTGATAGTTTCAGCAAGTGCTGGACCAGCCAAGAATTCCTCTAAGATTTGAACTGATTCCAAACCATAGTACTTTGCAAAACATTTTGGTTAATATGAAGGAAGCAGTGCTACAATATAAACTGGTCCTCTTAAAAAAATATACTAAAACTATCTGCATTAGGAAATAGTTTGGAGGAAGAACTGTTTTTCCAATCTCCACATTCAGTCAAATAGGACTCTTCCCATCCAGGTCACTGCAGGCAGTTAGCTGCAATAAGCAGCAACCTCTGGCAGAACTTTAGTATTAGACATCAAACAAGTAGGCAGCCTGTGTCTAAATGTAGCAGCAGCAGCACAAATCTCATGGGGCTGTTCATTTTCATTTCAGCTAGACAAACATGCAGCTGGACAAAATAGCTCGAGTTTGAAGAATTAATGAATTAAAGCTGTGCAACGCTACCTATATGAAGCATACAGAAGCATCCACCTTCCTCCTCTTTCCCCTTTTACTGGCACTTCTACAAGTTTCTGCCCCTAACTCCAGCAAAGACAGCTCAAATGACAATTTCGGGCCCTTCCTAGAGTCCTATTCTTCCTGTACATGCGAGAAGACCAGAATTGTCAAAGATCTCACTAGCTGTAAGAAACAACTATTTAAAAGCTTGCTGTGAAAAGCAAGCTTCAAGTCCATCAAGTATGATACCAATACCTTGGCAAGTATGTTACCCATAGGAAAGAGATAAGCTATCTCTTTCTTGAGGAAAAAATAAAATGTATCCCTTCCTCAAGGAACCCATCACTTTGCCAGTGTTGCTTAAAAGTAGCTTTTTCTTCCCTTCTACTTTACATAATCCTCATCTGACTATTGTCACCTACATTTCCACTAATCCAATTCAGAAGCCGTTCTGGGTATTGCAACAGCATCTTCAAAGAACAGAAATTACTTGCTCTATAATATATTCTAGTTGTCTACTTTTAAATAAGGGCCGAGTGTCTCCACGTTGTCCAAATGATTCAGAAAAATCCAATGACATTATTAAAGCTTTGTTAGTCTCACAAGTTCCCTGGAAGTCTATTTCACCATTTTTTCCCCTCTCCCATTAAAAGGTGATCCTCCAAGAACTAGGCTTTCTCACTTTTTCAATTTAAGCAGACAGTGTTATTACATTTGGTGGCATTTTCTGCCAAGTGCTTCCAACCTTTTACACCTCCACAAAAGAAACAGAAGTGGTTTGGGAGACCATCTTAGTTTCTTCAGGTCAGTCTAAGAAAAAAATCACATCCGTGTACAGTTTACACGAAAAGAAATGCACATACACACTTCAGAGGCCTCTATTTCATTTTACAACCTTGGAAAAAACTCCAGATTTCCAATCATGATGTTCTATTTTAGAAAGTTATTCAGAGCTCAGGTGACACATTTGAGTTGTGTCTACTCTGGAAAGTTTTTAGGTCAGAATCTCGGCAGATTTATTTCTGATTTTGATGAAATATCAAGTAAACCATGAGGATAGCAACACTGCTGCTCTAAGAATAAGCATCTCTATATGCAACTAGAAAAAAAAAATTGTCCATCCTTTTTCCTCCAATTTGTACCAGAAAAAAATTGTTATGAAGTATAAAAAGCAACAAGTTTAAGTCAAACAGGTTCTGCTAACTCAGAAATAGCTCACAATAAACCACAAGTTACTACAAAGTCCCCAAAGGTAGACAACCTGTAAGAAATACCATGTTAAACTCTAGATTCACAGTCTGACAGGGCAAAGGAAAATAATGAGTTTATGATGGAAGGAGAATGTGTGAAGTAAGAACCTATGATATGTCTACAAGACTCAGTATTTTCCTGAAAAATATTCAAATGTAGTGACAGCAGAATTTTCAAGTTTCATGTTACCAAGGGCAATGAGAAGTTACACACTGAAGCACAAAAGAGAAAAAAAAATTTGAAAGGAAAAAGAGTTAAAGTTTGAGGGAATTTTGCTTCCTGGCATGACTGCATTTAAAAAAAAAAAAAAGTAAAAAAGGTTCAATACTGCTATCTCCAGAGTGTTGCCTGTTTGACTCTATAGCTGTACCAAGAAATAAAAATAGGCACAGATTTTCCCAGAGAAGCAGAGGCAGCTGCCCATCACTGGATGTTCACAGCTCGATGGCAGGAAACTGCCATTACCTCACTCCAAGGAGAAATCATGTCTCCTGGGTAGTTTTTATTATTTCTTCTCTTCTTGTCATTGTAGCTACTAAATCAGCCAAAACATCATCATCTAGAGAAGGTATCTACAGAAGAGGCACTTCAACAAATTTTAAGAGGGGATAAAAGTGAGGATAAAACCTCAAAATGTCAAATATGAGTGATCACATCCAAACACCTTGAGTATATTTAAGGCCCAATGCTATTACAGTAACTCTAAATATTTATTTACTTTAAGATCAGGTGTTATTACACTACTCAAAATGTTGCATCCATTTGAAGCTGGGAAGGGAAACACAGGGTTGTCCAAATAAATAGCCATGCATGGTTGGGGTAAAAAAAAATTAAATTAAATGTCCATACAAAATTGTTTTTAGGTATGGAAACACAAACAGAAGTTATAAGAAGTTTTATGAAATTGAGTACATGCTTAAACAAACTCATGCCATGTGCAGAATAGAACTGATTCTTTATACAAGTTCACCTCTCAGAGAAATATAAGTAAAGGAGACAAAAAACACAAGAGTCATTGCCATGGTTAGGAGATAATAGTGAATGAAAAACAAGTGTACAAATACCCAAACCCTTGCAAACATTGTCCATGTTTGTCTCTAGCAAACTCCTTATTCCGAACTAGAGCCTAAATTGCAGCAGAACGTTAAGATTTTTGGTATTTTTAAACACTCAAATTAATCAAATTTATCAAATTTTAATAGAAAAATCTATGTTTTGGACTGAGTTTGCAGCAAGCCAGAGGCTGTTGGATTATTCAGAGTAGAACTCACCTAACACATGCCTGGTTTAAATTGAAACATGGAATATAATAGTGCCATAGCACATCAACAGGCACCCAGCAAGAATGTCTTTAAAGGTTTTATTACCAGTAACAGCAAATCTAAACACAACTTTGAAGCAAACACTTTATCAGGGCCTCAAACCCACTGCAAGAGGAGAAGGAACTTACTTAAAAAGAAATCATTATGTACATATTAATTCAGTAGACATATAAACAAATATTTGACATTTAATACAGATGTCAAAAAACATAGCTCCTGTGAAACTGCCGTTGTTGGATGAATAATACAGCATCTATGAAAACTACTGAATGCTCATTTATATGTATGCTATTAATTTACAGAACCAGGCAGAACTCCTTCAAGGATCAGAAGCTACACGCTGTGTTTAGTGGCATCGCTCTTTATGTGTTACAATTGTGATTGAATATCAAATCACAAAATAAGCTATTTTTTTTAAGGTATTGAATTGTTTAAATACAGGAAAAATTATAGTGGACAGTTTTATTATGAGGCTCCTCTATATTATTACTGATACGATGAACTCTTTAAAGATTGAGGACACAAAATCAAGGCGTCTCTGAAGTGCAAATGCTTATTCTGAGAGAACTACAATAAATCCAAAATGTCAGTCAAATAGAAAGGAAGTCTCTTACAGAAACTAAAACACAGATGAATTTGCTTTACAGCCTGCCAGTGTTCCTGGCTTTGTTAAGGTTATGGTCAATTAAACTGTATGTCCCAAATGCTTTACTGTTGTTGCTGAAACAATTATGTTGAACTGTCAACATTAAAGAAACCTTCCAAAATATTATTTCAACATAAGAACAGAAAATTCCACCCCTGGTTTGTCTCAACGTCATTCTTAACTAATGTCACTTCATGTGGTAGGCAGCTACATCTGCCTTAACATATGTCCTAGTGCAGCTGGGCACAGCAGACTGCCCCATTTGTCTGGTTTTAGCTGTTCCTGGTGCCACACAAACCGACCACAGCATGGCATGGTGGCACTGACACCAGCCAGGAGATGGGACAGGTACAGGAGAACTCCGTGCTGGGATCTGACATACACACCAAGTATCTTGGAGGGATTTTACTTCTGATTAGCTTGGGTCCTGAGCCTGAATCACTGGAGGAGCACATGGCCTGGGAAGCACTCTCACTTGAGGGTTAACCAAAACAAATATTGCCAGCTCTCAAGCTCAGCGACTACCCCAGCTAGTTTGGGGCCTCCAGGAAGGCTAAATGTCAGCCCACAAACTTCCATGCCCAATCTGTGTGCTTCCCAGGTGGCTGCTCAGCCCTTCTCCACAGAGCACCTACTTGGAACCATGAGAAGCCAGTGAGGGAAGAACTCACTTTCAAATTAAAGCCACAGAAGCTCTTCACACCTCTAATTGAGCAGCAAGTGTGAATAACTCTGATTACTGATGTCAAATGCCTGTTTTAAATGTTTTAATGAAGACTAATTTAAGCATAAGCAAATATTTGGCTGAACTGGGGTCAGAGTGAGTAACTTACAGTGCAAATACAACCCTTTCTCCAATTTTGGATGTTCTGAAAACCAGAACACTACTACAGTTTTGATTCCACTAACACTGCTTGAGCACTGCAAACAAATGTTCATTAATATTTTAAGACCAGGTTCCAAGTTCAAACATGCTCACAACTCCATTCCTCTTTCACAGCTGCTGGATCTATTCTACATATACATACATTAAAAATAGACTAACATTAAGGCTGCCTTTGTGGCTCCTCCTATTCTGTGCATATGAAGGCCTTCAGTTTTTCTTGAAGAAAACATTTTTAGAAAACAAACATACAAGGACTTACAGAAAAATCTGATGGCCATTTATATGAAGACCTGAAAAGGTTTTAATCTGCAAGCTAAAATTCCTCAGCATATCCTGTGTTTATGTTCAAATAATTCATACATTCCTCCTTGCCTGTATTGTTATAGGGAGTAATAGTTTTGATTATTTCCTCTCCCTACTCTTTAGATCTATTCTTTTCTGTGCCTTTCTGACCCTTTTTCCATGAGATGTCACAGTGAGGTATTTCAAAGCCAAAGTAGAACCTTGGTAACAGTGAGCTACTTGCCTCTGCATTAGCTGAATTTGAAACTTCAGTGACAGCACTTCAGCTGACCATATGCATAGGTGTGAAAGATGCAGTTAGGGAGTCATTTGTGCTTCAATGCAGAAATGCCTAAGTTGATTTCAATACTTTGTAACCCAAAATAAAGTAATTGGCATTTTCCTACACTCCCTCAATAACAACATTTTCTTATTTTCCATCCCTATATAGCAATTGTAGCCAACAGGCATACAACCCGATTCCCAGTAGGTGACACCTTCAAAGTACTTTTCCAATGCCCCTGGCAGCAGAATGTAATATAAATGTGGTGTATTAACACTTGATGTAGCATGCTGCTGATTTCCACAGAAAAGAAGAGATTGCCAGTAAATGTAGTAGGTTTGTATAGAGAAATGTCAGCTATAGTATCAGAAGTAGAAAAAAAAAAGCTTTTATAGAATAATTTGAGGTAGGGACAAAGAAGGACTTTAGTTCCCTGTTGCCACAACTGGCTGGGATTGCTTTGATATATTTTTAAAAAGTAATACAGGAATCAGATGGATTAACAGTATTACAATCTCTTAATCATGGGTGGGTAAAAACAGAATAGCCAATTTATTCCTGTCTATAAATCCAACTTTTCAATGAATCATATAGATAGATATTCAGTGTCCCAACTCCTCTGCATGGACTCAACCTATAAAACACTGTTCTCACAGAAGGCTTTAAGTGCTTAATCAAAAGAAGTTTGTAAGTCTGGGCTGCAGCACACTGCACATGTGAAGTTCCTACTCCACAGATAGTGGCTATAAAAAGATGGGAGGGAGAAGATACCCTAAAATCCCTTATATCAGTGCCAGAAGACTTCATTTTAAAAGTAACATTAATAGGTTATGTATCTTTTAATGTTTTTATGTTAAGCAGTTAGTCAGAAGAATTGAGGTCTTCCATAATCTTTGTGTTCACGAAATATATGCATAAAGCTTGAATTCTACATCAAAGTGCAGGCTATTTTGCTGGTTATTAGTGAAAATATATTTTGATAAAAGGACACATTAAAAGATGGCCTCATTTCTGTTACTGCAAGACAAGTACTGGATGATATCCCAGAAACCTCTCCATTTCCCCCTGGTCAGAGTAATTTCTCTTGAAGGATAACATTCGCTGGGCTCACACAGCAGAGGAGCCAATCAGGTTTTCTTAAACTGAAAACTAAGGAATATCTTGATGACACTGCAGTGTAAAAAAAAATACTGTGGGTTTTTTTGTAAATCTCAAATACTTTGAAATTTCAGGTTTTTCCCAGCTCCCACCCAAGTACTCAACAAGTTAGAAGATTCTCATAGGAGCAACCCACATGAACTGCAAAGAGGAAGAAAAAGCACACTGAGACACACAACTCTGCTTGTTCTTCTGGGAAGCTAAATGAATGCTGCTGCCCTCAGGGTAAGGAATTTGGCTTTGACCAGGAGAGAGCTGCAGTCACAAATGGCAGCAAATAACAGAAACAGCTAAAAGCAGGGAGCCTGGAAGGCACCCAGCTCACTGCTCTGCCGAGCAGGAGGGACACACCACTGCCCAGCTCCCAAAAGGACCCTCAGTCTCCAGCTGCAGCTACTGCCACACAGCATCCCCCAGCCCTCCTCAGGAGTGTACGATAACTCTTGTACCGTGTAGTACCCTTAAAAAAATTACTCAGTTAAAGTGGTTCACTGAGCACCATTAGAAGAACTGAATTTCTGGGTGCATATATCTGTCCATCTTTCCCAAGATGATCAATTCTTTAAAGATGATACTAACTCAAAATGCTCACGTGAAGGCCAAAACATCCAGGTTTATCCCGCTCAATCACTACCTCACCCATGCCTGATTCCTGCTAGAGCAGGCAGACAGCACCATAGGTGTGAGTCTCCAACACCAGCAACTATTCTGTCAAAAGTCCCTCTGCAAGCTCCTTGGAGAAAAAAAAAGGTAACTGTTTCAACATCTGAAGGCTTAAAAACTGGCTAATTATGGCAGTGGAAGTGTCCAAAACTATGTGAAGTGAACTCATTTTATTGAAGAAAATTACATTTTCTCAAGTAGAATTTACATGCTGCAGCTTCTCTAAGAGATTTAAGATTTTGTTAGACAAATACATCAAACTTGTCAAAACAACGTCTACCTTACTAGTAAATGAATGTTTCTACTTGTGTCTTAGTCATCATGCATCAAAAGTAGTGTTAAATTCATCCTGGAGTAATTATAGGATTTTTTATTAGCTCTCTTAAAACAGTTCAATGCAGTGACATTTCAGAATTAATAGGCACATACAAATATACACTCACAGGCACACAGACACTCTGCAGATGTTACATTCAGCTACTTCCATGTCAAGTTGAAGTCTGTGTTATTACAGATTACTGGGCCAGAAGCTTTAATAATAGCCACAGCTTTTGAAGTTAGGACAGCTTACCAATAGCCAGGCTGACAGGTATCAGAGTTGTTGTATGCTTGCACTCTGAGCTACAGACTAAGTAAAAACAAGTTAAGTTCAGAAGGTTTTGAGGTGTCTTCTTGTAATCTGTTTCCTTGGAATTAAAATTTTCCACTTAACACCCTGAAACAGTTTGCCCTTAAACTACGTGTAATTACTTCTTATAGCAGATCTTGATCAAGAAACCTAGCAAGAAGAGTCCTTGAGAGTTACCTGCAGTCCCCTTTCTAATGCTGCTCCCAACAATCATGCTCCTAGATAGATCCCTGTGGAGAGAGCAGAGTTCAACAGCCTGACACTACAAGGTTTAACCTGCTATCACAGAGAGCAAAACCCAAGTCCTCCACTGCTGCTGCTAGTTGGAGTAACTCCATTCCCTTTCACATTGCTGAGCAGGGAACACAGCTACACACTCTCCTACTCAAGCAGTTGCTGGTAGTAGGGGGCCAAGAGCATTAAAGTCCTCCAAAAGCTAATGTGCATCCATTAACATTCAGAGGAAGGGTTTGGTGCAGCCTGCCATCCTTCACACCCCTGGGATGCTCAGTAACTGCTTCACCTCTTAATCTCAGGCACCTCTTCTGCCACATGCTAATAATCTCCAACAAAGCAGTGACACTCCACATATGGCTTTTACCCTCCAGCCACTGCTGACTAGAGGAAAGAGTCCCTTTCTACCATCTCCAGAGACCAGACTCTTCAGCATAACTTATGATAAATTAAGCTAGTTAACAAAGAATTTTCTAGAAAAGCCCAGCAAATAGCAAGTTTCCTGTTTATTGGTTCCTTGTTTACAAGGTGCCTTTATCAGCTACCATATTCTGCTACAGACTTAAGTCAACAAATTTTTAACCCATAAGCCAAGTACATGAGGAGGCTTTAAGACATGAAAAAAATTCACATTCAATCACACAACTGTTATGTTTAGTCCTCTCCCGTCCGTCACCCCAGTTTTGTTGGGAAGCCTGAAAGCAGCCAGATGTATTTGAGAGTCTGCTAATCCAGTCACATGCAAGATATTCATTATTTTAACCACATACCTGCTGTTAATTACTTGTCATGAATGGCAAGCCCTGCAGAGAGTTCCGCTGCTTGTGCTTGCTAAACCTGCCCTTCAGTTTCCTTCTGCTCCCATCTAACAGCAAGTCCATAACCAAAGCAGCCCTGTCTTGTCTTCCTCCTTCTCCTCCCCTCTGTCAGGTGCTAGCGCTGCACATCAAACTTCCTTTTCCTCACCAGTCCTATACATCCTCTTCCAAACCTGCAGCTCTGCTCCATGTTCTTTCATATAACCTTCTACTCTCCAAGCTTTTGCACCTCTGTCATCATGTCAGTCAATCCTCAGGTACTCTTACCTCCTCCACTCCACAATTTTCCTTCCCAGTATTTTTGGGGGATCTTACTTTCAAAAATCCCTCTTACCCCTTTTTAACAGGCAAAAAGAGCATAATTAGATGTGATTACTTGTTTTGATTATACTTTGATTGCTTTCTGAGCTTGTTGGCTGTAAGGGAAAGGAGGCAGTTAAGTATTTTGCTCATGCTTTCACATATTTATTCTTTTCCATTTGTAAGTCTTCACAGAAGCTGCAAACACTTCCCTCTCTGCATTTGTCCATCTCTATGTAATATCACCTTCCAAACCTCCTCATCACTCCAAATGCCCTTCAGCAAGCACATATATGTTGGCCATTGAAGAGTATTGTACCTCACCACAAGGCTGTACAACAGAGACAGTAACACACCATCACGAGCAAGTTTTCCCGTGAAAATTACTCAGATTCCCACAGCCACATGTGAAGTGATGCAAAATGAGGAAGTTGCTGCAAGACTTTAAATGACTCTACCAAATTTCTTTAATGTAAATGCAGCACATACTTTGGAATAGGTTAAGCAGTTTTGTTGAAGACATGTAACAGTTTATTTAGATACTTAACTCATAGTTACTGTACTAGTGACTATTTCCAGAAGACAAAGTTCAGCTAAAACAGGGTTACAAATATTTTTCTTTAATCAATCATCGAAATACTCAAGAAAAATAAGATTTTTAAAAGAAATCAAGAGCACTACATACTACCAACAAAAGAGCTTTCAGAGCTTCTATTTAAACAACACAGCAATAATGCATCCCTTAGAGTAAGACTTAACAACAAGGCTATGTTAGTATCAAATTTCAAAAGATGTCAAGTAAACAAGATGGTTTCAACAATTTCCTGTAACATCTCTTAAAGGAAAAAACCTTGTTGTTTGACAGTCTTGAATCTAATAGTTTCCTTTACAACCACACAGGGTTGTCTAGTCCCACCATTTTGTCTCTGACTGAAGCCAGCTGTGGGACAATGGGCCAAAGTCAACAAGTAAATGCATTCCAAGATGCAGACAGCAATCCAGAGGTGGACAGCCCATACATGTCAACAGGCGCCTGGTAAAGTTCTCTCCCTCTCCTACTCATATCCAGCTTCCTGCTTGTCATTTTCATTGTTACTGAGCTGACCTTTCCAGAAGTTCCCTATAAATTGGCATTTAGAAGTCATTAAGTTGAGCTGGTAAAGTTGAACAGAGTCCGGAAATAGCCAGCACAGCTTTGACACTCACTGACCTCCACAAAGCATAGGAATGAGCCAACAGATCCTACTAGGCTGTTATCACAAGTGCAGCCACAAGATAATAATCCAAGCTTTAGAAACTGGGGGTGAAGATACCTCTTTCACCTGGAGTAATATAACTTGACCAAGATTCAGCAGCAGTGACCCCAGTACAAAAAATTCTTTGTTCTCACAGCAGGCAACAACATGTGAAGCAGAGTAGAGCCCAAGACACCCCACGTGGAAGAAAATATACACACAAGTTCGTGATGGATGGGTAGCAATGGCTTGCCTTATTCAAGGAAAAGTAAGTAATGCCCATCCAACTTGGAAACTGCTGTGATCTCTTAAACAAGTGATTTTACTACCTAGAAATCTGACAATAGTGAACCTGAAAGACACCAGTGCAACTGTTGACATTGACAGCAAACAGACTGCTCAGAACTGGTAACACAGAGCGCAGAGTCCTACTCGCTGCTTAAGTCAGAAGATAATAAGGAAAAGGGAATGGACTCAAGAATCATGATATTTGGTACAGGCAAGAGAGTTAAGTTCTGAACATGGTCCTGAGGCAGGTACTTTGCAGCAAGAGGAAGAGGAGCTCATATAGTTTGCCTAAAAAATATGACCTGCACAGACATTATGGCTAAACAGTGTTAAATGAAGTGATATGCCCACACCTGGTGCCTTGTTCCTCTTTGCACAGTATCCTGAGGCTGTCAGGATGCTAAGGTACAAAAAAGGCCCCAGCAGCCAGAACATAAAAACAGAATTAGAGAAAACATGCATCCTAAAGATAAAATTTAAGGAAAGTCTTCATTTAGCATCAGAAGAGAGAGAGATTTCAATGCAAGCAGATATTTGATTGGATCAGCTGCACTCATGGGATTAAGGGATACATTAAGGCTTCTCAGTTTCTTGGGTTTTTTTTTAGGATGGTCTTGTATCTGAGCTGCCTGGAGAGACATGGCTCTGTTATGCTTCAGAGAGACAAGTAGTCTTAGAGTATGAGGGTACATGTCCAACAGGAAATGCTGAACTATAGGGAAAAAAAAAATAATCAGACAGGTTTTCTTGTAAATACCATACAAGACTAAGAGATAAGAGATCAGATGAGCTGGCCCAGATGGTTTACTGCTCTTGGATGAAGGAGGTGTAGGTGTCAGTACTGGAGTCAGTGGAGTAGCCTGGAATAAGAAGTGTCAAGTGTGAAAGTCTGACAACTCCACACAGTTCAGCTACAGTTATCAACAGCCACAGAAGATGGTGAGCAGCTCTGTGAGCATTTAAACACATTTAGCACCTGAGCAATAGCTTGGGAAATTAATTCCATTTGGATAAAATAGCACATTGGGACAAATAAGATATTCATATATGCAAATAGAGATTCAGAATTTGTCAGCTTTTTAGCTATTTTCCCCTCAGAGGAGGCAGTATAGATAGCTACTGCAGCGTAATGGGTACTGAGCTAAAGTAAACAAAATGCTTGGGAGCATTAGAAGAGACAGAAATAGGACCTAAATTATAATGACATTAGACAGAACAATAGGAAACCCCTAGAGCATTAAACACCGGTTTTGCTGCTGTCATTTCGGAAAGAAATACCAGAGAAGGAAAAGGGCTCAGGAAGGACAGCTCAGTTGTCTTTAAAACACTGTGAGACCTAACCACTCTTTCTCAAACAGAACAAGAAACCCCAAAAACCAACCTCCACCTCTGAGAAAGTCAATGAAATTACACAATCTGACCAACCTCTTCTGTTTCCACTAAAAACAATAAATTTAAAAAAAAATAAACAACACATTGAAGATCCTACTGTTACGTGGTGCTGCAAAGCTGGAGGAGAAATGGGTTTCCAGCGTAAAGGAGGAGTTAAAATCCACAATATGTAATAGAGCAAGTCAAAAGAAATAATCCACACTTTAGCTTACATAGTTTTAAACAAGCAAAGGCAACACTGTGAGCAACAAGGCTATTTGCTTTTTTAAAATGAATACTACCATTTAAAGCTGTTTCCTTTTGAGAAAATTATACGTTTTTTGCAGTCCACATTGACAACAGAAATCCAATACCTCGAGATGCTGAAATCAGGGTTATGTCATGTTCCTGCAGAGAGCTGTACCTACTGAAGACCTTGAACTTGCACAATTCCATTATCACATGATAATGAGAAGTTCTAGAGTCAGAGGGTCCCAGAGCTAACAGCACCAAACTGTCTCACCACACCAATGTATACCTGCTCCCCAGGCAGCATTTCTGACTTCCTCTAGGAATGACAGAGACCACCCTGTCATATTCTCCCCAAAACAAGTATTGGATTAAGATTATGACATTTTTGTCTGCTCTCCTTTTCCAAAGTACACTTCCTATTTTTGCTCCTCAAGGGGGGGTTTTCCAAAGGGGATTCCACAGAAGTGTGGAGCAGCAGGTCTCTTTTAGTGGTAGGCTTCTGAAGGTCAGAGCATCGTGCTCTGCCTCAAGAGCAGAACTATCACCACTGAAAATTTCCACCCAGTCACCAGTGCCAAGCCTGCCCACATCCACCTGAGCAGGCCACACAATAATTTAATAGAAACTCCTCTGAAGTTGCAAGTGGTGAGATTTCTTTCTTCTCCTATATATCTATATATCAAGATTAACTCCAAATCACAGGTGCTAGAGTGCCATTTACAGCCCATAGTCCAGCATTTCTCCTCAACACATTATTTTAAGACAGACTTGAAAGTAACTGGGAAAGCCTTACCTTGGCTAGCAGGTAGCTACACAGATCAGCCACATCACTGGTTCCCCAAGACCCAGACTTCCTGCCCATAAGACAGATTTTTGCTTCACTGCCAGGGCTCATCTGATTAGGAAGCTGTGTCTTTTGCTCTGAACACACAGAGAGATTTCTGTGATTATAATAACTTTTTCCTGGAGCTAGCTCCTAATTTGCACAATGACTGTAATGTGAGGTATTCCTTCCCAAAAGGGAAAACAGCAAGAATCTTCTTCAAGAGAAATACAATAATAAGGAGTTTTGTCTTAAAGACAAGCCATCAAAATTGAGGTTAAATCTGTATGGATGCAGTACTGTCAGAAACCTCTGAGAAATTACACAAAATAGGATTTAAAACCAAAGCAATGCAACTTGTTCCAAGGATACAGTCAAGCCTAGGTGGCACAGCAGAGGAAAAGACAGAGTAATGACATGAATGCTACTGTACAGCTTGACCCTGTTTTTCGAGTTTAAATTATCAGTGCACTCTCATAAATTGCATTTTGAAGGTCGTAGATGGTTTTAAACTTGCTGAAATCAGAGTTTTTTTAAGAAACAGTTTCAATAACATAATTGGATTGATGATGTTGAATAACTTATGCCACTCTATGACAGGTCTTCATTTTTTGCCCCTTTGAAAGACTGAGGGGAAAAAGAAAGAAATCAAAATGAGAATGAGAGCAAAAAGGCTTTGAACTTAACACTGAAAAAAGAGGTCATGAAGATCCAACTTTGGCTGAAACTCCTCACAAGCCACTCATATGGGGAACCTACTCAGACCAAAAGGCAGCACCTCTTTGAAATACCCACATCTTAGCAGACTTATACTGGAACAACTTAAATATACAGTTAACTTTGCCAGCTCTGCAGTGATTTATAGCTCCCTATCTCAGTTATGACCCTTAATAACAGGACAATGTTTTAAATTGATTTCAAGACATCTTTATAGACAAGCTTGTACACTTGTGCAGTTTGAGTGTTTTCAAAGTTGTGATGAATTTCTCCTCAAATCTTTTACACATGCACCATGTATGAAGTGCTTTAATCATGAACAAATGCAGAGAGGCAAAATGAAAATATAAGTACTTTAGGTATCACTTTGTATGCAATCATAAATACTATGTATACCTGAAAACACATCTGAGGCAGATAGACTGCAAAATATGGTTCATTAGATGTCCCATCAGGAAAACCTCAGGAGATTGAAAAGTTATGCAAGTGTATGTTGGTTTATTGTGCTATAGTCCTCTTGCAGGATCGTTTAGAAATAAAATCCTATTGTTTCTGGTTTGTGCCCTTTGACATAAATCTCTCTTTTAAACAAACTCTCACAGGGAAAGGTCTTTCCCCAACTGAGAGACCATCTAGTTTTGCATGTTTTAGCACATTTGAATATGAAGGGAACTATTATTCACAAAACATCCTAGTCTTCTACTATTATATGCAGTTGGTGTTAGAATAATCCCCATTCCAAGCCACTCAGTTTTGTAATGGAAAGACATAGGAAACTCATCTATGCAACACAGCTGCTCTTTGGAACTGTGCTCTAGTTTCAGCATCATTATAATCACTTAGAAAAATACTTTGTGATTGAACTGGTTTTTAAAATACACATTCAAAAAATTGTCTTTCATCCTGGTTCCATCCCAAACTTAAGCATTCCTCAGATTGCTGAAGAACAGACTCCTCAGTATGAGAAATCTTAGCTAAAAAATACTCAATTTTATTAAAAAAAATAAATTACTCTGTTAGTGAGGTTTTACCAGCTTTGATCTAAATTGAAAGTTTCACGAGATGCACAGTTTTTAAATTCATTAGGAAAACCAAATGACCCAATGGTGGACTAGTCTTTCTGAAGGGCTGCTCTATTTTTCTTTTCAGCTCAAATTAATAATTATAATTCTAAACTCTTTCTAGTGGGAAGGAGGGAATCAGTGCTCCAAGAACAAGCATTGTATTTAGGGGCAGATACCCTGTATTCTCTACAGGAAAACCAGGAAATCACTTCACACAACTGGGTTCAGGTAAGAAACTACCAGTATCATTCTACGTGAAGAGTATTTACAGGGTACAAAATTCAGATAATTAAATTTGCTTTGAAGGAGTTCAAGAGCAATTTGCTGAACTCATCACATCTTACCTCTTCATTTGTCATAAAAAAAACCCGAATCCAGGTCCCATCTGTTTCAACTTGAATCAATTAATATTCATTTCCCCCTTTCCTTTCTGTTCCCTCAAGCTTAATTTCAGAGAAACATGTCTTTGATAATAGATTATTTTTCCTCTTTGAGGAGCACTAACACAGATGGCCTCTGATACCAATCCAATTACCAGAAGTTATGGACGCTTGCCACTGTACTAACCAGAGGGGTCCAAGTGAGGTCACTCTATTGTTAGGCAAAATAGAAACCAGAGCACAGCAAAACATTTTTAAGATAAAAGGAAACAGATGCTAAGACAAGCTCAAGAAGCTGGGCTCAGCACTGGAGCAAATTTGCAAGAGATTTAAGGGGACAAGCAACACTCCAGCCAAATCATCAGTTGACAGCATATTTAAGGTATAAACATAAAAGGTCTTCTCCAAATATATTGGATCCTTAATGCTTTGGAAGGCATTGTTTGCAGGCTCTGCCACGCAACAAATTGATTTAGCAAAATGTCAAGTTGGAGGGAGGAGGCAAGGAAGAGGAGCTGAATTCCTCCCAGAAGAATATAAACTATATAACTGTACTGAAAAAGGCATCTGAAGGATTTACCGATCTGCTGGAGTATTTAATGAAATTATTCTCTTGAGCATAGTCTTTATGAGCAGAATCATTACTATCTCTCCCCCAATAATTCACTCCCTTCTTATTATGCAAAAAAACTTCACATAAATACCTTCATATTAATTATTTCAATCACCTCTGCAATGGGAAGGCTACTGCTTAAAAACCATCTCAGATTTCCACTCTCCTGGCATAACCCGATCTAAAATTTCTAAAATCTAAATCTGAGCATCACAAAACACAGAATAATTTCATTTTGTGGCAGGACATCAAGTCTACCTCCATTACATATGCAATTTTATATAATCTTTCAATTAAATGTCCAATCGGATCATAACTTTTGTATTATATACTAAACCCACTTCACCATTAACATACATAACTACAATGAACAGCTGAACTCTAGAACACACAAAAAAGGCAGGATCTCTGAAAAACAATTCAAACTCAACTCTAACTTCAGAGGAGGTAAGGAAAGAGATATTTTAGCATCAACAAGTTGCTACAAATTTTATTCTATGCATAAGAGTCTCATTTAAAAAAAAACAAAACCAAAAGACAACACTGTTGCCCTTATACTTCCAAAAATTGTTGAGCAAATCCTCCTTTGAACATACTCCAAAATATGACCTTATAAAGATCACTGCAGATTTTTCCTTGCCTATCTGCAGGTTCACCAAGGTCAGAAGAGGCTGTAATAAGCTGTTAGCAGGGGTCAGGCTTGCTGGAAAACTCCTGAGCTTTACCATTTACCACCCAGTGCTCACTGGTGATGAACTCTTCAGATATGCAGCCATAAGTGGTTTTTTGTTTGTTTTCTTCCAAAATCTTCCTTTGCAACACAGCAGGTTTCTCATAACACAGATGCACCACACACCCAAAACCTGGGAGGGAGGAATAGGCAGCGTCTGTCCAGAAGGGTACAGCAAATCATACACACCAGCCTTCTGCATGACTGAAGTGGCACATTTCCCACGTCTGACCTACTGGGTACAGACTCAGGGCTGGCACCTCCTCACAGGAAAACATTTCACCATGAGCCTTTGAGCCTCTGTGGCCTTTCTAAGCTCACCCCTGCGCTGCACTCCTGAAATACCCTGCAGGAGACACTGTCCCCATTTCACTCCCCTTTTTTGGCCATAACTGTCTCTCAGTACCATTAATACACTATGTGAAAGGCAATGGCAAGCAGCAAGTGAAAGCACAGGAGAGTCACCAACTATACCAAGGAAGCAGAGGCTGCATGAACCCCTGCTAGCTCACTTGTCAGCAACTACCGACCCAACAGCGAGTCACAACAGGGGCTTCACAGACATTTTACACAGGCTCAAGTAAAAGCAGCAGCAAACCATGATCGTAACAAGTATCCTTCCCCTGCTTCCACTGAAAAAGGCAACACAAAAAACATCCTCACTTAATACAGCAAATTCTCTTAGTAAAAGTGCAGAATTACTAGAAACGGCTCAGGGATTACAAACACAAGAGGCAAAGGATTCTTCGGATCATCCACGGGGAAAAAAGCTAGGCTTATCCAGTATTGGACACAAGGTGGACTGCACTGGAGAAAACTTATTGTTCCTGCTTTAAAATGAAACCCTGGTTATCATCTTTCCTCCTCCTGCTTTATCCTTTTCTGTTCTAGACCTTAAAAGATGCTAGCTCTGCTTTTACTCTTCAAATGTATATAAAATAAGAATATTCAAGAGCATGAAGAGCAACTCAGCATGCATTATTTTTGAAATTTCAGTCTTAAAAACACCTTAAAAAAAAGCATTCAGCCCAACACCAAGAAACACTACAGACAGACAGCTCAGTAGTGCTTACTGCAAAAATCTGAAATCATGTGTTTTGTTGGTGTACACTTATACAGTACTTTGCCAATGCACTTTGTATTGCTGGAAATACAATGCCTGGTTTAGTGAAAATGGCTCCATCTTAAAAAAACATTACATGAGTTTTGTGCAAACACAGAAAAGATATATGCCAATGCACTATATAAGCAACTCTGGCCACAGAGACAATGGAATTAAGTCTCAAGGCAAGAGACAGCCCTCACTGAGTGAGTGTTTCAAAACATGACCTTTCCACTAAGGGAACTAACACAAACATAAATAAAACCTGATAATCCTGATTTTTGGAACAGGAACTGCTAAGGTCCAAGGGAAAAAAACCAAACAAATAAACTATTTCAGCTACAGTAGGGACTCTATTTGATTTATAATCTTCATATTATCAGCTTGTTATTATTAAATGTCTTAATGTGTTACAACAATGAAATCTGCAGATCAGCTTTCCTAAGGAATCTCGCAAGGCAAAAATTTGGATCAAAAGAGTTTTCACCTGGGAAGTGATGTGCCTGCAGCAACCTTCTCAAAAATCTGGGAACCTTGAGATCTCTCAGGCTGTCAGCTGGAGAAATACTTACAGATGAAGATGCTCTGGCTCAGTGCCTTCCTGAGGGGAACAACCGAGGGAAAAGTGCTCACCAGGGGGAGCCGACATGTGAAGAGACACAGAACTGATGAACTCCTGATTACTTGTGACCTGAAGAAGGGATATGGCACCTTCCATTAAAAAAAAAAAATACTACAGAAAACAGCCTGTCCCATTTTGCATTACATTTCAATTCTCCACCTTCTTTGAGAACAATGACCTGTGTTGGTAAAACTGATTATGTGTCAGTGGCAACAAGAAAATGCTTCAACACTTAATTCAATAATTTAGGGAAGGTTTTTTTAAGAACAAAACCGTGCATTGCGTTCATAATGTACAGGCCTGGTACTGCTACAGAAGAGAAGATGAAGGAAAGATACTTGTAATCGTTGATAAAAAAATGCTAGCCATGAAAACAAATTTAACTAGTTCCTGTAGATTTCTTCACTGGTTTTGAAGTATTTTCTTTACTGAATATTTAAATAAGCTCAAATTAAGCATAAATACTTTGAGTATATGATTAAGCAGCACCTTGGTGTTCGCCCTATATCTGTATTGAAAATGTGGGAAGGTAAATTCAGATGTTTTGAGATCTTTCTGCGTTGGCATATTTTTGTCCTTAGAGATGACAGCTCTCTGGTCTTAAGAGTTGACAGTAGATAGATGTTCACCAATGTTAATTTTTCAGAAAATAAAATCAGAACAAAATCTACCCTGCACCTTTCATTCTGTGTCCCCCTCTCCTCCCCCAGGACCCTGACGATACTTAGGGGGGAAAAACAAAACACAGGGCAGTCCAATGTAACAGTCAAGAAACAGAGGTAGCCAGCTATCAATTTTTAGAGTAGCTAACACACTATTATCAATCCTACAATAGGATAAGCAGCAACACCCTTTTTCTTACCTTCATAAAGGGATAAGTTTTCATACTGGCTATGTAAGCAACAACACACACACAAAATCACCTTTGAAGAATTCGGGTACCTATCAAATTTCTTTTTCATCCATATAAAGACAAAAGGTTATGAGTCTAGACAAACCTATGGCTCCTCTCACAGAGCTGCTCTATCTCCAAAGAAAAACATCAATGGGAACATCATTAGGAAGACAAAATCAGGTAAAAAAATAAATAAATCACAGGAAAAAAACAAACGTAGCAACTACTTTCATGTGATGATGCCTCAGTGCTTGCAATGGAAGAGATGGGAACAATCCACCCTTGCTCTCCTTCAGTCATGATTATACAGCTCCACACATCCTTGTTCTGTCATTCCTCCTGCTCCAGGCTAAGAGTCCTAGCCTACTTAGTTATTCTTCACAGAGAAATTATTTATATGCCTGAAATTAAATCTCTGCTGAATTTAGCCTGGATTTCATGAAATCTTAAACAATGAGTGAAAAAATGGGGAACTAATTTCGAGGGAAAATTAACAAAATGCTTTGCTTTGTTTCACTAGAGAAACTGAGAAGTTTTTTTACAAAACCCAATCAGAAAAAAAAAGACAAACTGTCAACACATCACCCTCACTGCTTTAACACAGGGGAAAAAGGCACATCCCAGCCATCTTGTGAAATATGGGGCACCACATCTGTAGGTCAGAACCAAGACTAGGCTCACAGCTTCCACCTCTGTGAACACTGTGTTCCCAAGGAGAATTTAAAAAAATTACACTAACCAAACAAGAACAACCCAATCTGCACTTCCTCTAGGTTGTTTGCTACTGACTGAATATTCATAGTTTATTTAAATGAACTGTATTAGCCTTTCCTGCTATGCTGATGTGTCAAATGGTGATCAGGAAAGCAATGTATCACACCTTAAAAATCTCTACTCAGCTATGGAAAAAGCACCAGTGCTTTTTGCTAGTTGTACCTGTTACGTGATCACATGAATGTGACTGAGGTCAGGAGTCTGTTATTACAAACTTGTCTGCTCCATGACCCAGTACTATTTTAATACCAGCTCATTTCTCTTGCCTTGCATCCTTCCATCTCTTCCACTAATGCACCTCTCCAACCTTTACCTGATAAATAATTTCCAATTTACTCTCATCTTCAAGTAGCACCCTATCTTTCAGAGACAGAGATGGACAAGATACTCATCTTTTCCCTACCCACCAGGCAACATCATAAGTACCAATGGAAAGGCAGAAGAAAAACCAGCTACAACATACTATATGTATGTCTAATAGTTCCAAATAGCTGTTGAGCTAAATCTCTTCATCAGGCTTATAGATCACTGGAATGCAATGTCAGGAAAAGGTTTTATGTAGAAAGAAGACTTTTATGCCTCTCTAAGATGTGTGAAAGACCCATTGGGAATTTCTCAATGGACACCAAACATTTGTCTCTCCACAGGAGTCAGCTTAATATCCATGCTCCCAAACAAGAGTAGTCATCCCTCAATACCCTACTTAAAGTCAGGTCTGCATGCAAATGCATCAAGACTGGCTTCTGTAGAAGGAACACTAAAAAAAGAGGCAGAACATAAAAAAAAGAACAAAATACTGGTTCAGGTTTACACACATCTGCAGAAGCAGCTGATGATTACTACTCATTCATATGCCAACCTGAAGACAGGCAACTAAGACACCTTCAAAACTATGCTGAAGATGTTGCCACCAGGGTTACTCCTCAGGTCTGTTTTATGAAAAACAAAACAACAAAACCAAAGACAAAACCACAAAAGCTCCAGAACAACAAACAAACAACTTGCCCTTAAGGAGCACTATAAAAAATAGAGTGACTGTGCTCTTTTATCATAGCACTCTTCTTCTTCACAAATAATTTGCTTTAACAAGAGATGATGAATGCAAAAGCAATGCAAAAATTAGGTGAGGGAACAATACTCTTGGGAGTATTGCCTCTATATATACTGGTGAGGAAAAAAAAGGTATTTTTTAAATCAACATTTCATAAAGCAGAACAACTACACTTCATAAAACAAATCCAAAGTTCTGCTGCACAGATGTGGCACATCATAAAATGGAAATTGGTCAGAGCTGTCGAAATAGCATGGCATAAATGAAATTGTCTTCTAACAAAGTAGTTAGCTACTAGGAATGTTTCCTGCCTTTGTATACCAATTACTGCCTAATTACTGTCAGGCCACCTCACTTCCTCAAGTTACACCAGAAGATAATTCATAACATCAGTAAATGAAATGTCTGGTACGTCAATAATAAGCAGCATAACTGTTTGTTAGAAACTTGGTTTTAATTCAATAGAAAACAGCCAGGAAAACAGTATGATTGATACTGTTAGTTACTAAATTAAACATCTAGCATAATATAATAATATTTAATAAGAGAAAGATTATTTCATTCTTATGGATGAGCGAAGTACTGGAAGGAAGATGCTTCTCCTCGATGACAGAGCTCTGGAAGGACAGTGCATTCCAGCACTCGTAGCTGCTCCACTACCTTCCAGCTGCTGGGCAGAGCAGCAGCCAGCTGACAGAGGTGGAGATCTGCTAGCTCTAACATCACAGGCTTCCCTAGGATTTTTTGGGGGGATCATTTCACTGCAGCCACTCAAACAGCAGAAACAGGACAGGATGTTTCTACAAGTCAGTAGCTTCCAATGGTTTGAATGCGCACTCCTTAGCAATCTGAAGAACCCTGCAGAGATCAGGTTTTCCTTAAATTCCTGCCTCAAGCTGATTTTGCAACACAAAAGCAGTTTATTCCCTCAGGACAATGAAAGGCAGCAATGCTTCAGAATTCCAGCATCAGTGTGAGCAAATTCACTTTTGAAAAAAAACCCACAATATTTGGAAGACTAGAGTAATCAATACTTGACCACTGATCCTCAAATGCTTTTCAGAACTATTTTCTCTGGTTCTGCTGCTCTCTTCCACCTCACACTAGGATACACCCCATTTCCTATCTGAAGTAAGAGAAAAATTAAAATTTGCTGAAAGCTAGAGCAGAACCAGAGATAAACTCCTCATCCATTTCTACTCAAAGCTGCCTACTGCAAAGCTCCAGGCTACAAGGACAGTCTAGCATTTCTGGAAAAATGTCTTCATTTTGTTCCTCAGATGATGTTAAGCACATGTGATCAATCTGGAGAACAGCTTGCCAACTACATATTCTAAGAAGCAATAAAATCATGGCATAAGAGGGACACACTTCAGTAAACAGATTAATTAACTTCAAATTAGAGATTCTGAAACAGGAGCCACAAGGGACAGGGCCCTCCTCCCTACAGACTGAATAATTGCAAACTGCATCCTATGACCCACAAAGCCCATTGTTGTAACAGCAGCATGACACGAAGCCCTAGATCTGTATTTTTTCCCCAGAGTCTTTAATGAGGTAGAATAAACCCCAACATAAATAATAACACAAGCCTGCAACTGTCAGAAAAACATGTTCCATGTAGTTCTGGCCAAATATGCATTACCTATTTTTAATATATATTTATATACACACACAAGTCCCCAGAAAAAATGTGTACCATCAGCATATGCATGAGAATCCCTCAATGCTCATTCTCACTCAGCATCCTGAAAACTGTGTAATAGTGTTTCTTGATAGTCTTACATATATGATTTGAAATCTCTAAATTAAGACATCCCAACCCGTCACATAACAGATGTAAGTCAAGAGTCACTCTGAACAGGACATTTGATCTAGGCAGTAAGACAGACAATGAAGCATTATAGCAATTTAGGAATCCTGGTTCTCTAAAAGCAAGTAAAATAATTCCTGAAATATTTCTCCATATTATCTTACTGGTTAAGTCATCACAATTCCTTACAATTCTTCATTCAGGCCGTTTCTTTCCCCTTTAAAATAATTTTGGTGGTAGCATAAAACCAAATACATTTATCATAACCAGTGTCTCTTGTAATTCTAATCAAGCAGTACCCAGACTTCACTATTTAATTCTCATTGTTCATGTACAAGCGTGTTCAGTTGAAAGAGTTTAATGATACAGGAAAGCACTGAAGTATCAAAAGTGTAAGGTGTTATAGGCAATTTAGCTTTTAATTAATCTAAACTTGGAACAGAAATTATGATATGCAATTTAATGTTTCAATCAGTCTCTTAATACAGCATTTTAATCTCCAGAAGCATGCACTCACTTTTGGAAGGGTGCAATGTAAGGCCCAGCTAAGCTCTCCACATCACTCGAATACAGGCCCTGAATTTTAATTAACCCAAGAACAACAGGTCAAACTAAGCTTTGCATTACTGAGAACTGAGGGAACATCCCAAAAGTTTGTCTCACTTAAAACAAAGACATTTAATTTTTCCAAAAATCATACTAAATTAAAATCTTAGCAATTAAACCCTTCATCATAGACAGCCTTTATCAATGAGCATTCACTTCCAGCGGGAAGGTCAATATCAGATATTCCATGGGGGAAAGAGAAAAATTAGCTGCAAATATGTAGACTTGGATGGTACAAACTGTGAAAACTGGAAAGTACAATACTGTGGCCTTGCTATTGCACTACATCTCTTACCTGACCTTCTCAAGTGAGGTGTCTGCCACTGACACTTCTTTTTAGCTGATCGCATTCACTCCACATTGGTGACTGGACACTCACCATTAACACTTCAAGAGCAAGAAGGTAGGTTAATGGTCTAAACACTGGAGAAAGGTGTATTTACTCAAACCTGTAGACAAGTAGAACTTGCATCTTCCCCTGTCCCCAAGGAGAAGCAGCTTCCTCAGCACCACAAGTACTTTTCTGGGTCTCATTTAAGCACATAGTTGCACCATGTTGAAAGTTTGCTGCACAGTTTAAATGTCTCCATCCTCCATCCACAAAAGAAAATATCCTACTACTAATCATTTTGCTTTGAATTCTGGTCATGACTCATTCCAAGAGCAGTGGAAAAGTCAACTATTTAGACACATCTCTGTCTCAAAGATAAGGGAATAGAGATGAATACTGTCACACTTCAAGATGATTATCTGTGAAAGTTAGATCTTTGCACAATTTTTTATTGCTCTTTTCAAAAGCTGATGATTCAGAAAGAACTGGCAAGAAAGACTGGATACTCAGCAAATGTGGCTTTGCTTATTCTCATCATCAAGTCTGGTGGTAATCAGATTTGTAACAGCGCAACCAGCTCCCTTCCCAGGCAGGGATCACATCGCCCCTCCTGGCTGTGCTCTGTGACACCTCATTCCACAGGATCTGCTCCAGTCAGAGCACAATGTTCAGAGCTCAATGCTAGTAGTACAACACACAACAGGTCAAAATCTTTCCTTTCAGTTTGTTAATATTGTCAAGAGAGGCTTCTGTTTAACTTTTTTTATGCATTGGTAACCTCCTGAGTACTAAGGAAGATCCCATAACAAATTCCATGGTTTACAACCAATGGCTACCTGCAGATGTTGAAATGTGGCTTTGCATTAGAACAATGACATAGCAAGGCTGATGCTGCTTTGGGCTTTCCACCACCTTTCAGGACTGGAGGTATATTAACGTAAATTCCATGAGGGCAAGAACGTTAAATCTTTTTTCATCTCATTGAAGTATACTCCACTCCCCAACACAGAAGAAACAGAATAAAAAAAACAAATCCCAAACCTACTGCTACTAGCATTAAACCTCTACCATAATGCACTTGACATTTAATCAGCCTCCTTATCCCATACTTCCAGGTACAACAAACAACACAACCACTCCTGACTGCACAGCCAGAAGCACCTTTCTGAACCCACCAAAAGCCAATTAGCAAGTGTGGTTCTTGCCTTTTACTGCTGCACAGAACATTTCACTTCCATTGTGCACAACACAGTTTTATGTAACTAAGCAATGCCCACAGTAACTCCAACTGGCCATGACTCAAGCAGGAGATATTTAAAAGATTTCTAGTTATGAATAGTTTCAAAGTGGCAGAAAATTTATAACTTCCCTTGATGATTTATTTCAATGGTTTATTACCTTCAGTAAAATATTTACAGCTTGTTTACAATTTGAACTTTAACAATTTTGACTTCCTGGCACTATGTTTTGTTACACATTTGACTGCAAGTATAAAGGCCCTCTAGCACTAAACACTGTTTCCAAATAAAAACAGTAAATTTTTAATAGATGTGTCTTTATTAGAAGCATTAGCATCAGAAGAGAATTTACTGGAGTTGAGGAAATACATTTGCATTTCTTGTTTTCCTATTCTGGTTCATGCTCTGCACTAGAAGCTGGCCCTGGTCTTCCCCATTTGAGCTCACATGCTGCTCCACACAGAGTTGGCCACTGTCAGTTCATTATCCAAATGCCACCTGGTCAAAAAACCTCTCCCAAGGCAGTGGGTACAGAGGCACCCAGAAACCCAGAAGCTGAGCCCAAGGGCAGCAAGGAAGAACACCCATCAGCTTGGATGCAAAATGCTTCCCTGCAAATTACTAAATATCCCCCTTTTTTTTTTTTTCTTATACTCTGTCTCTTCTTGTTTAAAGTGCATTTGTGATACATAGCACTTAACTTTAGTATTAAAATATACTTAATTTCAGTTTAAAACTTCAGAGACTCTATATAAGGGAATGCTGTGAAAGGCACAGGCATACACAAAGGGAGCTTCCAATGCAATTTGCTCAGTCCATCTGGTTCTTTACCTTTTTCACATGCACAAACCATCCAATTTAGATATCCCAGTTTCCAGCTTCTCCTCATCTCAACAGACTGACAATGACTTTGGCAAACAAGGTTTGCAGCAAAACCACTCAATCTTCCTATTTGTCTGAATTTTACAATATACTTCACCTGGAGGACATTTAAAAAAAAAAAAACTGAAATAGTTCTGACATTGCCACCAGAGCTGCTTGAAACCAGCTCAAGCAGATAAATCACAGGCAATTGGTGATTATAACCAGGCACTTTGTACTTTGAGTAATAAAAAGGCTAGGCTCCCTCTGACTTCCACCAAGAGAGACTGTAACAACCAGCTAAATTTCTCTCTTCAGTAATTATGGTCCAGGAAAATTAACAGAAATAATGTGGTTCATTTGTGGGAAGAGTTAGAGGTAGAGAACCAAAGCTTCATTTTCAGCAGTATCTCTATCTTAATATTAGAAACTAAAAATACACTACTGGCTCTGCTGTACATTGACACATTTTAGATCATAAAAATGAACTATTGGTTAGTCTCCCTCCAAGGATCTGAAGGAACACAAGAGATTCCTCTCCATTCAGAAACACAACTTTCATTCTGGCCAGCTAAAGGAAAACGGAGCAGAGCACACACAGAAGCGGGTGGACCCACAGGCTACTCTTTGTTCATTTTGAGGATGCCAGCCTTCATCCAGCTTCTACCTTGCCCCACAAGAGCCATGATGGTGCAGCTGAAGAAACAACATGCTGCAGAAGGTGCTGCCCAGTGCAGAAGATATCACAAACATTGCAGGAAGGCAGGAATGCTAGTGGTGGGGAACCTCAGCAAAAAACAAACCTACATAAAACTTTAAAGCAGCTAACAAGAAAAGAAAGGGGAACTGTCCTCTCAGCAGCTACAATCCACTGCTTAAGACTCCCAGTTGTATTCTGTAACTACTGACATGCACAAGTTATTTACTTCATATACATGTATCAGGCTACAGGTACAAATTTGTCATCACACAACATTCACTTCCAGAAGCATGTTCTTTGCAACTGGTTCAGCCTATGTCATTAGATTAGTCACATGAATTCAGATGCCTGCTACTGTGATCCAGTTTTTCCCAAATATACACAGCACAGGAAAATACATTCAAAGAAGCTCCCAAGAGAGGGAGAACACCCGATGTAATTCTGCTTCTCAAAGCACAAAACTGGGGAGGGGGGGGTAAAGGAAAAATGTAAACTCTCCCTGTCATATTCAGTATACACCCAAAAGCTGGATGACTTCAAGGGGGTAAGAACCAAGAAAGCTTTCTTTTCAAAAAGGAATAAATCTGAGCATCAAGTGGTCTGTAGTGAAAGTGAGCTATTTTCTGCATTTCCACAGAAAAAACACAACACTCAGCAATCCAAAGCAACAGGTGCAGGACAGCAGAGATGAAGATGAGGCATATCATAATGTTGGGTTGTTTCAATTTGCCCCTTGAAGCTTTGCAATCAATCATATCACTCCTCATCTTGTAGAATAAGCATATTTTTTTTCTTGTTAAATCCTCTAAGCCAAGATGATGAATATGATTTTTTTTGCCTTGGAGATCACAGAAATAATAATTAAAAAATAATGTTGCAGAAGTATTCTGCAATTTGAGTTCCTGCGCTAGAGGTATAAGTTCTCCATCAAGGTGCAGGAATCCTGAGGAAGAGAAGGAAAAGGAAAGACAACTTCCCTAGTGAGCATTTACACTAGTGAGGGCAGCAAGAAGACAGGTCACAACTTCAGAGAAACCACCACCATCATACAACACTCAGGGACTTCAAGATCATCTAGACTGTCTGGGTGCATTTCTAGTTAAGCAGCTTAGGAACATAAAGCAACAAAAACTGTCACAAGCACACAATATGAAAACCAAAGGCTGCATAAAAGTAAAACCACTAAAGTTTTAAATGTATTTGTTGCCAGGAATCTGTCTCACCCTCACAAAAAGTTATACATGTATATGTTCATTGCAAACAGTATCTTTTGGGCTTCAAAGATATAACAATGACACTATTTTTCAGGTCACAGATTTTCTTGTTTCTCCACTGGAGTACACACTCATTACAACATCTATATATTGTAATAACATCAATATTATACAATAATATATAAAAATAAATATTAAATAGTACATTAATATAAATACAATATCACTGTAATAACAACATCAATAATCCCCTCTGTTCCAAGCTCTCAACTGCAATGCTGGAAGTGTACACCTGCCAATACCAAGCACCAGAGAGACACAAACTCTGTAAAAGGATAATCATTCAGTCTCCAGTGTCAACCACATCCCCTTACCATGAATCCTCTGTATTCCTCCATTTTGCTCTCATGAGAATCATAGAGACAACTCATATGGCATTTTTGACCAGCAAAATTAAAAGAAAAAAGCTTTCTTTTGGCAGCAAATGTTTGTGGATATTAGATGTTTAGATGATAGTCTGAATTTGAAGAGCTCTTTTAACTGAATAATCATAGCTCTACAACTTTTTGTGTAGCGTAACTGAGTTTTCCCAATCTGCAAAAATAAAAGCTTCAAAAGCATGAATTCTTCCTCACATTATTTGCAAGTACCATTACATGAAATAAAACACATCAGTTCAAAACATGATATATAAAGCAGCTGATGTTTTGGGTTTTCTAATCATACATGAATTACAGACTCATATCTGCTCTGTACACTCACGAGGACAGAGAACAGAAAAGGAACAGATCTCCTCCGCTTCCACAAGCAGCAATCCACTTCACATGCAAACTATTATACTCCTAGAAGTGATGATGTGGTTTTGATGAACAGTCAATGGGATCACTTCCTGCTGTTACTGGCTAAAGTCTTCTACACTGCAACAAGCTGTACATACCTGCTCAGTTCAAGCATTATCACTAGTTAATTACTGTATCATCTATAGAAACAGCACACAAGCCCTCAGAAACACCTCTTAGGAGTGAGGGTTACATATTTTCTTTTATGAAAATGAAATTGAAAGTTTGGACTTCTTTACCTGCCTCTGCACTTTGTTTTGTGAACAAAATCAGACACGCTCAGAAGTACAGCTGTTCCTCTTGTCACACCCACAATAAAAGGGTAAATTAACATGGATTAGTCAGAGCTTAACATACATATTGCTGCATTGGTGAACAGCTGCTTTTTTAAGGGATGCTATGCTCCTAAAAATAATCCCCACACTTTTTCTTTCCCTCCTCTTTTTTTCTTTTTCTCAAAAATCACCTTACTGGGAAACTTCACAAGGGCCAGGAACCTTAACGCAGGACAGTCTTCAGTTTTTTGGATCAGGTACGATAGATCCACATTGACAAGGAAAATAATGGGATGAGATGTGTGAAACATCTTCAGCCCAAAATCTGAAGCAGGAAGCATTCATGTGCCTGGGAGCTCACAGAGGCACAAGCAACTCATTAGGAGTTAGGTGAAGTAAAAAAATGCATACTTAGACACATACTCTTCCTTCACAAGGAAACTGGGACCGAACATAGAGAGGCAACTCAAGGCAAAGCAGAAACACTTAAATAGCTGGAAAAAATACTGCAAAAGAACAGTAGCTGGATATGACAAAATGGCAAACAAACAAACAAACCTGAGCAACTGTATTGAAAAACCAGCATGAAGAATGCTGTAGAAGCAGCCCAACAAAAATCCTGAAAAACACCCAAGTGGACCTGTGATAAGAAGGAAGCTTTACATTAATTTCTACAGGCAGAAGGATTATCCATTTAAAAGACTTCCTGAACACTAGAGACTCAGGAAACAATCTATGCCTTCACGTGACACTTCCTACATGCTCCTGACTAAAGATCAACCTACTCAAAATCAGATAAACAGAAAAACTAGTTTTCAGCATTCTTATAGTTCATATGGCAGCTACCAGGTGATATTTGAAGCAGTGCAACATTAACTGGTGTTACAAAACCAGAGATAATAAATCACTGTTATTATAATTCTGCCTTTTCTAGAGCAGTACCTTATTTTCACATGAAAGAAGATCCACATAGCAAATCCTAGCTGGCACTGCTATACAGTTTGCAGTGTGACTATTATTATTTTCACCTAGTTGCTTGAAATTTAAATTAGCAAATCCAATTAGGTTTGTGCAAAATAAAATCTAAGGAAATTACTGGATAAGTATTTCCTTTTCACAATGTTTTGTGCTAAGTAAAAAAAAAAATCAAAACAAAGAAAAAAACCACCAAAAAACACAACCCAACGATTAAGGTAACAGACTATTTGAAGTTGTGGTTTTTTTTAAAGGCAAATTATTATAGTTTTCAAAGATACTAATTAGTTTCCTTGTGAGACTACTTGGAGTGTGTGTGGGGTGAATCCATACACATGTACGAATGATACACTTCTAGTTTCCCATTTGGTTTACAGCCTATCACAAATCCCAGTTTATCTCATTAGACAACAGGATTTTATGCACATTTTCAGGCATGAACAAAAGCAAGCATACGACACTTAATTTCCAAATCAGTGGCAAGAACTCAGTAAGGAAAATGCAGGAAACCTTAGTCACAAAGATATCCAAGAGCATAACAAATATCATAAAGAGAACAAAGGGCATAAACCCACTTCTCTTATGCATTAGTGACTGAACTTGCATTGCTGCAGATATGCTAGCAGTGACAGATCAGAAGCTTCTGGCTTGGACATGAACATGCAAGGCCAGAGCCCCAGCTCTAAGGAACAGTACCACATACCTGAACTGAGAAGCAAACCCAACAACCCAACCCAACAAGTTCATGGATAATGATGGAAGATGCTTGCAAATCTCCTTCTTGTCTTCAGAAGTACCATGTAAACAGCCACCAGCCCAAACTTCCCTGCTCTTGCTATTTATTACTGATCTTCCTCAAAACTATGAAGGATGTGTGGTAGTATTCCTGAGTTTGCCCAGCAGCCTTTAAGTTTCCAAGTGATGACATTTTGGAGCAATCTGTACACCCTGCAGACTCTGCCTGAAAATAGGAAGGACTAGCAAAGTTCACAAACCGTTCTGGAAAATCTGTGCCAGAAAGCAACAGCTGTAAAGCTCTAAGGTACATCTTGGCTCCAGAAAAATGTGACAGAAGAGTGACGGTATGAAACTTGACTCTACTTACAGGAAGACTCTTATGCACAGCAGGTTCCTAGGCATGGCAAAGGAACACCACATATTTAAAAGTATGACAAATTCCAGCCCCTTTGGAGAAGCAACCATCTGGGCTGCAAATAAAGAAGCCTGATGACCAAGAGCCAATGATGTCTTTTTCATAAAACAGAGAAAAAGAAAACCAATCCTGAGCTGAGCAGCTCTTCACTGTTACAAAATTCTGTCCTGTTTACCTGAAGTTGATGTGATGAGACTTAAGTTCTTGCTTTTCCACTTGTCTTAGTGGAGGTCTGGCCTAACCAGTTCACTGCTCTCCTGCACCTGTGGTGCCCTGAAGTTCTACAGCCACTGCCTAGAGGCAATGGAGCAATTAAAACTGGGGAAAAAAAACCCCAGACACCTGAAGAAATATTTGGCAATGAGAAAGGTCACTGAGGAAACATAAGAGGCAACTGCACACACATGGTAAGGCAATGAGCAGCACAGCAGCTCTTCAGCTACAGGTGCCTCCTTACCTCTATGAAAAAGGCAGCACTTGAGCTCCAGTGGGTTCTGCAGCCAAAAACTGCACCCTGCATCACCCAGAAAGGGAAGAAAGATGACCTCTTCAGGTCATCTAAGAACATGTTGTTACTAATGTCACTCAACCCAGCTCAATTAGCTCTTAAAAAAAAAAGGTTCAGGTTTTGTATCTTAAAAAAAATAGCTTTTTAGTATATGGACATGATGAAAAACCCAACTACTTGAAGCCCATGGTTAAGTGTATCAAGCTGTCCATCTGGTGACTTAGACAAAAGTGATGTTAATACAAAAATATTACGTAAAAGGCAAAGGAATAGAAATGCATGGTAACTGGAAGCTAATATCTTAAAGTATGATCTAGCAGAACAAGACAAGCAAATTGGTTCAATAAATTTCATGTCCTTCTCAGAACTATTTTCTTACTAATATTACTAACAAAGATTGGCTAGAACAACAAAGTAATTAGTGCATGAAAAATGGAAAATATAAACAGAGCTGTCATTTGGAGAAGGTGGATACACACACACCCCCAAGAAGCCCATATGAGCAACACAAAGCTTTGTTCACAATATTAATTCTGAATTTATTTATTTATTTTTAAATCTACAGGTCAGATTTAGGCTAACATTTACTATATCCAAGTTAAAACCAGATGTATCAACCACTCAAGACTCTGTATTGAGAGTCTGCTTAAAAGACAGATGAACCTTTCAGTAAATTGTGATAATCCAGCAGCTGGAACAATGTAAAAGTAGTCAAGTATTTTTTCACTTTCAAAGCAATGTAGTCATGTACAAACCCAGGTCAGCTGCCCTGACTTTCCCAGAAAACCTATTTCTATGGTTCTCAGACCAAGATGGGAACTCAGTGCCATCACCCACTCTGGCTACGGGCACAGCCCTGTGCTTCTGCCACATCATCATCATGGTAAATTTATAAACACACACATGCATGTTGCACTGACCACATTTCACTTTCTTCAGAACATGATGCACTATTTTAGACAACTAACAGAGATGCAGATTTTTCTGCTCTTACCTTGTCATCTCTTGCTAGTCATATTAATAGATTTGTTTCCTGAAAGTAGTTTTGAGGAAAGTTCATGTGTGTATTATTGAAGACTCACTTAACCACCTAGAGAAATTCTTGCAACTCTGTCCTTTAACAAACTCATACTTCAAACCCAAACTTCAGAACTACAATACAGAATTAGATTGCTTGGGGTTATTCATTCACGTGCAGGTTGCACAAAAGTTTATGTGCTGCTGTCTAGTTTCAGAAGATTTTGGCATTTCTAGGGCTTTAATTTAATTCGGTTAATATTAAAAATTAAAAGCCCTAAGAAGGCTCTAATACAGAAACTAGTAAACTTACCACATTTCCTTCTGGTATCGGGTGTAGTCAAGAAGACAAATTGTCTACCAGCCAATGCATCTCCAGCTTGTCTGTCTTTGCCCTTCCAGCAGGGCAGGACAAAGCACAACAAAGAAGAGGCAGAGAGCTCAGTGCTTGAGATACAGCTGTTTTGTCAGGTGAAGGAATGAGATCAGAAGAAACAAACCAAGGGCCCCACCTTCACCACCTGCCCAGCCAGGGAACTCTCAGGACAGCAGCCATTTTAACGGCCTAGTATGACCTTATATGGTCATGGTCTCACCAGTCCTCTTTCCTCTCACATCAGGCTCTATCTATGCCCAACACAGCAGAGGGAGTTTCAAGGCTTAAGAGTAGCAAGATGGAGGAACAGCCTGCCAAAGTGTATCTTAGCACATGTTACACCCACTGCTACCTCAGTGTTATCATCACCTTCAATTCAAGTTGCTCTTCAAGGAACTCGATTAACAACGTTGCCACTGGAACACCAGAAGACTACACTCCTGGAAACCCTCTGAAAGCAGCTTTTGATACATCTGGCAACACTGTGAGGTAACAATCCAGTTTATAGGCATAAAATTAAACTAGGTTGTAACAGGAGCAACACCAGTTCCTGCGTGCTGAATGTGTATGCACATTATATATACATAAACATGAAAAGAGAGTGTGCACACAGAGAATAGTCACTGCAGTCCACAAGGTCTCTGCTATCAATTTGATTTGTAACCAAATTAAATCCTGACCATCCCTGGGTTCCCCCTCTCCCATGTGCAAGATAGAAGTAGAAATGCCCGTAAAGCCTGCACACACAGATAATTCCAGCAAGGCCAGTCTCTACAGCACTCCCCTAACACAGAAATGATTCCTGAGGACCAAAAGCTTCTCCAGCCCCAGGCACAACATGGGGAAACTTCCATCAATCCCAAATAAACAAGTTTCAGCCATCATCATTGCATAAGAACTAGCAAAGCTACATCTTTCTCCCTTAAATATGGAAAAAAAGCCCCTAAATTAAAACTCAGCTAAGACTGGAAAAAATACTTTATATAGGAAGCAATAATTTGTCTTTAAACAATTTTTTCTTTAAATTCATCTGTAAGCTGAAAAAGCAGTATTTAAAGACCAACTTAAACTTATCTCTTAATTTTTCTACAATGTTTGCACAAACACTCTGTAATACAACACACCCAAAGCTGCTGGTACCCAAATTTTACAAAGCTACATGAGAAAGGCACATCAAGAACTGAAAAAAAGGTTTCCTTTAATTGTTCCTGCAGTTCTTAAAAACAAACAAACAAACAAAAACCAAAACAACACGTTTGCAATTGAATTAGGAAAAAGTTTGCAAACAATCTCATTTTGCTCATTAAAAGCTGAATTCATTCTGCTTTGAAGTCTGTGCTATAGTACTTCAAGTTGGGAGGGCAGAAAGTTTGCTCTTTTGTTGTGCTTTTTTTAAAACCAGTTTTTTAAACAACCTTAACACAGTCTAAATACAAAGTAAAGCATGCTGTTATTTTTACTTTCCTATTCAAAAGTCTGACTACCACATGCTGGAATAACAAACAATACAGCAGATCTTCAGAGCTCAAGAAAGAAAATAAATAATTCGTACCTACATCCCAAGTAGTCTGCACCCAGAAATCTTGCTCTTCCCTTAAAAAAAATCTCAGTAATTCCAACTCAGTTGAACATAGCAGAGTTCAAAACTTCACTTCAAGAAACATCTACATTCCCCAGTTTTCTCAGACAGATATAAAAAAATCAAAAGCCACATTGTCTTTTTAAAGGCTACTACTTCCTTCTCCTCTCCTGCCCATTACAGTCACTAGCAAACCTCACAATTTACCTGAAACCAAACCTTCCAGAGTTTTAAACATTTTTTTACCTTTCCACATAGCATCAGAAATTCAGGTTTTGCAGTTCCTGACTCCGGCTTTAGGAAAGATTCTTGCAATGTGAAGGAGGTCAGGATTTCTCCTACAGTGCTAAATAGGCAGCCCTATCAAGCCTAAACACAACACACATGAGAGGGTTAAGTATTTTGGGGGGAGGAGGAGAGCTAAGCTGCCACAGGTGTGTATCATTCCTCTGTTCCAGTATTTAGACCACGCTCAGTCACAGGTATGGGTATTGTCTCACGTGGCTCAGCAGGTTCAAACGGCAGGGATACAAACCTGCACTTCAGGCTTGCTGATTTTATTCACCGGTCAATCCCTTCCTAAGAGCAGTTTGGGGTTCAGTTCAGTACTGGCTTTGCTACAAGGTGATTACAACATTCCTGCAAATGTTCAAATTGATTTAAGGTGGCTGAGAAGCAACTATGCTTAGTATGAAATACGTTTTTTTTTTATATTAACTGCATGGGTCAAAAAACCCACAGAAACTGACCAAGAAAGTTTGCTGAAGAACCAGAAGAATCCACTGTCAGGAGACAAAAACAAAGAGACAAACCATTTCTCTCTCAAATAAAATTAAAAAAAAACAAAACTGGAGGGATGTCAGTGAAACACAGAACCTTAATGCAGTTTCAGAGGCATTAAAAGGTATGGAGGGCAAATTTACCTTTACATTAACTCTCTGGCTTGTCCCCAGAGCTTTACCTTGTTGTTTTTATACCAAGAAGACAAGATAATTGCTACGACAAATGGCAACATTCAAATTTTCAAGATCAATTCAGTCCTAGGCACATCACCTGTCTGGCACTTCACTCTCTCATAAAGTCTGAGACCTTGAAGTGCTTGAATTGAAAGTGAAGCTTTGTTACACCTTTGAATACAGCTCCTATTTAAAACACTCTGTGGCAAGAGGCTGAGGGATCTATTTAGATCTTTTCCCTCAGCCACGCTTAATAACAAAAAAACCCCCACAAATTATTGCTTGTTTGATTCTGTGGTGTATTTCTGGCCCAATCCATGCTGGAAAACATCGCCAGAGGTCACCAGATGAATTCTTCTGCCAGTAAAGCTCAGACATCCATACGAGTAGAACAAATGCACAAAGCAATTTTATCTGCATTTCCCAATTAAGGAAACATAATATCCATGCAGCAGGCTGTAATTTTCTTAGCTAACTGCTTTTGAGGTTTTAATGGGAATCAGGTCCATTCTCTAAAAGCAGTGAGTTCTGGAACTTTTAGACTTCTGCAAAAATGCTAATACTTGCTTTTCTAGTGTTTCTGAGTGACCAAGTATTCCAAGGGCTCAGGAGCAGCCGGTGGACCTTCAGAGCTCAGAAACCAGAGAAGAGCACCAAGAAAATCCTTACTAGAACCCCTGGGGCAATTCAGGTTCTATTTTGAATTTGTCAGTGCATGACTTAGAATTGCTGAGTTTCCCAGAGGTTAAAAATTCTGCAAAAAAATTACGAGAACGCGAAGCAGGATTTGCAGACAATAAATGCCAAAACTATAGATCTTAAAAATCTGTAATTTGTTTCTTTCTAGCCTTTAAGAATTAATGGGATTACTAAATGCAGTATATCAAGAATGAGAAAAGTTTAAGCCTTTATTAATTTATGGAATAACTGATTAAGTAATATTGCTCATGTTTATAGAGCAAAACTGCCTGTGCAGGCTTCCTAGAGAGAGTCGTAAATTGAGGTCTTTCACCCAGCATAGTCAGGTTTTAGACATGTTTTCCACATGAGCGCCTAAGACGAAGAGAATCAAAGCCTATTAAATGACCGTAGCTAAAGAAAACACCCTCCAAAATGGGAAAGTTTTTAAAACTTACCTGTCTTTTCATACTTGAAAATAATCCAGAGCTACATGCGACTGTATCACCACCTACTGGGCAATGATCAACAGGGGTTCAGGGCTGGGTCAGCCGAGAAAAACCGAAGGTGACATTTTGTGATGAAGACTCTGACAGTCTCTAAAACAATAGATTATGATGTGCAATCTATATCAGCATCTACCAGTCATGATATGGGAATGCAGTCAAAAGCCCTCATATTTTGAAACAGCAGTATCAATAGTGGAGTTAACGGCACGACAGTGATGTGGCTCACTTCCAGCTGCAAAGCACTTTGCCGTGACAACTCCAATAACCAAACTGGAAACAGCGCCTGAAGCTCAGCACTGCACCATCAGGCTGCACCTAATACATCTGGTGAAGCTTCTAGATCTGACTATCTTCAGGAAACACCCCATAGCTTTGCAAATTTGTTTTCACAGAGAACAAACAGAATTATAAACCAAAATAGCCCCAGGCAAAGAAAGCAATGAGTGACCTCAGGGAGGCATCCCTGGGCCACTGCATTTGGTGTCACTCTCAGTAGCTGAAAGTGACTAAAATAGGAAGGGAGCTAAACTCCACTATCCAATTTTTCAAGTCTTGTGCTAATGACTGGCTACAAAAGGATCCTGAAGACTAAAGAATTCAGTAATTTACAATTCACCTACTGTGAATTGTGAAACACTCCAGGGAACATGCAGCCAGCTCTTAATGTGTGTTCATCCCCCATGAAAAGAGAACTTTGATTTTCCAGTCCAAAATTAGTAGGTACTTAACTCATCAGTGGCTCAGAAACCCAAAAATAAACCCATGCTTCCATGTCCTAGGTCTTCAACAAAAGTTACTGCCAAAACAGGCTTTACTGAAATTTGTTAATTATGTGGCATCAACACCTGACGAGTAAGAGAACACATAACATGCTCTATTTGTTACCAATAGTTTGGGTAAAAGATCCACAAGACATGCAAGTTTCCTCATTTCAGAAAGAAAACCCTAATAACAGGAAGCACTTGCTGGTTTTATTTCCTTCCCTCACTGCCCCTTCACTTAAATGCAAGCCTGACTGTCAGAAAACACCCAGGGAGAAGCAAGCTTGCTTCTGTGACCCCAGTATGCAGAGCAGGGGGAAACGATGGCTTCTGGTGGGTATTATTTGAATACTAACCACAATTAAGGAGAAGTTGAGTGCATCTTTACTCAGTGGAAAGATTCACAACTGCAGGCTTAGTATGAGATTAGCAGCTGCAGTGCAGTGCACCCAGGACAGCACTCATGTTTGGAAAAAAACAGAAAGCACAAAAAACCCAAATAATTGTGTTAAATGTAGTTTTGAATTAAAGCAACCAAAGGAATTTAAACATCACACTACCAGCCAACTGATATGTAGAGACCCAGAGGTGTGACCTTAGCTAAACCACCACCGAGAACAGATTTTAGAGAGGCAGAAGGGTAGATGGTACAGGAGATCTGTCCTGCTTAATTGGAAGTGCAATTTGCACTCAAAGGAGGTATAAAAAATAGCTTTTCTATAAATAGGAGTCCACTCTATATTGCATGAACTGCACACAGCAATGAAATCCTGAATGGAAGCAATAGCTTTTGTTGGAGCTTAAAATCATCTCAGGGAGAGACCCTGAGCTGTACAGAGCAAAGGGAAGGGGGAAGAGCAAGATAAAGGGGTAGGCAGCATCTGTGCTGCCATCCTTGCTGTACCCTTCACATTCTTCTCATGGGGGAGAGGCTGGGGAGAGGCAGATTAAGCTCACCAATATGATTTTCATACACAAGCAGAAAACACACAGAACAGGAAACAAGAAGAGAGAGCATTGAAGAACAGAAGCATTTCCAAATGAGCTTCTCTCAGATTGCTGTATAAGCAGAGCAGACATATAACAAGGATTTAACAACATGCTGCTTCCACTGCAAGTCACAAAGCCACTTGGCCATGTCTGTACAGAAGATTTACTCAGTAACTTCATGTATATACACAACAAAGTGCTTTGAATAACACATATTGCCTTAAAAATATATATCAAAGTTTCTCAGAAGCTACAGGGCATGAAATTGCAACGGGAATATCTGAAAACTGGATGTGAGACTGCAGAGCACCTCATTTTTCTAGACAGGAAATCAAAACTATTTGAAAGGAACCATCAAGCTGTAAGACAAAATGATTTCTGATCTAATTTAAAGGATTACCTAAAACCTAATAATTTCCAATTGTAATTAGATAAATGGCATACTCAGATTGATTAAGCTTGTCATTTACAGCAAGAGTACACATTCCTCTTCTCTATAAGAAACAAGAATGCTTAACTGGAACACTCTTCCACTGAACACCACCAGTTAACCAAAGCTAAACAGTCTATGGCAGGTGCATTTTTAACACATGGATGGCATCAAAGTATTTTGTCTTGCCTGGAAAAGGAGTTTTAGCAAAGCATTGACTTCTCTTTCTTGCATTTAAAAAACCCTCTTCCTTTTCCCACCCGAATTTGTAGCCAGGGCAGTTTTCCCACCCCACCCTGAGGCAGATCCAAGCAGGCTGAAAGGGCATCTTGCTGCTGCAGGTCACTGTTTCCAGAAGATATTGCTGTGCTGCATCTCATTCATCAGCACAGCCTGCTCATTTTGGTCAGGAGCAAGGAAGAAACCATGGGAACACCACCAAATGCAGCCCATTCATTTGGCTGTTGTCTTGCCCAAGTTCAGTTCCCACTCAACTCTTACCACCTCAAACAGTCTCCTCTTCCACAGGCTCTTCCTCTGAAATCCAAACACCAGGTTGTCCCCTGACCTGCCTGGAGGAGCATTCCTATCCTCAGCAGCTTTGGAGAAGTAAAGCAGAGACAAGAAAAAAGCAGGCACAGCAGTGCCAGCCCTGGATGGCAACATATGTGTGTATTCTACTAAAGCCACCATAAAAAGGTGTTGTTTTCATTAAAATTCTGAAAATAACAAAAAAATATAGCAAAAAAGAAGACTTTCAGTCTGAACAGCATATGGACTTGGTGCTCCTACCATCCCCTATAAATATCCATGCATGTGACTCTGGGCAATTTCTTTAACCATCAGGGAAAGTGCTCTGATGAAATCACCGCATCAACAAAGCAGATGTGCACAAATCATTATCCTTCCAGCTGACAGCTCGTACACATCACTCTAACTCCAGAAACAATAAGGAAGGCATCCCATTCCTCTGAAGGATGAAGTATTTAGCTTCACTTCAAAAATCTTAAAGAATCCAAAAAGTAGTAACCTATCAACAATGCTGAGATGCAAGAGAAAGAATCCTACCGTGAGTTACTACTCAGACTTTGGGTGAGACAGTGTGCTAGGACACAAAAGCCATTAACATATGCCTAATGCCATAAATACTGAGAAAACCTGTCTTTTCCAAGTGAAGGATGGCTGTTTCTATGGAAAGGCCAGAGGCTCTGCAAAATTCCAGGATCAGCAACCTGTAGTTCCTCGCCTGTCAGCAAATTTTGAGTTTATTGACATAGAAAACAATTGCACAGGACTGCTCACAAAATAAGACCTATCCCATCACATCTACACTGAATGAGTGTGATTTTTCAGTTTGCTTGTCTGTGTTAGACAAAATGTCAATAGCTGCAGTAGTAAAATGTTACCTTGGGAGCAATGCCTTCTCTCTGGAGTCCAGTCAGTGGAAGGATTCACAGCAGTTTAAGAGCTTTGAAACACCCCTGGGACCACTAACTCATCCCACACCTCCCCTTTGAACAAAACCAACAGAAACCCCAACCTCTTCCCCCTCCTCAAAACCCTAACAAACTTTAAGCATAATACATACAGTAACAAGCTTGCAAGAATTAGAGTGCTTCTCACAGAAGAAACTACATTTCAAGGTACATAAGATGTAATTTGAAATCAATAATATGCTAAAAGTACACTAATAACTTCTGTGACTCGAAAACACTGGAGCCAAAAGCTCTGCATCCCCTCTCTACAGTTACTTATGAAATGCAATTACTGTTTTGTCATGAGAAGAAAGCTGAGGTTTTGTTCTTAAATTCAGCTGGCCTCTCAGAAACTTGCTAAAGCACCAGCTCTTCCGCATTTAGTTGATAAAACATTAATCAACAAAAATGACTCATTAGATGTAACCCAGAAATGTTTATCAAGTGTATGACATTGCAAGAAAAAAAAAGCAATTTTATTGGCTCTTCCTTTCCCATGAGATCTTATGTATTCCTATTTAATATCACTAAAAATCACTGTGTTGCATTTCAAGGAATTTAAATCTATTTAATGATACTGTAATTTTAGTCGTTCTTTTTTGTGTATATATATATATAAAAATAGCAGGAATCACTCCAAAAACCAAGAGCAACAGATTTTATGGTACTTCCTGTAACCCACATTTTCCTGGAATTTTGTAGTGCTTAATACCAATACACGGGATGTAACCCTCCTCATTCCCATACTCCTGCTGGACAATACAACCTACTTCCTGCTTGCAATTGTGACATTAAACCAGTACTGATAATAAAGTTCGCCTTCCACCAAACATGAAGAACACTCTGGTTCCCAAATTCTTCTCAAGAGGCAAGAGGTCTAAGCACAAGATGAAGAAATTGTTAGAAGGACCAAATAAGCAGCACTAGGACTACACAGTGCAAAAAAGGCAGAGAGTATATCACACTTTTCCAGAGAGAGACAGATAGAACAAGGAATATAGTTTTATACCTTCTCTGATTCCCTGGAGTAGCTCATCTGTGTTTAAGGCATGAGAGAACCTAAATGTTCTACGTAGCTTCTTTCTTATTTCAAACCCATGGCACAAAAAGGAAAATTAGTTTATATAGGTATATAAATGCCATATTTTGCAAAACATTTGCTATTTCTGAAATGCTGTATATCTAATATTTTAACTCTCGTACTTAGAAATCATTGGAGTACTCAAAATCAGCTGACTTGGGTCAAAAGATGTATTTCAAAACTGTTTAAGCATTAACCCCCCCCCCCCCAGTTACCCACAGACAAGAATACATAAGCATGTATTATATATAGATTAGACACTAAACACTGAATTTCATTTCCACTTCTCATATTAACTTAGTAAACATATTCAAAGAAATTGCATTAAAAGTATAACAGCGTGAACTCAATGGCTTTCCTATCGTTTTCAAAACAGATTATGAAACAAATCATTCCAGATAAGGGCAATTTTCCATCTTGCTTACAGCAGCCACACAGAGAAGAGGAATAAAATGCATTAGTCTGGCCAGGCCTGTTTTTTTGTTTATTCACAGGTTTTATTTCCATTTCTCCCCATCATCATCCTCTATATCCTCATCCTCCTCCAACATGACTTGTATCTTTGCATATTCTTCCCATTCCCTTCACATCTATTGCCTCTCCCTTCCTGTTCTGGTTTTGTTGAGTCCAAACCCTTGCACAGCTTTCTTCAAGGAAATATGAAGAAACAAACAAAACCCCCAACAAGATCCCCTTCCCAAACTGCAGCTACCTGACAAAAAAAATCTGGGATCATAGCTAATAGCAAGTAAAGGCCTTCTGAAAAGCAAGCACACCCAGTCCATGGTACATGCATTATGTGTGTCCAGCACTTGCATTGTCACCTTACAGGCCAAAGCAACCTTCACAGTTCATATCCAAGCTGATCAAAATGATCCAAACCCACTGGACTTCGTTAGAACATCACATTGCTTAATGAATCTAGTTGGAGATACTGAGGAGCCGATCTGGACTCTGCACAGAACAGTTCCAGAAGCTCTAACTTAGGAGACAGGCAAAGGTAAGACTGCTACACTCATGTTGCTGGAGGCTTCACCACTTTATGATTATTTGTATTTCAAGGTCCTGTTAATCCCCTCCAGTTATTCAGGGAGCAGTGGTGCAGCACTGCAGTAATTCCACCTCATCTTTCCTAAAAGATGCAAGGAATGGGGATACTGATCCCCCAAAATTTGCTTTCAGAGGTGGATCTGCTGATTTTAGTTCCCTTTGCAGTTGTGGAAAAGCACAGTGAGAAACCACAGGAGGAGATGCCAATGGGATGATGGCAACTCCCTACATACCTCTGCTGTACAGGTAACACAAAACCACTAGTGCATTTCCCTGCTCCTGGAAGAAAAGCAGCTCTCTGAAGCACAACAAAGCAATGCTGGCAAATCATGTGAAGCACCACCCCCTTCCCCTGTTGAAAGTGTATAGTCTCCTGTTCAGCTAACACAGGGAGATGATCTCACTCTTCATGAAGGTCCTGTGAACAACCAGCATCACCCATGAGAAGCTCTCTGCTTCCAGCACCAGGAAGAGTGTTTAGCTACATTCTCACCTCAAGAGTGGACTAGTGTAATTCTGAAGAACGATGGTATGGCAGCCCTAAAAGTTCATCTGTTACAGGATGCAGCTTGCATTTCAGCCATGAGGCCATCAACTCTGCTCTTCCCACTAGCTGTAAATACCTCCAGTAGGCTCTCAGCTCCAATCATTGGAAAAACTAAGGAAATACATGGGAGCTGCAGTGAAGATCTCTTCCAGATCAGTTCCAGCAAGCACTGAATGCTAAAGACTTGCAGGCAAAGCCCCTCCACAATCCAGCTGCCCTGGCTGAAGAAATACTTTCAGAGAAGACCAGACAAAACAAGTTCTCTCTTCTCCTAGCATTGGAAAGAACAAATCTGCTTCACCTGGTGTGTCTGTCTATTGAAGTGCCTTTCAATGCTCCAAAACCAGTTATTCAACCCTTGGAAATAAAAGATAAACAGGCAGCAAAAAAGTAGTCCAGTAATATGACAGCATATTTGGGGAATATTCTGGTGCCTCGTTATGTAGAGTTAAAGATTGCCGAGCAGTATTGAACGTGCAAGTCTTAACTAGCTGGTTACAACCTACAGCTCAGAAACTCCTCCTTCTACACAAACTAATATTTTTTTAAAATCACAGAATCCAGAATGGTAGGGGATGGAAGGGACCTCTGGAAATCATCTAGTCCAACCCCCAAATGTTACTGCAGTTTGTATTATAAGTGCTTTGAAAAAAATGTTCATTGGATCTTTCCAGAATAACTCTAAAACCCCTGTTGGCTCAGATCCTTTTTCCAATGGCTAGTATCTAAAGGGACATGCTCTCAGCCAACTATGAATAAGGGTATTTTGAATAGCACAGGAATCGGACTGTAAAGTATAGGGTATTGAATAAACTCCTTCCAAATATTAAAATAGAAGGAAGCCTTTCTCAGACAAATAATCCATATGGATTCAGTGATCCAGAATAGGAAAAATGTCACTCAGCCACCTCTCTAAAATAACAGGGAAAGCATTCATTAGCTGGACTTACTATTACCATGATGCAGTTCATTAACTATCCTGCTTTCTTCCTTCGTACAGGAAACTGTTTGTAATTCTGCTGGACGTGCTCAAGCTTCCCTTTCACTAGAGTTGGAAGTGAAAGAAACTTCCAGATAATGAAAGCCAAACATCTGGCACATTCAGAAAACACTTGCATCCTAATGATGGTGGGAGAAGTAATATCTCTCATCAGCTCAGTTCATAACAATCATGTAGGTTGTATGGTGAGATAATAAGTACAGAAACCTTTCGGTACTCCCTCCCCCCCCAGTCAGGCACTCGGATTTGTCTCATTTTCTGTGCTTATCTACTGATACCCCAGATGTGCACCAACTAGAAACCAAAGACTACATCAGCACTGCTACTACTTACACATTTTGCGTTCCTGCAACTCTGCTGCAGTCAAGTCACGTTTTTAGGGGCTATATGTTAAGTGGTTGCCCTAAGAAGAAAACCTACAGTCTGAGTTCCAACCCGAGAGCCACCCCTGCAAATCAAGATTTAGACATTTCTTGTGCTACCAGTGATACCCAAGATTCACACCCCCTTGCACAAGGCATGGCAGAGGCTCTGACACTACTAGTCCCTCAGAAAGCACTCAGTGCTCTCCAAAGTGCAGACAGTAATGTTGAGAAACCTGCTGAAGTGGTGGCACCTGGTGTCTGGGAGAGGCATGGGTATGCTTAGGGCAGGAGATGCCCCAGGGGATACTGAAGGCAATTCCAAGGGAATGCTGAAGGCAACCTGCAGAAAACACTGCAAACCCACACAGGATGGTTCAGGTGCCACTGAGCTGAAGGTCTCACTAAAATGAAGAGCAATCCCACTCTAAAGAGGGTGACCACCCCTACTGGAGAGAATAGCTCTTCCACCTGGGTGGGGAGGTCTTGATGGGCAGACCAAACAGCAGTTTGGATTTGCTGGCAGGTAGCCATCTTTATAAACCTTCCAAGAAATGATTGTGAGGAAAAAAGAATGTGAGGGCTTTCTCCCTCTTTTAGACTAGCAGCTTTTAACTGGAGCTAGAGCTCTCTGAACAGAGACATTGCCAGGGTGCATGCACTACATGAAAGTGTTTTAACTGAGCTAAGTCAATGTGAGTAGGGAAAAGCAGGGAGTTATAACAAAAGAGAAACAACAAGTCCACCCATAGGAACATTTGTGTTGCATTCTCAGGTCTCAGATGTTGATTCAAGGCCAAAGCAGTGCCAGGCCTTGGCTCAATCCATCATCTTTCCTCTGGAGAGCTCTGCAAGCACCAGCAGCAGCCTTGAGCGATGTCTAGTGTGCAACTCAGCAGCTGAAACAAGCCTCTAGCACGGCTCATAAATTGCAACCTGGGCTCCACATTCCAGCTGATGCTGGGAAAGCTGGGAAATTCTAAGCTATTAAATTGTAAGTTACAGTTCTTATCCTGCTCCCTGCCTTTAAGGAAAGCACTCCCTATGGCCAGGTCAACATTCAAGTAAGTCAGAAGCATCCACGAGCAAAGGAGTCAAGGTCAACAGAGAATCACATCTCTGCTTGTTTTCAGGTAAGCTAGGGGCACACAAGTAGACTTAGACTTTTGGCTGCATTTCAAGCAGCCTGCAGCTTGAAGATTCACTTGCAGAAGCAAAACCAAGGCCCACTTTAGCAAATTTTGAGAACAAAATGGGACACTGAATGGGACTGAAGGCAGTCAGGGCAGTACAAATTAAACAAGGCTGTACACCCAGCGGAAGCAGACTAGGGTGTTCACATCCGCTTTTCCTGGGTGCTTTGCACCAAGCCAGAAAAGTCCCCTACATCTGAAGAGAGGACCGTCAGTGCAAGAACCCAGCTCATCCCACCAGCACACCATGTCTCTGACGTGGTGTTTGTCTGTGAGGAACGTTGCACAGCACATCTCACCTGTTGAGACTCCACAACATTGCCCAAATGATGAAACTGCAGCTCTTACATTTTCCTCAGGGCAGATGGATCTTCTACACCCACACACAGATGCCCTGGCAAGGATGAATCAGTTCAACACTGCACAGGATGCCTTCTATCTCTACTCTAGAACCAACTTAGGAAGAATCAACTCACTGCAAGCTACAGCTGGATGGCCACTTTACTACATATTTGGTTCAGAAGTAGGGAAACAGAGAGAGGACTTTGTCTAGCTTATTTTCTCTAAGGTTCATGACTTCTGAGGCAAGTCAGGTACACTGTAATTCACCTGTTTTTGTGTCTGCACACCAGGAAGGGTAAGCTATCCAGCACACTGTCTGCTCAGCAAGAAATCCCTGAACAGTTCCTGAACCAATTTACACAGACTCTAAGCTCATCTGGTGAGCAGTGATTTCACAGGTGCAGCACTGCTCCCTGGTCATGATGCACCAAAGCATGCAGAAAACTGGACCTGAGACATAGAAGTGGGGGTGAATATCAAGGTATTGTCAATGCACAGTATTTTTAAAGCAAATGCTCAGTAGGCTGCACAGAGAACTTCTAAAAATGGAGTCCCCAGAGCACCAAGTGTGCTGCAAGCTCATTGCTGCACTGTTAAATGAAGGACACAGTGTGAAAATACGCTGCCACATTCAAATTAAGTGTTGGTTATTTATGAACCAAGGATGTAAATTTATAGACCAAGAACAGCTCCGTATCCCACCATCAGCTTCTGACCTGTTGTGTCAAACAGCAGCTGGTTTTATTTGGCTGTTCCCTGGTGTGTGAGTGCTGTGATTATGACTGTGCTAAGGTGGGAGCACGGTGACTTCTCAAACATTTACTGTCTACTAACTCATAATCCAAGTCCACTTCCCCAGGACCAGCAGTGTAGCAGGTCCAGCATTCACTCTTACAGCTCCAAACCATGAAACCACTTTGCAATGACACCAGAAGAGAAGTAAAAACAGTTAACTCTCCTCCGCAAACCATTCCCTCCCCAGTGTCTTCTACTAGAAGCCAGTACTCCCATGGCTGGGATTCATGGAATGTGCACAACCTACAGACTGTTGCTAGCTCAGGAACTGTCATTTGAGGAACCTCAACTATTCTGCAACCTAAAAGCATCCCAGCCTCAGTACATTCAGAAGCAAACTGTAACAAACCACATTTGTGCCAGTGAATCATCAGAAATCACTCTCCTCATGATTGTCACAATCCTGCTTGACTCCTTCCTCACTTACTTGATCTTAGATAGTGTAAGAGCTCAGAAATAAAGAAAAACAAAACATGCATTCAATTTATAATCTAGTGTGCTGGTGTGCTGGGAAGGAAAAAAGTACGACCAAGCAAGAGTAACTTTTTGGAAATGCAAAAGATGCTGTAGCACCTCAAGTGTCACATAGAAAGCAGGTTCAGCTACACACCTTCAAAGTACCAGTGATACTCAAAGGAGTGAACAACTTCAGTAAAAAAAAAAAAAGTCATAGCAGGATTTCACTTTTTTAAAAGTGCATGGCATTAAGAAGCACTATAACATTCCAAGAGACTTTCCATGTTTTAGTGGAGCTCACAATTATTTCTGCACGTTGTGATATGAAGGTTTTGTTCTTAAAAGCCTGGTCTGCATTTTTGCACTGAAACCTTGCAGATATCTCTCTGCCAAACCAACAGTTATCTGGGCCTAGACTTGCTGGCAATGTAGCTGACAGCTACTGCTGGTTGGGAGAGAAGGTCTACTCAGCACAGTGGAACCTACATTAACCACAACAAGGACTGGAGTAAAGACACACCAACTGCTGAAGCACATTCCCTGAATCCCTGCAGACACAAGTCACAGGTGTGTCTGCATATAAAAAAAAAAGCAAGCGCAAAGTCCATTAGTTACGAGCACAAGAGTAGTGTGGGTGTAAAACTGCTTTAGTGCTTCCAGGTGGCATAAAGATCTGAGCCTTAAATATATTGTCTTTGATGGACTTCAGATCAGGTTCTGAGTTATTGCGAAGGACAAGCTTCAGGTTTGATTTTGTCTGCTAGCTTCCTGGCATCACCTCATCATAGCTGTAAGTCATCATGATGTATATCTGCTCTGTGATCACCCTGTGCTGGAGGAAGATATCTTAAATATCTTCTCTACAGATGGAACAGGAAACAGCAGCATCTGAAGGAATGCCTTACAGGGAAGGCTTCTGCTCCATCAGGAGAAGATAACCATTCCCACACCCATTGTGGTCTCTGGATAAAGTAACCACTCTTTATGGCAGCACTGGGACAGTGATGTTGCTACCACGTCTGGTCTAATTTAGGGCAGTTCTTCCCTGATCTGTGGTTGGTTGTCTTGTGGTACAAATCGCTGCTAGTAGAAAATAATCATTTGCATACAAACACCAGGAGCCTGGGTAACAAACAAGAGGAAACCATTGGTGTAACCAATTATTGATCCAGACATGAGCAGAGAAGATATTCTCCAAAGGATTTTCCATTTGAGACAGAGATATAAAGCCCGAGCACCGTATCTTAAACCTCAATATTGGTTTTGATCAAAATTGCTCTGGGAAGAGCTGATCCAGTCAAACAGCATTTGATTGCAGCAGTGCCATCAACCTTGAAGCAACACTCAGGTTGCTGTAGAGTTCTGAAGAGAAGTAAGAACTATAGAGACACTGCCACTTCTGGAGAATTTCATCTTCCAGCTACAAAGAGCAAAGAATACTAATAGCAGTGTAATTTGTATACCCTCAGCCATGATTGATTCAGTGGGTGACCTTTGTCTCTATAAGAAATAAGGTTAATTCATACTCAATTTTGAGAGCGTTTACTCACAGACAAGAAACTGGATTTGAATGATAATAAGCTGATTATAAACAAAATGGAAGAACAAAAGAAAACAGACTCGTAATTAAGAGTTATCAGCATTTGTTTGGAAAAAAAAGAAATTAAGGGAACTAACTAGAAAAATTAACTGAGTTGAGGAGCTCAGCTATCTGAACATGAAGGAGGCCTAGAAATCTTCAAATGCCAGGTATCAAATCCTGTGTTCCAAGAAAGGAAGAGGGAGAGAAAGACTTGCAAGAAGAAGGACTCACTGTTTTATTCTGTATGAATGCAAACCTAACAGTTCACTACCTCTAACATTAGAGGGCTTTAAATGAAAACATACAGATTTTTAAAAAGCCTAAAACTAGACACAACGAAGAGGGTAAGAAAATAAAAAAAATATAGTGAGAATTCTCAGGAAGATCTCCAAGCCCATTTTCCAGGTTTTGATAGCTTTATAGAGATTGTTGGATGCTCTAAACAGGGAAGTAACTTGGGTTCCTGTGCTGAGAGAAAGGGATTTTGGGGAAGATAATCTAACTACCAAAGGAAATTTTTATCTTATTTTTAGTAAGCATTAATGTTTACTATGATATAAGAGGAAGGGGGTGAACAGTGAAGGAAGTACATATACACATATACACACACACAGACACACAGAAAGTTACAAACAAAGACGTCATCATAAAGTGAAATAAAAATGGTATGGGCCATTAAAATTCAAATCCAGAGCTTTGAAATAAATGGCACACAAAATTGAACATCTCAAAGACATTTTTTTTTAAATACTAGGATACTGCATACAATTAAAGAGTAGTAAGTAAATTATTCAGAGTTAAAGAAAAGAGGACAGTTTTCAAAGAGCCTCTAAAACTCACCTCAATGGCACAGAGACCAAGTAGGCTTCCCTTCAAATTTTCTTCTTAAGACATGAAAGCACCAGAAAATGTGACCAAATTTATTATGGGCTTAACACGAGGTAGCTTGTGACAGACTAACCTAAGAGATTACTTCATCAGGTAACATTCTCCAAGTGCTGTAGATTTCATTAATCTGGATTTTAGCAGAGTATTCAGCAGTGTCACATGGGAAACTGTTAAGCTGCAAATAGCAGAGGAATTTAAAGGTAGTAGAGCATCTGGTTCAAGGGGAGACAAGAGCAGAAGACTTGAAAACTTAAGTGATTATTTGAAGCTCTTAAAAATCACTCTTGGAACTAATCTTATTAAACATTTCAGCTAAAACTCTGTCACTAGGAACAGGCTGATAACACACAATACAGAAGGGATACAGATCTCAGAAGAGAGGACATCGATATTACACAGAACTAGATGGTCTGAAGAAGTGAAGTAACAGAAACAGGGCAAAACTCAGTGACGCAAAACTCAAGGACACATACTCAAGGACTGCAAAAAGTTTCCTGGCACTCTCTGTGCACTTCCCATTGGAAACTGCAAAGGAGAAGGATCAGGAGTTTTAGTTAATTACAACATAATTATAAACTATGAATGTGATCCAGGTGCAAAAAGGCAAATGTCATGCTTGGATCCAGAACAGATGTATTTCCAAGAGGAATGAGAAAGCATTGCTGTCAGTGAACAACACACTGGCAATCTGCAAAAATGAGTGTCCCATCCCATTCGATCACTACGATAACAGATGAACATCAGGTCAAAGATGTACTCAACAAAGACCATAAAACCTCTGGGAAACAATTACTGTATTTACTCTGGAAATCAGGAGAAGGATCAGAGTGTCAGGAACTGGGGATTTCCAAGGGAGCACCAGGGGCAGGATAACAAAACCAGCCAGCCATACCCTTGTTTTCAGTTGGAGTTGGGTATGTTTGCTAGCAATGGTAGGGCATGAAGGCTGCAGTAGCAAGAACCACAGTTGGAGATACAGATGGTCTAAAGCTCCCAATACATCTTTCAAATGATGAACTCAGAGCCAATGGTGCCAGAAGTGCCTACAAATGTCCCTGTTACCATCTCTCAGCCCTGAAAGCTCAGTATCAATATTAAACTACATAAATGCCCTTCGCAAGTCCACTCTTCATGAAAATTTTCTTCTTTCTTTTCTTTGTTTATCAGCTAGCACTTGTGGACAGGGCTCAGTCAGAGACAAAAATTACTAACACACACAATTTAAAAAGCAGAAATTAAGTTTAAAACTGGACATCTCAAACCAAAGCACACATGGAATCAATTCTCACTTTACGCCTTTAACCCTTACAACAATTTATCTGAACAGCAAGCAAAGACCAGAATCCAGCACAGCCATTTCATTTCATTTTGAAGCTTATGAGCTGTAATTTGAAAGTATTTGTGAGCAAATGTTTCTTCGGCAAAAAAAAGCCCTGTCTACTGTCCTCAGCAAAGATGTTTTCACCAGAGAATCTCATATATTGGTACATCAGTGAGCTCATACAAAAAAAAAGGAAAAGTAAAACCAAAAAAGAATGTTAGGGTTTTTTATTTGAAAACAAACAAACAAAACCAAACACACACAAAAAGAAAACCTTTAACAACCCTCCCTATCTTTCCAAAGAGCATTAAAAACTTTGCACCACAATTTTACAGATGACTGCCTTTCTGGCACAGCTATTACACCTGAGCAAATATGACACAAGGTGACAATACAATTATTCCAACCAGTGATTTAGCACAAGTAGAAAACCATAAAGAAGATATCGAGCCCCAGACTTTGCAGCCTGCATGTTCACTCTGCAAGGGGAAGGTGTGAAACACAGACACCGGGGCTAACTTTTGTGCTTCAGCAGCTCAGCCCAGCAGCCGAGAGAGCAGCAGCTCCTCGCTGAGGGGAGCAGCCCTCTCATTAAATTGCACTCTTATTTCATTGGGTTGTAACTGCAAAGCCACGTGGATTATGTTCCTGACACCTGAGCACTAACACCGACAGATAAAACGCATCAAATAACCCCTGGCAAACCATCCTTCTGCCACCCCAGGAAAGGGAAACCAAAAGCAATAGTGACAATTCAGATAAGAGTAACTGAGCATTCATACCCAAAGATGCAAACTCTCTAAAGCAAGACTCCATCCAGTAAAAGTCCACAATACATTAACATTATTAATTATTTACTGTGTCTCCTACACTATTAGCTTACCAGCTCCACCAACCAGCTGACTTCATAAGAAGTAATGAAATGTGGACCTAGAGTTAACCTTACACAGGAACCCGTTACCCTCTGGTAACAATACAGCACTTCAAATACAGCCTTCCTTCCTACTATAACACACACACACATCCCTTTTGTCCTCAAGTAAAATAAACTTCTTAATAGCTCCCCATAATTTTTTTTGACCTAAAGCAGTGTCTTTACATTGACAGTAGCAGTGCAATCAACACTGGGCAAAGAAAACACAGAAATCCAAGAGCAGTAATTACTAAAATAACACCAAAGAGCCAAAGTAACACATGAGAAATCAGTATCAACGTTGCTATGCAGTAAGAAGAATTAAATATGAAGGATATTCAAGGCATGATCAAAGAAAGATGCTTTTTTTAAAAAAAAAAAATATGGTTCACTGTGGTAAGAGAAGAGGGAGATGGAGAGGGGAGCTAACACAAATGAACAAAATAGTTACTACTGCACTGAGTTCAGAGCAACAAATGAGCCATGTATAAGCCCCTAAGTTTACTAAGCCTCAACTCTAAAACCTGCAAAAATGAGCCAAAATGCTGCTTTGCATGTAAGGCTGTTACCAGCACTTCTCTCAGAATAAATTCCCCTGCAGAAGGGAACAGTAGTGCATCCTACACTTTGCAACCAACATTCATTTCCAGCCCAGACGACTGAAAAGCAAGTGTTAAGATCTTCCCTGTTGCAGTGCAGGGAACCCACCCTGATAGGAAACACACAGCCCTCAGTCCCACCAGGGACACTCTGCCTAAATCAAAGAAACTATTATTTATTTCTTTTTAACTGGCTCCCCCCACTCTAACAGAACAAGGGCTGCACGGCGACAGGTTTTCTGAACAGATGAATAAACTGCTGGCCCTGGGGGTAATTTTACTGCCAATTCCAAGGGGCAAACAAAACCAGAAGAAAACCTTTCTTGACCCAATGGCTCCAAGTTTGCTGCTTTGGCTTATGCAGCAAGTTCCTCCCCCCAGAGTAACAACCCCCCAACCTCCCGTCTCTCTGTCCTCACAAAACAGACCCGAGCAAGCAGGAGCAGTAGCGATCCCCACGCACCCAGCAACGACGAGGAAAATACCTTCGTGTGTCAGACCAGGAGCCGCAGAACCATCCTCCACCTTCTGCTCTGCATCCCCGGGCCCGCCGGCCCGGCCGGGCTCCCTCTCTTGTCCGGGACGGGGAGCAGGACCGGAACAGCAGCAGCAGGACCGGGAGCAGGACCGGGAGCAGGACCGGGAGCAGGACCGGGAGCAGGACCGGGAGCAGGACCGGGAGCAGGACCGGGAGCAGGACCGGGAGCGGGCGGGCGAGGCGCGACCCCGGCGCGTCCGGTTGCTTCGTGTCGGGTCCGGAGCCCCCCAGGCGGCTGCGGGTCTCCCGGACAATCCGTGCTAGGAGCTTCCCTGCTGCCTGTCACACCAGCCTTGCGGCGGCTCCTTCTGCCTTCCCGCGGCAGCCTCCGCCTGCCCGTGAGCTCATTTGACAGGGCAGAGTCATCTCCCCGAAGCCCTTCTCAGCATAGCAGCGCTGCCGGCATAAGGCTGCCTCGCCGAAACACAGGTATCTGACGTGACCGGCTAAAACAGCAGCTGGGGGAACGTTTCAAGCAGATTTCAGCCTTTTATTCACCTTCGTTAAGCCTGAGCCGCGTTCTTTTGCAAGTCCGGTTTGCGGAGCCGCCCGCGCAGGCTCGCCATGCCCCTCCCGGGACGCACGGCTGTCTGCTGCAGTTTATTAAAACTTGAATGATTAATACCAACAGGTGAGACTTCACACCGAGCCTCAACCCTCTGCAGGGCCTGCAGCTGTAAGGAGTCAAATAAGCCTGCTGGAATTTGGTCTTAGCTTTCACCAGTGACACCTCTATAAGCTGCAAGTTCCAGCTGGAGACACAGAAGTTTAATTGCTGAGCTTGCTGTGAAAAGCAGAAAATGCTGCGACAGTGTCACAGGCTTTGTTGCTGTGGGGCAGGCAGAAGTTACATGTGCCTAGTCTGGAAATAAAAGCCGGTAATTATCTTCTAAAAGGCTTTTATTTCCAAATCAAAAGTAACTTCAAGAGGTTCTGGGCCCATTTTGTTATCTCTATTACCAAAAAAAGTCTTTTTTTTTTTTTTTTTTTCCCAAAATATAGGTATTTGTTTGCTGGGGTAGAGGGTGAGACTAAGCAGGAGCTCACAAGAAAAGATTTATATGGTGAAGTAACCTCTGTGAAATAATGCCACAGTACATCAGTTACCTAAAAACCTGTGCTGGGACTCAAAATTGCTCTTCTATAAAAATTATAGCAAAATAGAATAATAGCAAAGCTGTCTAATGCTACTGGTTCCCATACACCACCCCTACATACCAATACAACTGAAATCTTAATTTCTTTCAGAAGAAACTCACAAAACTGTCATTGAGACTAACCAGAATGAGCATTTTCTTTGTCCTGTGAGACCAAGAATATTATTGATACCTCAACACTGAAAACTTCAGAAGAAAAATAATAAAAAACCTAATAGGTATAGTAAAAACCAGAGTAACTTCTCTACTATCTATCAGAAAGCTTTCTTTCTCCTGTGAGTTACACCTGTCCACAGCACAACCCACAGGTACCTCAGCAGTGCTCAGTGCTCATGTTCCCCAAATGCCAAGACCAGCTCCCATTAAATCACACTACATGGTCTTTAAGCCAGAATGTTGCTTTCCCCAACAACAAAATAATTCCTACAGGTGGAAAGGAAACTGCCACAGAGTGAGAGAAAAGACTTCTTGCTTCAGCACAGACAGGCATATAAAATGTTTAGTATTTTACAAGCAAGATGATTTCAAACTTCCTTAGACCAGTATCAAAAAGGAACTAATTCACCTTCTGATCTACAATATCTGAGTGCTTTGCATAAGGAAGTTAGTTTGGAAGGGTGGAAATCTGACCTAAAAAAATGATGATTGACTTGAAAGCTGCTCATTGATTTCTTCACTTTCTACAAGGATCCTAGGCCTCAGCAATGAACCAGTTCAGAACATTCCCAGGGTCATAATTTCGCAGATGATTTTCCCTACAATCAATTGATCAGCGTGCAGAGTCTCCTCGAGATGTATTTTCATAGTTACAGTGCAGCAGAAGATAAAAAGACAGCACTGCCAGACTCAGGTGTGTTTTTCTACACTTCGGGGTAAGGTGTCTGGGAAATAAACTCTGCTTTTGTAAAAAAAAAAAAAAAAAAAAAAAAAAAAAGGAACTTAGGTCCCATTAGAGCCCTGTTTGTTCTTCACTGACCTTCTCCCCACCTACCATTTCCAGGAGAGTGTATCTGCCCTAGGAGACCCTCCAAGATGACAGATCTCTTCTGACTTAGTGCTCCAATTCTGCTCAAGTTATATGTGGATACAACAGGCTCCTCAGTTTAGCCTTTTAAAAGACATACTGGCATAAAGTCAGTTCCCATCTTCCAGCTCTTTTATACGACATGAAGATCATTGGAAATAATGGAGCTTGTCCTCCCAAAACACATTTCTGGGCACACGAAGGAGAAGAAGGTGATTGGGATCAGTTAGCCTGGAATTACCAAGGCTAAATCATGCTTGACCAACCTGGCTGTGACAAAATGACTGAAATGAAGTGATAAAAAGTGGATGAGGGGACAGCAGTTGGTCATTTTCTTTGACTTTCTCAAGAATTTCAGCACTGTCTTCCACATTTTCCTTGGAGCAGGAAGGACCAAAAACCTCCCAAAGTCTCTTCCAATGTGAATTTGTTTATCATTCCTAGTCTTGCCTCCAAGTAAGTTACACACATAAGGAGGCAGCAGTTTGAGTCATTACTCAGTTACTAAACAGAGTTCAGAAATAGTCGCTACCACTTCAGAAGCAAATGTTGGATCAGGTCTTAAAGTTACCATGGTAGATATTTCCAGTTAAAAGCAAGACTATAACTGTAAAAACCAATGTAAAATATTATTTAAGATTTTGTGTAGTTTACTTGAGGAAAATGGAACTGTCTGCAGTTTTGCTCAGAGTAGATGTCTGTAAGTTTGCAACGCAAGGAACAACACCAGCAGCATCAGAAGGCTCTTGGAGTTACACTAGACAAAATACAGAGTAATTTTATCTATTACCTGATACAACCTTTTTACTGTCTTCCTGAAAAGTAGAAAGTTTGTTGCTCAAGAAGGCAGAAAATGCAGATGGCAACTCAATAACTGTGCTCAAACTGATTTCAGGAAGTGAGACGAATTAAAAATTGTTCCTGGCTTGGTCCTTGTCTTTTCAACTTAATTGGTTTGAACCTGGAGTAAAGGATTGGGCTGTGCTGTAATTACCTGCAAACAGGAGTTCATAATAAAACGCTGACAGCCTCTTAACTACAGTAACACTAGTAGGGTCATTACAACCTGCCACTGGCCATTCCAAAAAGACCATCCTTCTTCCATGCAAAGAGACTGGAAGTACTAGGTGGTAAAAAAATGACACACAAATTTGCAGAGAAGCACATCCCAAACATCTGAACTGATTCTGATCAGGCCTTTTTCAGTACTTTTGTCACCAAGAGGGAAGGTGTAAAGAAACACAGTGACAGCCACCTGTGGAAGGGACTGGGAACGCGTTCTGCAGAGACCAGCAATCTGCCCATCTGCTCACAGGGAGGGATTACATCAAATCCCATTGGCTTTCACAGTCACAAATCCAGGAGGAGCTGTAATTGGTTTACTGGAGTTTGTTAGATTCGTAATTTCACCACAAATTCGTCTCCAGGCAAGTTCATTCACAGTATTAATTTCTCTCCCTATTCAACAGCTCATTTGTTCCGTGGCACTATAAATATTATGCACATGAAAATCCCAGGAAATGGCTATTCTGTGCTCCAGTGCTTTATTAAAAGATATCTCCTTCCAAAAAAAAAATAAATATATTCATAAAGCTAATTATATCTGCATTTACACAGCTCCTTTCAGAAAGATTATCTAAGACTCTTTATAGAGCATCAAATTGCAAGCCCACAGCACTGCCTATATGCAAACAATCAGATATATTCCATATGCAGCTGTGAAGACTGCCATAAACATTTATATTCATGCCAGTTCATCTGTGCTAGGATTAACCGAGTGAGAAAAGCTGGCCAAGGACACCTATTTAAAGAACCAGGAGGTTTAAGTAGATGGAGCCAGCACTGTAACTTGTCATCTAAAGTACAGCACAGCTAATGACTACACAACCTGTAATTCTTGCTGCAAAGGCAACATTTTGGGCACAACCCCACCTTGCCCTGCCAAGGAAATGCTGCTTTTTGTGTAGCTCCTCAGAATACAAAAGTACCAGGAAAAGGACTCGGTGAAAACACAGTGGGGGGGGGTAGGGGGGGGTGCTTTGCACAGCCCAGGATTCAGCCAGTGTCCACATGCTCACAGCCTGGTGAGCTGGTGTTGCTTAACAGCCACGGGGCTCACTGGGGTGGAGCAGAAGGAAGAGCCCCCAGCACAACACAGCACAACATGGCCATGAGCTGAAAGAAGATTTGGGGGTACTACGTGGAATTTGTGATGCCTAAATCAAAGCCTCAGACTTGAAACTGCATTATGACCTTCACATTTCCCAGCTGTCTTAAGCTCCATCTCTGTGCAGACCTGGAACTGTCTTAGTTCCACCAAGGCTGAGAAAGGCAACATTTTTCCACCTTCAGCCAAGTGAAATCCAGACTCGGGGCCTATATGCACAGGATTCCTTACACATCACCTTCCACAGCCTCACTCCCACATCCCACACCCTTCCCAAAGTTACTACAACAGGTTTCTATAAAAACTCAGCCAGAGCAGGGATGCAGGTGCCTACCATCCACTCCACAGGAAATGAAACCCAACTCAAGTCCTTCAAGACCAAGAGACAACAAGAAGACACCACGTCTGTTTTGCAGGAAAACACTCTAAGCACCAGGATAGTACAAATTCTGGCAGAGATGCTCCTCACCTCTGCTGCTGAATCCCTGCCAGCAAATCAGCTTTTCCTGGGCTGCAAAGCCAGATTAGGAGATAACTCCTCTGCAGCTTGGTGATCAGGTTGTTTCATGTAAGTTGCAGAGAAAGTCCTGGGACAGAATCCCCTTCTGCTGGCATGTTTAAAACTGAAAATGTAAGGTCTGGTTAACTCTTGGAAGAAAGAGATTAAAAATCTATCCCCAAAGCAGCAAGCCAGTGGGTGGGCACAATGCTCTCCTTTCATCAGCCTGGCAGAGTGCAAGCCACCCCGGCACACTCCTCATCCCAGGGTCACTGTGCTGTGGCAACTCCTGTCACGTTTACGGTCCCAGTAAGAGACTGGGAGGCTGAGCAGGCTGCCCAGGGCATCATGGCAGGGTGCCCAAGCCAAGTGCAGCTGCTGGGGTAGGAGTTTTATCAACCTGGGCATGGTGCCATCCCAGCACAGCTTTGTGCTTTTAGGGCTAGCACATCCCAGCCAGCCTCACTAGCTCAGGCAGGATTTGGGTTAGGATCCGGGGAGCCCACAAGATGCAGATGCGTTGTGAAAATTCACTTAATGCTTGAAAGGAGCAGAGGAAAGTAGCAAATACAGCAAATAGATGTATACACACATACGTATATAAATACAAATATAAAAGCATATGCACAGATATATACACATGCACACACATATTTAAAATGTGCAGTAATTGTGTAGATTTTACTTGTTGGTATAAGAGTTTCACAGCTCTTGAAGCTTAGAAGCACCCCTTGAAGCTTGAAAGCACCCCTTTAGACCATTTGAACCCTACCCACCTTTGGAACACCAAACAAGGTCCAAGTACTTCAAGCACAAGGCAGTGCCAATCTCCTGAAGCCAGTGTCAAGCAACAAACAGGTATTGTCATTCTTTCCCTGTCTGAGTGTTCTGGCTGGGAGAGGTGTGTCTGAAGAGCTCTCCTTGGTGCCACAGTCCTGACAGCCCACTGTAACACACACATGCCATCCATGGCTTACTCCTAAATACATCCCTCCAGTTTGGATGCCTGTATCCTTCACTTACTGTCAACAAGCAAGCAAAAAAATTCCAGCTTTGAAAACTGTTTCCTTCCGGCAACAGCTGCTCACTAAAGCATGAAACCAACAGCCTCACGACACACCAATGGCCTGGCCCCCACTTTCTACTACAGCAATGAGGACATGAGTGGCTGAGCTACAGATGAAAGTCATGTTATTCCTGTCCCCTTTGAACCCAAGGTGTTTGGGGCCGTATTCTGCTTCCTTCTCACTAGGTGAGCTGACAGCAGGGGAAAACACCAACCAAACACGCCACTTACATGATTTTCTCCCCAGCAATAAAAGGGCAGAGAAATGTATCACCCAAAATGAAATGCCCTTTGTAGGAAAGGGGTATTTTATATCCAAACACTAAGTCTTATGAGATATCTGGTATCTCCTCACCTAGCAATTTTTTGAAGAGCTGTCATCCCATCTGGGAGATTTCCCTAATTGCTCCAGCAATAAACCAAGGCCTGTATCAGAACTTTCTGGCATGTTTGTTTCTCTCTAGTATCATCTCCCATCCTCTGTTCACTGTTTCCAGCTGACACACTCAGTAGATTGTCTGCTATTCACTGCCTGAAAAGTTATTCTTCAAGTGGTTATTCTTTAGATATTATTCTGAACTAAGTGGCTAAGTGGATCTTTTTGGAGAGACTGCTTTACAGCCCTACTTGAAGCACTACAACACAGCACACCAGACACACAGTACAATATACAGTGAATTTACTTGTAGTAAACTACTACACAACAGATTGCATTACTCTTTTTTCACAATTCACCACATACAGCCCTGACCAGTAATTACTGCATAGCTCAGATTTAAAAAAAAAGAAAAAGAAAAAAGAACTTTTGCTATCCAACCTGCATTGATTTCCCCCCAGGACACAATGGCAACCTCCGTTCCAGCATTGACACTTCTGGTTGGATCCTCATGTGAGTTCCACTTGAAGCAGGAGCTGCTTTTTTTTCTGTACTCCTAGCAAGTTAACTGCAATGAGGTCTGGTAGTCAAGTGCATGCTAGTTCCTTGTCAGTCAAGGCTAATTCCCACAGATTAGAGAAGAAAATCCTTACACTCCCCCAGCCCTAAACCCTACTGTTAGAGAAGAGCATTTTGTTTCATCCTAAATCATCTTTTAGAAAAAAAAAAAAACAACAAAGAAACAAGAAAACAAACAAACCCAGAATTGCCCCTTTGTTATTACTTTCTCTACCAAAAATATCAGAGGAGCTGAACTAAGGCCAACCTCTGTGAATTAGTTCCCAGAACACCTCCTTCGAACGCCAGGCGTGTTTACCCTGATTAACTCAATGATCATGTGGCTACTTCTTGTCAGCAAGAAACCCACAACACAAATTGCTCCCCTCTGCTTTCCTGGTGGCTCTTATGCAACTCCACTCTAAGGAGTGCTGAGCACTCTTACTCTGAAGAGGAGTGCTTGCAATTCCATGAAAAATGGGACAGAGACAGAAAATCTAGAATGTTCTTCTGTCCTTCACCATAAAATTAAGATTTCCCCTAAATTCAGAGGTGTATTTGCCCTAGGGGCAATACCTTATTGCCTCTAGATGAAGGCTTGTTCTCAAAATCGGTGACTAACACTTTGCAGGGACATCCATTCCCTCACCTGAACAAAAGCCTGAGCTCTCCCCCTTAGGTCTGTACCTTCTCCACTTCTTCACCTACTTCAGCTCTCCCCCTCTTTCCAGTCTGTTTCTTCCCCAGAAGTCAGCACAGTGAGCTTCCAAGAAAAAGATGATGGCAAGAAGTGCTCTTTTGCCCACCTCAAATGCACACAACCTGCAAACAAGCCATCCAACACACCTGCCAGAGAACAGGCAGGAAAGAAGAAATACCCACTTGGCTCCAAATTCTCTTCTTCCCAGTTCTGGATCAAGGGCAAGTGTCAATGTGATTCTATCAGCTCTTCAAAACAGCACCAACTGCCATGACTGAGGCTGCTTTTTTGGTCCCACCTTGGGATCACGGTTTTGATTTACTACTACTGCTCTGAGTAAGTGTGAGTAATTAGGATGAAAGTTTTAAAATACAAGCAGGGCTCCACAGTTCTACAGTTTGGAGTCTCTACTAATGTTAAGACTCTTGAGGAAGAAGAAGTAAAAAAAAGAGCCTCTGCCATCAGTTCAACACAACAGCAGCATTGCCTTTTTTATGATGTTGAGGCAAAGCCAGTAAGTGAGCAGAGAGCAATTCATTTCCCTTCAAGTGCCAGTGAGCTTATTGTGCACGTGGCTGGAGTGGATTGAGTTGAGCTAAGACAAGCAGAAAGGATGCAGGCACAATGGCTCCTCCACAGCACCCCTGGCAACTCACAGAGTGCTGAATTCCCAGGTTTTTTTATTATTTTCTAGAGTTGGCAGTATTTGCTTCTTAAACTGCTCTGCATAGCTGGTATTTATTCACTGGTGGCAATTCCTGCTTGTTTGGATATATATCATGCAGTAGAAAAAAACATACAATGTATATATAAAACATTTTTCTTCACATTACTTACCCACTCAAGGAAGGAAGATTGAAACTACTCAATGCCTTCAACTTAGCCTCTTAGAATGATTTCTATGTTAATGGACTACTATGTGAGAACCTTTGAGCAAGGGTCAATAGCTCTTAGAAGTAGGACTGTTGAGCAGTATAGTGAAAGTTAATGGAAACATACTTAAAAGTATATTGAAAAGAACAAAGCTGGATTGAGTATACCTGTAAGTATTCCCCAAATTCATTTTTATGTTGATTCAGGCATTAGAAGAAATAAGATTAAATACTTCAGATGAACCTGATACACATATATATATTACTATTATGCAGAAAAGACTGATATTAACATTGCAGTTCTAAATCTTTTGCAGATAACCCTCTTATCCCCTCTCCATCTCCCTGGGTTGCTCTCCACCCCACTCCTAATTTTATGCTGAGGTATTCTAGAGCTGGCTGCAGCTCCTCTAGAGGCAAGCACAGCAGGACGCTCTGTCAGTATTGACTGCAACAAACCAATCTTAGGAAAAACCACTTCAACAGCTAAGAAGCATTTGCCTCCAGGTCTATGCTGAACCTAGCAAAGGAATGAGGGATGCAAGTTCTCCTTGTGCCTTGGTGATGTTCTGACTGAAACCTAAATATCTGCAGCCATTATATAGGTTGTGCTGACTGAGAAGAACTGTTTAGAAACTTCCTTGTTTGGCCCTCTTAGATGAGACAACAGAAAGAAGGAAGAAACCTGTCAAAGCTCCACCAGCAGTGCTAGTTCTCATCATCCATTTGCCCTTATTTTTCCTTTTTCTCATGTCACCATATCTATGAAGTCACTTCTACACCTTTACAGAACCACTACCATGTCCTCTTCAAACATCTCCACTCCCCTGCTGTAACTGCCAAATGGAAGTGGGTAGATGGAGAACATGGGTTTGCAATATACTTTTTTTACTCATATTTATATTTTAACATTCAATACAATTGAAACCATGATCCATATCTTGGAAATGCCTTTCTCTCTCCCTTCTAAATGCTAATTATGCTCATGTAATTTGTCTTGATTAAAAGCTTCCTTGCTTAATCCTCTCATCTTTATTGTCTCCTTTTTTTCCAACTCTCCTGATACCTTCCCTTCTTGTTAACTCTTCTTTCTCTGTTGTCTGTGTATCTGCACCAATCCTTCAGGTAGTTCCAGGTCTCAATCATGCATTTCTGTTCCTCCTTCCTTGCTATTCCCAACTTGTCAGCTTCCTGACTCTGTGCCTAGCATTGCCAGTTCCCAACACTTGCTCTTTTCCTCCTCCTGTCTCTGGAGCACCTCATCTTTCTTGAAACACCTTCCTTCTCTCCTGTGCTGTTCCCTCCTCATTTACTTCCATGATTCTGTGATTCTCCAGAACTTGCAGGATTTCCAGACCTGGATGTCAGCTGTCTGACAGCTTTTCTACATCCATGTTTTACCACAGACAAACACACACTATCCTTCAGAGCATGCTTTTTACATATATGTCATTCCTGGAGCACTTCCATCTCTTGTCATTCATATTCACTGGGCAGGAGTACCTTTGGAGACTAAATTCCCATCACAAGTGTGCCAGAATCTGGAATCAGACCCTTACTTGACTTGAGGTAGGTCAGGAACCCCACATACTTTTTTTCCAAGTGTTCTGACATTCTGGAGAAACAGAGCTCATCCTGAAGAGCTGTGGCTGCTGGGTAGGAGACTCAGATTTACTCCTAGAATCAACACCACGCTTCATTTCCTTCTGCTCACCCCAATGGGATCAGGTGGGATCCTGATATCAAGGCACTAATATCAACGTCACAGTCTAACTGGATGAAAACATTCTGGTTGAAAACGGACTTCAGGGCCATGCTCCGTGAGTACACAAAGTTGTTCCTATGCAGCTGCTCTGCAGCTCTCAGGAATGGAACCAGGTCAGTAAGAAACCACAGGTACTGCTGAGCAGTCACCAGCCTCTGTCCTGTCTCCAGTGCTTCCCACCAGCCACCTGCTAACAGCAGCAGGACATTTTAGAAGACCATTTTCAACCACGTGTTGAAAAAAATCCAGGGGAAAAAAGAAGAAAAAGAAAAGAGAAAAAGAACTCAGCAGTGAATGGTGCTGGTTGCTGCTTGGTGGTGTTCAGGCTTTGCACTGCCTAAGATCTGATCTTCATACTTGAGCAGCACAAAAGAAGAGACATACTTGGTGCTGGATGCCAGGCTCAAGCGTGCAGCTGATTCAGGATGCAACCTCTTCGGCCTCCTTTCTCTCCAAATGAAAGCTTTAAGGGGAGATGAGGAATAACCCCAGAGCAGGCCATGCCCTGGACACAAGGGGAATCAAGGCTGAAAACAGTGCTTCTGCAGAGACCAGGAACTGTCTTTCCTAAGGGATACAGCAAGGGTGCTGGGAAGATTTAGAGCACCTCCTGCTCAGCCAGTCTGAGTATATGCCCCAGGTACATCTAATGATAATCTTGGAATGGGGCTAGCCCATGGAAGGATGGGAAACATCTTCATGTCCTCAATATGCACTTCCAAACAGAGCCATTTATCTAAATCATGTATTCACAGGACTTGGTTGTAACTCCAATGGCCAGGACATCAGCAGGTCAACATCAAATGCAGAACAGTAGAACCAGCTCAGCTCCAAAAGGGGATGTATGATCCTGCAGATTCCTCTCCTGCTCTGCTCATCAGCAGACAACAACTTAAGAATAATGACAAATCATACTGAATAAACTCGAAATGTGAAACACTTGAACTATTTTGCATTCTTGCTGATAATTATAACTGATCTCAAATATCAGATCATTACTAATCTTCATGTAACGAGACAGAAGCTCATTAATGAAGAAAAACTGAGATATTGTTTGCATTGTACTGAATTGTAATTCTCTAGAAATGAATACTCTATCGTTACACATTCAGAAGCAAACACAACTCTGACTGAAAGTCAACATCTTACACCCATGCCTTATCTTGCACCCTCTTTAGCTAAAATGTCATATGTACCTTTTTGAGCCACAGAGATACATTTAACTGTTAAATAGGAGCATTAGGATCCAAGCTCATTTCTCTGTGATCTAGACCTAATTATTATTTTCAAGAGAGAACAGCACTTGATGATTTGTACAAGCTGGATATCTTACGTTTACATTCAGTGCAGCTAAACTTCATTAATTTTAAATTAGAATAATATTAGGAAGTGAAGATCCTGCTGCGTATAACTTGATACAAATAAGCCATGCTTATATAAATCAAGTATGAACATAGATCTGTTCATTTTAGAAGCCCTGATTTCTAAATATCCAATCACTTTTTGTAAGGGAGAAGGAAGAAATATTTTCATTTACTTAAAAACAACAAAGAACTCTCTCAATAATCAGTGATATATGAGCCTTTTCCTTGCAAAGCAAGATGTTACAGTCCAGCTGGTTTAGCCTAGAGACACTTATTTATACTGGGGAGAGAAAGTACTTTGGTAATTCAGAAAAAATGTAACATCTCCATCCAAATTCACTTTTAGGTTAAGATGAGTAATGAGAAATTTCAATCAGTAAGTGAAGTTCTAGGATGAGAAGCACTGAAGTAGTACCCTTCACCAAAGAGGTACATATAATTTTACCGTGGCAGACCTTTCATTATTTCATGTCTTATTTTAAACCGTGACATCTGATTATGACAATTTTCTTCTTCCTCTATGAAGTATCACTTTCCCAGTCTAGAATATGACATGACAGGGGAGGTTTCTCCTCCTGTCCCACTTCACTCTGGGAATTACCTTTGTCATGAGCACACTTCAAACAGACATGATCTTCTGACACACTCGGGTAAGTACCCCTGCAACAGCTCCTGTCATCACAGGTAGCTAAGTTTCATTCAGCATGAAAACAGGACAGAAGGTCCTGCTCTTTACCTTGCAAGAGCACTCAACCTTGCCCAGTGATGACAGGCTGTCCTGCTGGCTCCACCAAAGACTTTGGCAGTTTTGACTGCATGATTAATATCTCCTACTGCCACTGAACTCACTTATAGCTTTGCTGTTCATTACCTGGAACCTGCCACATTTTCTTCCACTGTGTTGTGTTCTGGACCACTCACTTTCACCAATCAAAGATGGTCCTAGTGAAGAATGAAAGTTGACTTCTTTCCTCCAAGAGAAAAACAAGTTCTCCTTGGGATGATTCAAAACTTCTGTCTTCACTACATAAAATACTTGTTGACCAAAGCAGACAGGAACAGCACCCAGCAAAGTCAAATGAGATCAAAAACAGGATACAAATATCTTGACATGGCTGGGAAGGAGTAAGGGACTGTGAGCTTGGGGCAGGAATGCATGTGTGGATCCCCCTGAGACCTGACCAAGTCTCTCACCTTGACTCTGCTTTGCTTAAGGACCAGCTGAAAGCCTGCAGAAATTGAGCCCCCCTTCTTTTGGCAGTCTATGGACCATTCTTCAGCTCCTACCATGCAACAGGAATTGGTTTATGAACTCTGATGAGCAAATAACTTGACATTTTAGCCATTCCTTACCGCCCTCCCCTCCAAAAGAGAGGAAAATAACACCTAAGAAATCCTTCGTGTTTGCAAGGAAATGCAGCATCCCCATTAGGGAGCTTGAAACAACCCTTTTACAACCATTAACTTTCAAGCAACATCTTTCAGTTTGGTCCAAAAATAACACTTGTAAATCTAAGGCACTCTGTAAAATTAGCTGTAGCAACAATAATACTACTACTAACGAGGACAGAGGTCTTCTTAAACCATGAACAAATTTTGATTTTCCTCTAAAAATAACTCGTGAAGAATGAGAGCATTTTGTAATACTTACTGCTCATTGTGCATTTCCTCTCTTCAGCTTTCTGGAGGCTGTTTGTAAGAGGGAAGGATGAGTCACTGTCTTGTCTTGGGATGAGCCCGTGGGTACAGTTAGACGGAATCACATAAGCTGGCACAGATAGGAACTTGGGGACAAGTGCTTTTTGGGATACAACGACAGCAACATCCACCAACTAACAAAGAAATCTCTATTCTGGGATTACTCGTAGCATACCAGGTTGGACAGGACCTGAAGGAAGACATTCTTTGCTGTGAGGGTGGTGAGACCCTGGCCCAGGTTGCCCAGAGAAGCTGTGGCTGCCCCATCCGCAGGTTGGATGGGGCTTGGAGCAACCTGGGCTGGTGGGAGGTGTCCCTGCCCACGCAGGGGGTTTGGATCTAGAGAGTCCATGACCTGGTCTAACCTTTCTTGATAAAAACATGGTCTAGACAAGATGAACCAGCAGCCCAGCCAGCTAATTCTTAAAAAGTCTCCAAGCTTGGGGAAACAAAGCTGAAAAACAAGAAAGGCAAAGACAGTCTGGATGAGACAGTGCCCCTCCAAGAGAAAGTCACCCTGATAAACCTCTCAAGGACTTGAGAAAGGACCATGAGCAGGTTTGTGGCAGCTGAAGGTTTGCTAAAACAGGAATTTAGTTTCCTATAGCCACTAGATGTTCACTCTTTGGAGAAAAGCTATATGATCTAAAGAAAAGTCATTCCTGTTGCTCAGTATTTCCCTTACAGTGTCTCTATTTCAGAGCTCATTCAGCTTCACCTCTCAGGAGGCCATGCGATACTGCCTCAGTTTTTAGCATCAAATAAACCCAGGACTGTAGGACAGGGATAAACTGTGACCAGGGTGAGTTGGGTGAGGGTTTTCAGGAAGGCTTAAAAAAAGGCTAGATCATGAGGAAAATCTCAGGTGTCCAAAATACCTGAGGAATCAACGTCACAAATGTTCACACAGAGTCAAATATACCTGTTACCCTGAAATATTATCAACAACTGATTGTTTTATGATTTCTAATTATTGCTGCTTTCTTGAAAAGTCACAGTTTTGAAGACATTGCAAAGAGTCACAGAAGACAAAAAGGCATTACATAGTAATTTATGCCATCTATTGACTTACAAAGGTAATAAATTCTGTCTGCCTTCAGCAAAGAGCCAAAAACCAGGGCACATAGCCTCCTCCAGGCAGAAACCCTGACTGTGCTGCCTTCTTCTTCATCTCTCTGACCAAACCCCAACTCTGCAGCACGTGGCCCCATTACTTTTCACCCTGACTTTTAGGGCAGCAGTCCTGACTCTCCACCCAGAATTTCAGAGCTCTTCCAGAATCCTAGCACCCTGGAGCAGACCCACCAGCACCTGATACAACCTTAAGGCCAGTTGCAGTTAATGACAGCTCTGAAAGAGATGCTCTTCATTCCCACCATGCGTTTCATGCCATTTAGCACAAAGGTGACACCTATTTTTCTTCCACATGTCCAATGTTTTAGAAGAATTTGGAGGGTTTTAGTACTTTGCATATTTAATTATTTTTGGAGGCCAGTTAATAAGGATCAGCAGAATTGATTCAGCAGGCTGGAAGTGCAAAATGTAAAGTTAATTTGCCCCACTTCTCTTCATATACAAACCAGCAAGCATTAATACCCCAAATGGGCTCAGGGATTACAGACTCCAGCAGCACAGATTTCTTCCTTGGCTTTTATGTTCAATATAAAAGGCTTTAGAAGCTTCAGCACTGATTCTAAAACACACCGACAAAAAGCCCATGTACACGGTAGAGATTACTGAAGGGTTCCCTGTACAAAGAAACTTTCTCTGCGTTGGAGAATATCTTCCCTTTACACAATAGAATCCTGAAATTGCTGCAGGACATCACAGCCACAAAAACCTTTTACATGGACCTTCTGCACCAACTCCTTTGCTAATGTCTCCTGTTAACTGATCTAAGCCTGGCCTCAATCTTCTTTCAATGAAAGAGGTGGAGGAGGATACTTTAACAGCTATTATTAGCTCTCAGTACCTGTCAGCAGAAAACAAAAACCAGAGCCTTTAATTCCCCAGGCATTCCTACAGGCCCAAGGGGACACCTGGCAGGAAAATCAGCATATGTAAAAACATTCCCCATGGGTGGAATCCACTTCAGGATCTGCACGGGGAAGAACCTCAAAGGAACATTAAAAAATGAATATAATTGTGGGATTATTCAACATTTACATGTAGAAACCAAAAGCTTAATTCCTTCAACTTTCCTCCAGCCTTTGGGACAACTACCTGGTCTTTGTTACTTAAAAATCTATGTGCAACAGGATCACCTGTTTGTTCTCCATAATCTTGATGCAATTAAGGCTTTTATCTCCCCATAGGCTAAAATGTTGCATTTCCTCCCAGAGATACAAGTTTCACGGTGTAAATTCAGCCCGTTGCACTCAGCAGTTGGGGGTTTGGAGCACAGGGTGGGTATCATCCAGTTTATCAAAGTCCAGGAAAGCTGGCAAAGGCAGGGAGTGGAGCAAGGTCCATAACTCATCCTGCAGCAGAAAAATGCTTCTGCTTCTGAAACCATTTCTTTCCTTACATCCCTATTTGTGTAAATATCCAAGGAATCTGATTATTTAAAAAAAAAAAAAAAGCTAATTAGTGAAAATAAGCTTTTAGGTTAATTATTTGCTAAGAGACAGCCTAAAATATTTAATGACAGTGAAAAATGGTAACATATGTGATTGCTTCCTTAATTGGGCAACTTGATTATTAATTATTACAGGGTAATTGATAGGCATGTAAATGGATTACGTGCTTGAAGTTCAGACTGTGCTGGTTGGCTCAACTAGTTAGATGCACATCAAGTGCAGCACAGCTTGGGATTCCAGCTTGACTTTTCTCTCCTATTCATTACGCAGCCTGAATAATTTGGAGACTGATCCACAGCTCAATTCACAAAGAATTTTGAAATATGCAGAAATGCATATCTTTTTAGATCTAAAGAGATCGAGAGATAAGAAAAAACCCCACAAAACGCAACACTTTTAGGCAATGTTAATTTAGGTTTACTCTTCCCAACTTCATTTGCAGTAAGTTACTTTTATATTTGCCTTTATTTAATAAGGCAAATGAGAAAATAAGGAGCTTTTCCACAAGCAATCCTTCAGGCTTAAAATAAGGGTATTTTTTTTTTAATACAAAAATGGTTTATTCTTGGCAGAAAAAGAGATTAGTTTTCTAAATATATTAATACCTACTGCTTGTGGTTTGTACTGTGAATCAGAAACATGAGCAATTGTCCAGCTGTCTCATGGTAGAACACTAATCAAAATGAGACTCTGGAATAGGGCTGGATCTTACTGCTCCAGAGCTTTCAATGTTCTTTACATTACTGAAAGCTGCTGAGGGGGAAAGATTGGTACTGCTTTCCATGAAATATTTTCTACATTAACCCTCTGTGCCCCCCAAAAAGAGGATTTATGCAAGAACAAGTTATTTTTGATTGATGGCTACCAACTTTTCAGAAGAGAAAGGCAAGGAAGGAGAGGTGGTGGGGTGGCCCTCGATGTTAGGGGTAGATTTGAATGCCTAGAACTACACTGTGAATGACAATGTTGAGTGTTCAGGGGTAAGAACCAAAGGGAAGGACTATAAAGAAGACATCATGGTGGGAGTTGGTTATAGACCCCCCCCACCAGGATGTAGAGGCTGATGAAATATTCCATAAGCAGCTGGCAGAGGTCTCACACTTGCCAGCCCTTGTTCTCATGGGGGCCTTCAAATTTCCAGATGTCTGCTGGAAATTGAACACAGCAGACAGGGAACAGTCCTGGAGGTTCCTGCAGTGTGTGGAAGAAAACTTCCTGACACAGCTGGTGAGGGAGCCCTGCTGGACCTGCTGCTTCTTAACAGGAAAGGTCTTGTGGAGGACGTAAAGGTTGGAAGACATCTTGGACAGAGTGATCATGAGACGGTAGTTTTCAATTCTTGGAGAAGCAAGATGGGGAGCAAGCAGAACTGCCAGCTTGGACTTCCAAAGAGCAGACTTTGGCCTGTTTTGGAGCATGGTTGAGTGTCCCTTGCGAGACAGTCCTGAAGAGCAAAGAAGCCCAGGAAGGCTGGTCATACTTCAAAGAGGAACTCTTAAAGGGTTACTGAGTGCTCCTTTGCTTCAGTCTTCCCTCCTAAAGCTGTCCCTCATGAATCCCAGATCCTGGAGGCAAGGGGAGAAGTCTGGCAAGAGGAAGACCTTCCCTCAGTAGAGTAGAACCAGGTTAGAGACCACTTGGCCAAAATGGACATCCATAAGTCCATGGGCCCTGTTGGGATGCACCCTCTAGTGCTGAGAAAGCTGGCAGATGTTATTGCTGGGCCACTCTCCATCATCTTTGAAAGGTCCTGGAGAACAAAGCAAAGAGGTTCTGAACAGTATTAGAATGCCTTCATAAGCTCTACGTGCTTGCTGCAGGAGTTGGAAGGTCTGGCACATGAGCTGCTCTACGGGAACCCCTCTGGGTTTCTCAGTTTTACACTTCTAGACACTGAAAAGAATTTCTCCTTCTGTGCTATCTCTAACATCAACATTCACTGCCCACAGTCTCCTCCTTTCTCTACAGTCCAGAAAGAAGACAGGAGATAGAAATGGTGTTTGCTGGGCCGAAAAGAACAATAGCAAAAGAACATGTCATTAATTCCTGTTTGTACCTCCTTTTCCAGCTTGCTGAGACAGTACCACTGGCATTTTCAGCCCTTGAGGAAAGAAAGGATGAAAAAAAGCTTTTATTCCTCTCACCCCCTGCTGCCCAGAATATTGGAGAGGAAACACTAAAGGTCAGTTTACTGAATCTTAGAGGTGTTTTCTCCTGCACAAAGCAAAGCAGGCGTGTAACTGCCACGATGAGGCCTGCTGCCATAGTAGCTACTGCAAAGAAACTTACTGATCAAAACAAGTATCATTCTCGTGGGGCAGCACACCAGAATGCCATCAATAATAAAGTGTGCCTATCACATACTCCCTGACACACAGACACCTTCCAAGAACCGCAGAGATCTCCAGTCCAAAGCTCTTGCTCAGAGCAGGGTTCCCATCCACACCAGGAGCCCAGGCCCCCTCCAAGCAATCCCAAAACTTCCAAGGATGAACATTCAGTGTCTAACCAACCTCACGATGAAAGGAGCAGGGATTTTCTTCTGCTCAAATCCAGGAAAATCCTCCTTGTTTCAATTCATAACTTCCAAATCAGTGTGCTAAAAAATAGCTGCCATCATTAGTTAACCTCTAGTATACATTACTTAAGGTAATGGTTAGATTTCTATTACTGAAACCTTGACATTAACTATGCTTTCTCTTACAAATTACATCCACATCCGTGGTCTCAAAACCCAGGGCAGAAGTTAATACCCACTATACTGAGATGGAAACATGTATCATCCCTGTTTTTCAATGGTGAAAATGAAATTAAGTGGGTGGGAGAAAATTCTCTTTGCCAATCACCTGGGAAATCCTGAGCAGACAGGTGAGCTATGAGATGACTGTGCAGCAGCCTGCAGCACTGCAACGGGAAGCTAATGCTAAGCTGCAAGCATGAAGATGACTGCACTCGTAGTAAAACAAGTTGCTTCCAGACCCCTTGATCCAAACACCACCAGCTACCTTCAAATGGCAAATGTTGGAGTGTTTCCTAAATGCATTTACAGATATTTATAAAAGCAAATAAAATCAGAGGGTCACGTGGCACATGACCACACACTGGTCATAAAAGAAGACTAAGCTTTTGTAGTGAACTGAGGTAAAACCAGAAGGTTTCCATGACTGGTATTAGTTTTATTCTGGGACACAATGTCTGCTACCAGCATGTTAAAGCCAAAATCCTTGCAATATCCATTTTTTGCTACCTGCAAAACTGAAGAGGTGACAAGGAAAAGCTGGGAGCTAGAAAAGAGGAGAAAGCAAATAGAGAAAGCAAACGTGAAATTAGGCAACACAAGAAACCCAAGGTTCCATACAACACATTGACTTGAACACCTGCTTATTCCACCCCAAGTCAGGCTTCCTTAAACACAAAGTACCCACAGTCTGCTTCTCCCGAGAACCATTTTAATCTGGGAACACCTAAACCAATCATTCTACATAAAACATGTCCTGCCTCGTTTGTGCATCATTTAGTTTCATATCCTTCAGGGAAAATTGCATAAGCAGAGTCACCCTGGCAGGTGACAGCTTGCCAGGGAAAATAATTGGCATTGTGCTTTGAGGTACACAGACCGTGGGCACACGGTGCTACATCATGTGTTAATAGGGAAGGCTGATAATCAAGTCAGCCTAATGCTGTCAGGCCTCCAGGTCAAAATATTACCCCTCCTACTGAAACAGAAGATCTGGAGTTGAATGCTAAATAATACATTTATTATGATAAAATGTGTTTGTTGTGATTTATGGTATGGACGAAAAGGGCTGACTCCTGATGTGAGCCTTCACACTCACACTATTCTCTCCTAGAGCAACAAATGTTCAAGCCACACAAAGTTTTAGGATGGGGTAAAGATCTGTGTTCGCACACTTGTACACACAAAATCAAGGCAAAACTTAATATAAAGGGTCACCTAATTAAAAAAAAAACCCACAACAACAAACAAATCCCCCAGTGTTCACAATGTTTAAAAGGCTAAGCTGTGTTGTGCATTAATGCAGCCTGATGTTCATTCTGCTTTTTTAAACACTTCCCAGTGATGTATCCTAAAGCAAAGGCTACAGTTCAGAGGAAAAGTCCTGCATTTTTTCCAGCCATGCAGCAGTTCACGTGTAATTTTTTTTACACGTATTTCAGAATCCACAGCAGCCAGGTCATAAGAGGAGCAACTAGCAAGGAAGTTGCCTGGTGCTGCATCACTGACATCGTCTCCTGCAGTCAAAATACCCAGGGCATGGGGACCTGCTCAGAGCTCACAGGCAGCCTGTTGCTAAGTGTGCAAACCCAAATCAGAGAGAGGATTCAGAGGCAGCATTACTAGAAAGCTGAGTAAGAGCCACTCAGCCAAGAGGCAGCTGGAAGGTGAAAAGCAGCTGATGGTGCTTAGTGGGTCTTCCAAGTAGAGCCATCAACATCTACTTATGACAAAATGAGGCTGATTTTCCAGAAAGTATTGGAGCAAGACAACAGCTGTCAAACTTCCTAGCATTTGTCCATGACTTATCCATGTGAAGACCCTCCCATTCATTCCATAGCAGCTCCCCTTCTCTTGAAGCCTTTGGTTAGGAACAGAACCACACATGATGGGTTTTTTTGAAATTCCACCCCATTTCTGTGTCCACAGACTTGATGAGAGCTCTGAGGAACTGGAATATGGTTGCAAGGAAGGACTCACCTTCAAAACATGAGCTTGGCAACCTACTGAAATTTCTCTGAAGAGTTAAGGTGCAAAGTATGCATTCTGGCTTCCTTTCCTCTAACTACTCCCTTTATGCCTCTGTCATCTCACCAGTTCTGTGGCCAGGTTTTTCCACCTGGCGTGCTTGCAAAAGAATTTATTAGTTCTCATGCCTTCTTCCAATTGTTCTTCCACCTCTCTCTTGGCATGCCTTACTGTTTCATCTGCCAGGTATTCATTTCTGTCAGTTGGGCACAGCCTCAGCTTTCTGAAGACCTCTTGTATTTCCAGCAGCTATCCATTCCCTGCTTCTAGCCAGAGAAGATTCCTTTTGGATTTTGTCTTATCTTTTCATGGTAGTTAGCATGTCCAGAACATCCTGTGTGATGCCTTCACATTGTATCCATGCCATCTGCTAGAATTTAAATGGAGGGTTGAGTCTAACACCTTTCCATGTAAAGTTGCTCCCCTTTATTAAATGACATTAGCATATATAAAAATATATATACACACATATATACACAGACACACACATTTGTCTTTGGTTATTTCTGTAAGCAATTCTTCTGGTTTCATCTTCAGAAGAACACTTTCATTGTTCTGGAGCTGGTTTTAGACATTTGCAGTGGAGGTGTTTCACTTCAGAAATAGAGCTTAGCTTTTATTTCTTATAATTATTTACAGAGATGGTACAAACAATGCATTTAGGCCAATAGCTTAACAAATTAAAGAGCTCAAGAAGCGTTTGGGTGTCTGCAGGATGTTTCTTCTTAGCAATAAAATTCATGGGTTTTGTCAATGTATAAACATAATAAATGAATGTGGATTCAAAGCTTCTTTTCAACCTGCTGTCAGTAGCTGAGGTTTCCATAACCAAATTGAAGTAACTGGCTAGAATCTCAACCAATAGGCAGATTTTATAGACAAGATCCTTTCATTCCTGGGATCTCCTATTTCTACTTTAGTCCAGGCTCACAATGTGTTTCCATTTCTATCTATCCACACTTGTCCTGCTTGTGAGCACAGCACTTGGCTAAGGAGAACAGTGCATGTCACTTCAAAAGCTGCATCAAATACCACATTCTGTGGTTCAATCCGTCTGTGCTGACCCGTGGCAGACTGGAACACATTGCAGCTGTTGACAAGTATAAACTCATGGAGTTATAGTGAGTTCTGCTGTCTCACCCAGACACACATTTCCATGTCCAAACTGATCAGAGAATCGTAGAATGGATAAGGCTGGAAGGGACCTGAAAGACCAACAGGTTCCAACCTCCCTGCCATGAGCAGGGACACCTCCCACCAGACCAGGCTGCACAAGCCTCATCCAACCTGGTCTTGAACACCTCCAGGGATCAGGCTTCCACAACCTTCCTGGGAAACCTATTCCAGTGCCTTCCTACCCTCATGGTGAAGAATTTCCTCCTAATGTCTGACTTAAATCTCCCCTCCCTCAGTTTAAAACTATTACTCCTTGTCCTATCGCTGCCCTCTCTGGTGAAAAGCCCCTCCCCACCTTTCCTGGAGCCCCTTCAGGCACTGGAAGGTGCTCTAAGGTCTCCCTGGAGCCTTCTCTTCTCCAGGCTGAACACCCCAACTCTCCCAGCCTGTCTCCAGAGCAGAGCTGCTCCAACCCTCCCATCATCTTCATGACCCTTCTCTGGACCCTTTCCAACAGCTCCATGTCTTTCCTGTGCTGAGGGCTCCAGAGCTGGACACAGCACTCCAGGGGGGTTCTTACCAAAGTAGAGTAGAGGGGCAGAATCTTCTCCCTGGCCCTGCTGGCCACACTTCTTTGGATGCAGCCCAGGACACAATTGGCCTCTGGGCTCCAGCTCTCACTGGAGGCTCATGTCCAGCTTCTCATCTCCTCCCACCCCCAAGTCCTTCTCCTCAGGACTGCTCTCCAGCCACTCTCCCCCCAGCCTGGATTTGTCCCTTGAGTTGCACTGACCCAGGTGCAGGATCTTGCACTTGGCCTTGTTGAACTTCATGAGGTTGGCACTGGCCCACCTCTCCAGCCTGCCAAGGTCCCTCTGGATGGATCCCTTCCCTCTAGGGTGTCAGGCACACCACACAGCTTGGGATTGTTAGCAAACTTGCTGAGGAGACACTCAATCCCACTGTCCATGTCTCCAGCAAAGATATTGAACAGCACTGGTCCCAATACTGAGGAACAGCACTTGTCACTTGCCTCCATAGAACATTGGGATCTGTGGGTAACCAGGGACACTCTGCAGGGCAGAGCAGCCAATGAACTATATAATGAAGGGAGAAGCAGAGACTGCCTTATGGTCATCACTGTGTAAACACAGCAAAAGGTATTTCATATAGAGTATAAAAGCCAAGACTTGACTGGAACGTGTTAAAGAGGCCAACTTGCTAAGATTTGAAATTTCCAATCCAAATTTGCCGTGTCCTCTCAGGGTGTCAGTTTATTCCAACTCAACAAGAGTCTGCTCTCCACGTCTGTTTAACTCTTGGCCTCCCTGCTGCTCCCCTTGGTGGTAGGATTGCCAACTGCTGGCAGAAGCACAGGCAGGAACAAGATAACAACAATCACAGCACATTTTTCATAATTATCCAAAATGCTACACAAGGATAACAAGTTCTCACCACTAAAAAGATCTCAATGACTGAAAGCAGTAACTTGGAAACTGCACATTCAATTATCTTCATAAAGTAAAACTAGTATCAGAAAACTATTTAGATACAGAGGTTTTATGGCATTTTTAAATGAAAGTTATAAAGTCAAATTACAACACAAAGGCAATTAAGGGAAGTAACTTAACTGAAATAATATCAGATCTTCATTGACTGTGAATTTAAATGAAGTATTAGTCAAAGATAACACTGAACAATAGAACCATCTTTTACCTTGTTCAAAATAATCAGCATCATCCACAAGAGCCAGGTCTCAGTATCATTAAACACTCCTTTAGAAATGAATTTAAATACTTGAAATGTGCAAAGGCAAAGAACCCTGCCTTTACAATATCACTGAATTTAGAAATAGCCCAGGGCCAAGTGACAAAATAAAGGTTTGTAGTGCTTGATTCAAACATTTCTCCAGAAAATTAGTCTGCTCTTATTCATACAGAATAGATGCTCTGCATGTTACTGACACAGCCACTCTCCACCCTAGCTCTTTTTTTTGGCCTTTTCTCTTTCACTCTGTCAAGTAATATTTTATTCTCTGTAAATCCTGTTTAACAGTTCTGCCAAGAATTTAGCTATTATTTCAATCAGCTGAAATTTAAATTTTGCCAGGCAGCTCCTCCACACAAGCTGCCAGCACGATGGAAGATGTGGAAAGTCCTGACCAGAGAGGTGAAAGAACATTATTGTACAAGTAGCACATGTTTAAACATTCATAGCAGTGATATCTAAAATTTAAACCTAGATTGCACCACTTAACTTCTTCTGTAAGCAAATCTAACATTTAATTCCATCTTTTTTCCAGGTTATATTTTACTGCTGTTGGGAAAGCTTTTTCCTTTGTGCTTATATATAAAGGTCACATTAAAACCAGATAGTTATGCTGTAAGCACAGAATGCAGATTATTTAAAGAAAACAAGGAACACTCACAAGCTATTGAATATTTTGGGAAAATTATCACAGAATCACAGAATTATTGAGGCTGGAAAAGACCTTTAAGCTCATCAAGTCCAGCCTATGACCTAACACCCCCACATCTCCAGACCACGGCACTAAGTGCCACCTCCAGCCTGTCCTTGAGCACCTCCAGGGATGGTGCCTCCACCACTTCCCTGGGCAGTCCCTTCCAATGTCTGATCACCCCTTCCATGGGAAGTGCTTCCTGATATCCAACCTAAACCTCCCCTGGGGCAGCTTCAGGCCAGGCCCTCTTATCCTGTCACTGGCTGCCAGAAAGAAGAGCCTGACCCTCACCTGACCACAACTTCCCTTCAGGAAGTTGTAGAGGGTGAGAAGGTCCCTCTGAGTCTCCTCTTCTCCAGGCTAAACAGCCCCAGCTCCCTCAGCCTCTCCCTGTAAGACTTTCCCTCCAGTCCCTTCACCAGCCTCGTTGTCTCCTCTGGACCTGCTCCAGCACCTCACGATCCTTCTTGAAGTGAGGGGCCCAGAGCTGCACCCAGCACTTGATATAATGTTTTGTTGTTCTGTGTTTATGAAAGCAGACTAACCTTTTTTTTCTTTTTTGCACTTGTATAACCCTTATCCTGTTTGTAATTAGCTGGGCTCCATTCAATGCAGAGCTGCTGAAGTGCTGGAGTATTTTGATGGAAAGATTTGTCATGTTTCCTGCTGTCAGCCTAGTATTAGTTGTATTTGGTCTCTAGCCAAGCACCCCAAGGAAGTAACTCAGCCTGAATGTTAGTTTATAAAAGTGAATCTTCCTGGCTAAACTACTCAGCATAAGCTCATTGACCACAGGTACTTCTTAATCACAGGAAGTGCTGAAAGGGCCAAGGATCAGAAGTGTGATACAGACACGTTAGAACTGACAAGCACAGAATATTTCATAAAGTCAGTAAAAACGTGTCCTTAAACACCCAAGCAAAACAAATCACCTACCACACAACACATTAACCCCCATCTTCTACTACAGCCTTTAGTATCCGGTGTGAAGATTTTTCAGTAATACAGTTTCACCTCCCAAGTAGCTGAGATGTATTTCCTTCACCCTCAGACTCCAGGTCATCTCCTCATCCCCACTAACTAGTTTCCACACCCAAAACACAAAAGGAAAAGTTTCATCTCCTCACCTTATCCCACTCTTTCCCATCTCCACCACTTTCTCCAAGTAGTGAGGTGACCAGCTCTCATCAATCCACTTCTCCCTTTCCCACAGCTTCTCTTCAGCTTGGCCGCAGTGCGAGGTGCTTCACAGGGATCTTGGAGAGCTGTGGTTGAGTCTGCTCATCGTCAGGATTTCCCAAAACCTGACCCGAGGTGTCAGTGCTGTGCTGCACCACTGTCATTTAACATCACTCTGCAGCACACAGGCCCAATCCACAGGAGCCCAGGTGTCATCCTGCAGAGCCTGTTTCACACTGCCAGAACATTGCCAACGTTCTACTCTTTATTGCCTTATCTCGGGGTGCACAGCTCAAAGGTATTGTTTGTTTTATCACTGCTAGAGGAAAGGAGACTGCACAGACAGCTTTAGCTGTGCTTTCCAGTTATTATCCCAAGTGGACTTTTTTTTTAATCTGTAGCATTCTCTTTTGTATTCCCAGATTTATGATGATTAAATCTTCCTACCCAGAGCAGCGGAAACTTGGCCCAAAAGCTCAGATGATCCAAATAATTTTCAAAATGCTCTGTTACTTTCTATTTGTACCTCTGCCAATTAAGTATCCACACAAAATGTACGTTAGTTTAAACTAGGCACGATATCAAGTCCTTCAAATAGAGAAGCAGCCAGAGGCACCCCTGGTGAGATGGTGTTCTATCACCGCTAAATATGTCCCAGCTTAATCAAAAGAAGCTCTCCATCATTTCATTACTGTAATTTTTATCTTGCACTGCTTCACAATGTTCAGTCCCTGGTACTTTCCCAAATGAATTTATAATCACTCAAACAGCTTCCCCATCTATCACACTGTGCAGGTGTCAAGCTTTGAGATACTGTATCGAATCCTTCCTTGCTTCACTCCCAATCTTCTACTGAACAAATTCTCTCATTTTTCAAATTACAAATGCCTCATAAATTCTATTGATAACATCTTCATTGCCCTACAAGACAAAAGATTTAAGCTAGTGCTTGAAAGTCCTTGGTAAAGATTCAGAACTTGTAAATACTACATTTATTTGCATCAATTGTTAATTGCTCTATTAAAACACAAATGGAGGAAGAGCCACAGCAGCTCAGAGAAGAGCTCTGCCAGGCTGTGCTGTCTGCTGGCCATCCAGGGCATGAAGCTGGGGAAGAGAGTCAGAAAAGGACAGCACACAGGGGTTCATCTCCAGCAACCTGCCATGAAGCCTTCAGCAGCTGAGGTTAAATACTCTCAGTTCCTTGGCTTGTGATGGATTTTCCCTTCATGACACTATCCAGACACTTTCTGATGTCCAACCTGGATGGCACCTTTCAAAGCAAGGAGCTCTGCAACGTAACTACACATGTGGGAGGAATGACTTGTCTCTTGTTTATTTTGACTCTGGCATCTTACCTTCCAGGTTCACTGAGTGCTCTCTAACTCTAGTTTTCAGGATTTCATGATTCTCTGTCATACAGCATTCAGCTTTTATTTCTCCAGACTCCAGGGTACCAGCCTCTACTCTCATTCCTTGTTAGCCCTTCCACACTTTTTATCAACTTTGTCACCTTTGCTCTCCATTTTCAACAGGTCTTCAATAACTCACTTTGAGTTGAGTGACCAAAACTGTGCCATGTACACAACCAACTGCCATTGTGCTTTCTGCTCTTCTTCCAGTAAGTCAAATAGATACTTTTACTTCCTTGACTGCCAAAGGACACTTAGCCATAATTTTTAGTGAAAACAAAAATACCCATCCTCACATTACTTCAGGGCAGCAGCAGTTCCCTATTTTATCTGCACTGGATACCATGGCACTCACTCTTTCCTCACACAGATGCCCCAAACCAAACATTTCTTCTGCAATCACTACCCTAAAAGATTTAGCACCAACAACAAACTTCCAGAGGAGCACAAGATCCTGTGGGAATCCACAGGTGATGATGCTCTGCCCTGAAAACGATTATCCTTACTTTCCATTTGTCTTTCAACAACTGCTTTGTGTCCTTGAGAACGCCTCCCTCTATCACACAGCAGCATGCCACATCTCTGGAATTCCCAAATTCTCATCTGTTTTCTGCACTGGTTGTGGCCACTTCTTCCAGAGACTCTCTTCTTTACATTGCAAACAATTTCTGATACACTGAATGTCTAATTTTGTTCTTACTTACTAAAGAATGCTTATACAATTAGACCTCTTGGGTGCCATGATTTAGCACTGCCAGGCTGCATTCCCCAGTATCCCTCCATCTCCCTTGTTTTTTTCCAGCAATGTTTTCTTTCTTAACTTGAACATTTGCTTGTTCTTTGGTCAAATACTTCAATCACCTTTCAACATACTATGCTTTCCTATCAGAACACAAAAATGGTTTTCTTGTTAAATCCTGCTTTGCCTCCTTTGCCCACCTCTGCAGATGAAATGCAGGGAGGACCTGATGTCCACCTGTGCCAGGGGCCAAACCCATCATCTGATTATCAACAGGACTCAGCTCTTTGAAGGATTATTGACAGGCTGGGACTCCTCTGCTGACCATCATGTTCCACTGCCCTTTTACTGCCTTCCAGCTAGATTTTAATAAGCTGCTTCAAAACGTTGTTTTCTTCTTACATTGTTTCCTGTTTTCTTTGCTAAACTTTTCCCATTTGTCGAGACATCTGACTGTGCCTCATTTATCTTTTTGTCTTCCTTCAAAATTAATATTCATAAATCAGAAATCAAACCCGTAACAACTCATTTCCATTACAATGAGCACAGCCCTTTCATATTTATCCTTCTCAGCCACATTGCCTGTATTTCTTACTTGCTTTTTTCTTTGTGTTCTTGATTTCATCCTTGAAACACAGTTTTCAACTTCCTTGGAGCCCTGCCTGCTCTTGCATAAGTTTGGTGATTTCTTACTGTCATACAAGAGTTGTCTCCAAGTCTGGCCCAGGCTCTCACAAAGTCAACCAGTCTCCCTTCTCCCTAGTCCCCAAGAGAAGCTCTTCAAGCACCACTTCACCTCCTCCTGCTCTCAAAGAGCTCGCAGTGAAAACCCCTCTGGCCATTTTAAGCTAGTGTGCACAGTAAGAGCACCAAGAAGCCAAACAAAGCTAAAAATCAGATGATTTTGATCACATGGCTCAGACTTTTCATTACCTCTCATGGTGAGTATTGCTGACAGCACCAAACCTCCTCAGCTGGTGGGAACAGATTGGTTTGGCTTTCCAGTGAAGATGGAAATGTCTCCTCTTTAGTAAGCTGCAGAATCAAACAAACTGTGTAGCCCTCTGTAAATCTAGTGGAAAACTATAGGCACTGGGCAAATAAATACCATATAAATTGTTGTTTCCCTAAAACAGAAACTATCCATTCTAAACAGTCACACAACATCCACAACCCTTGCTATTATTTCAGTGCTTTTTGTTACACTCTTATCAAGACATCCATACCCAAGGAAAAAGCCTCCTCCACAGCTTCAAAGAATGAACAAATGCAGTTGAAAAGCAAAATCAAGGGTCATACACAGCATAGAAGAGCCCCTAGAATATGCATCCTTCTACTTTCTACCAAGGTGCAAGCTGTGCAAGGACTATGTGCCTCCCTACCTGCCAGCAGACTATTGAAAGCATGGCTAAAAACTAAAGTGTGGATGGCTCTGATGGGCCTATCACCAGCATCACATAATGGATTAAAAAAGCCTTTCCACAGGATTTTTGTGTGTCAAACGGTGGAAATTCAGCACAGAATAGATTAGATGTTCTACTTACAAAACACAAATCAGACCCTCTTTAGAAATCAACAGGGTAAGATTTCGTCATCAAACATCTTCCCATATCCAGAGTGGAAAAGTATACCCTAGTCTGAACATAATTGCAGCAGTCCTGTAAAGCCATTATTTGATCAAATGGTGCTTTTTCCTTTTAATTAAAACAGAATTACAGAAATGACCCCTTCCACCTGATACCCTAAACGATGTAATCAACTAAAATTATTAAAAAAAAAAAGAAAAAGAAAAAAGAAACCTGAATGCTATAATTATTTCCTTTCAGGGGTGTCAGAAGTCCAGATGTAGATGTGGAAGCTCTACAAAACCTGTGAGAGAAGAGCTGTGAGATTTCAAGCTGCAATTGCCAGGCTTCATTATCCCCAGCACAGCAGTACAAATCCAGGGCAGCAGCAGTGGGACACTCTGTGTCAAGGGGAGGTAATAGATAAGCAAGTGGGAGGTACTCCTGATTCACTTGGCCTGCCTGAGCAATCTTTTGCCACAGTAGAGACTTCCACAAATTTGTACATATCTCTACCAGGTGCCACAGGGCAGTCTCAGACACCCCTGGCATCCACAGGTACTCACACCTTCCCTCCAACTCCTCTGAAGCTGGAGGTTGAGCCTTCCTCCCAGCTCCCAGCCTGCAACCTCTTTCTGAAAGTAGAGCCCAAAGGTGTTTTTCAAAAATCTCTGGTTTTTGAAAGAAATAGCACAAGTGGTGACGTTGACTATTAATCATAGGGAAGGCAAAATATAACCCTAACAAGCCACTAAGTACTTACAATGCTACAAGTAAGCTTGCAGATGGATGTTACTTTGATTCAATTAGTAAGCACAGTTAGGCTAAATAGAAGGGAGGACTAGAGAATTTGAGACAAAATCTGCAGCAAAAAAACCCACCACAGCACTAAGTAATATAAAACCCACTAAGACAATCAAGTAACAGGCAGCCAGGGCCACCCCCGGGCTAACAGCTAAGGGGGAAGAAAAAAGGTCAGAACTGATATTTCTTTTTACATCTGGAGAGTTTGGGCTTAAACACGTTGTTGAGGCACAGAGCTGGGACACCACCAAGGAAACACTAATCTAGTTTTCAATATTTAGAAAAATAAGCAGATGTATTCACAATATCTTGGTATTTTTAAACACTCATTAATGTTTAATTCTGCAAAACTGGCTTTTTTTCAATACTGCTTGTTTCTCCTGAACAGATAAGTGTATTGTTATCCACCAGCAAAACTGCTGCTTTCAACAGGGAGTGAAAACCAAAATATACTGAATCATCACATGAAAATATTCATCTCAAGATATCTATCAATGCAATGATCTTATTTTAACTCCACAACAAAAGCAGTCTTTTCCTATTTACACATGGAAGATTTCTGAGGACCACACTTCACCCAACACTGTCTCAAGAGAATGCAGACTGATGCTTTCCTGCATCACTTGAGAATTTTCCCCAAGCCAGCACAAAACCAGTTACCAAAAAGTCAAGTAAGAAAGATTTTCCTGATGCATCCTGTTCTTTAGTGTCCAAGGGAAAGCTTCTAGGTTGATCAAGCACGTCTCAACATATTTTTAGAAACCTTGGATTCTACTATTTACATTATTTTTTCCTCTACGTGTTAAAGTTGATGCTAGAATGGATCCTGTCTTTGCTCAGTCTACCTGAATTTCCTTTGCAAAGTAAACAAAAAAAAAAAATCCAGTAGCTGAAGATCCTGTCTCACTGGAGTGGGTATAACTGTCTTAGATCAGAGGAAAATCACAAGAAAAGGAAACATAAGTATTTAAAAAAATATGTATCTGTCAACGCCAAAACTCTGATTTTGCTTTCATGCAGGATACCTGTCTTCCTTATTTCTCAAGTCACTTGCAGACTTTCTCACTTTGATTCCAGCTTCAAAGAGAAATTTGGTATTTATTCTCTGAGGAGGAACACTCTGTATCTTGCCTCTTTGATGTCTTGTTACATAACTGAGAAAGCCAGCTTTATGGGGGCGGAAATTAAATAATAGCAGCAGCAATCTATTTACCAAAAGAAAATAGTTCATGATCAGTGAGCAACATCTGAGCTGGACTGAGCATGCCAGTGGGAAGGCCTTGATTTAAATGTAAAATTAAAGTATCAAAGAATGCATTTAGGATTTTTTCTGGGGGGAAGGAAGAGTTTATTAGATGTGATTTTGTCACCATTTCTTTTATCAATACTGAGCTTCAGAATACCAACCTTACTTAGTGCAGGAACAAACTATTGTCTCAGGAAGAGCCAGACATATGTAAAACGGAGCAATGATGAGGTTTTTTAGTGTGGTAGAATCAAAAAACATGGCACCAAAAATGAGCTCTTCTGCTGTGGTGCCTACGTTTTGCAGTTAATGACCACAGCTTCTGCCTCCTCACGTATTTTACAAACATAGCACAGGAGGTCAACAGAGGAGAGGACAAAAAAAAAAAAAAAAAAAAAGAGAGCTAGAAGTCTGCTCACTTTATAAAATAAAGCTCCTAAGTGAAAACCTCAGACTGAATGTTGGTTGTCAGTGAACTGCAACAGGAGGAGCTTCCAAGAAACAAACCCCTAAGTCTGACCTTTGCCTGAGCAGATCGTTCGTTGCACAGTCCCTCTGGAGTCTGAAAGGTCCCTGGCACCCATTTACCATTTCAAAACTGTAAGCAGAGATTAGGAAGGGAATCCCTGTTTTTATATCTAAAAAAAGAGATGTTAAATAGTATTTTAGAAGCTACAAAGTGTAACCCAGTTCACTGAAGGTTCTCCTGCCTGCCTAACTTGCACTGGTTTGATTCAAATAGCCAGGCTCCTGCTCTAGGGACCAACGGGAGGGATGGGGGGGAACAGGTTGTTTAGGTTGTAGAGCCATAGAGAAAATTAAATTTTTAAAAAGCCCAACCCATTACCAGGAAACAACTGTCTTTAAAAAAAAATTAAGAAATAGTGCGAGATATAAAAGAAAACCTTCAGATAAATATTGCTTTCATAATCAGTACTGGACAGGAAGATGTTAAATACATCCTGGTTGTCACTTCATTATCAGGCCTTCAATACCTCCCTGGGAGGAAGTTTGCTTTTGGGAGGACAGCACAGGGTCATGGATCAGAGCTAGCAAAGCCCAACAACAATCATCCCAGTAGATTTTGGTCTTCTGCTCTTTATGGAAGTGCTCTGACTGCCTCCATCCACCTCCCCAAGCTGCCAGGGCTGCTCCAGCTCCTCCATCACAACAGGAGCCACTCCAGTCCCTTCCTTTGCCTCTCCCCACACCAACACGGGCACAGATTCATGACTGCACAGCAGAAAAAGCAATTTGTTCTTTGCAAGAAAGTGAACCCCTACCTTTCTTCTGTGTGAGGACGTTTGGTTTGTCTTTTAAACATGAACACTGTTGTAATTTAATTCTTATTCCAATATGTTCTCAGGTGTTCAGCATGAAAAATGGAAATAAAACACTCACTAACGATAATAAATTAGAGAACTTAACATTAGCCTGCAGGAAATTGTTCCTTGTAATTTCTAGTAAAGAATTACTACAAACACTAGATGTCAACATCAAGAAATAATTTTCTTGATTTACTGAAACTATAAAGTTGGCTACATGTAGTTAATGGGATTTTTTTTTTTTTTCCTTTTTCCTTCCTTCTTTAACCTAAATAAAGTAATTATCATCAGTAGGATGTGGTGGATTTTACTGCTGAAGAGGGGGTTTGAAATAGTTTGTTAATTAAAACTCAGCTTTCTGTTTGAGACTTTACATTTTCATTGCATCTTGGAATTGACATAGAATGAATTTTAAAAACATTAGGCCCAGAGAACCCAGTCAGGGAGAGTGAAGCAACTGGGTCAGGAGAGAAGAGAAGCGGATACAATCCTGGACAACTCTGGGGACTAAGTTAAGCATTCACCTGCAGGACAAGTGTATAAAGAGCAAAATTGCCCTGTTGCATTTTTAGATGTAGAGAGCAAAAATAAACCAGTTTTGGTCCACTTTCATAAACTGGCCTAACCACCCAGGCACTACTGGCAATGGCCATGTGTGATCAGCTGAGCCAAGTCTTCACCTAAAGGCCACTGGGAGCTGAAGACATGTGGGGCACAGTGAGCTGCCCAAAGCTCCTCAGCAGCCTCTGCATTGCTCTCCATGTGGCCATCCTGGTTAGCAACGCTTTGCTTTCAAATAGTGTTTTTCAAACAAGAACAATGTAATTTGTGACACTGCAGGAACTGCAAAACCTGAGGTCCAGAGAAACCCTGATGAGCCGAGGTCCCTCCGTGGGCCAGGGCTGGCAGAGCCACCAGCTGAAACCAGCCCACAGCTCTGGCCAGTTGCTCTTGCTGGCCCAGCCACTGATAAACACCTGAAGTAATTCACCCTGCTGCCACTTCTTAAATTTCTTGGCCTGAAAAACAGCAGCCATGCAATTCAAGATGCAACAGGAGCAGCAGGTTTTTGCCACCTTGCAAAATGCACTTTCTACCTCAAAAAGAACTATTTTAAATAATGCAGTTCCTGAACTACAGTTTCTTGTACAGAGACAGGCACATGTGGTGGAAGAAAAATGTTTGGGAAAAAAATAAACCACAGACACAATTTTGTTACATCTCTTGTAAGTGTTTGTGCTGCGTTTAGATTATTTATTTATTTTTAATACCTAAACCAATGCAAAAAGAAACTCAAAACAACAGTTGAAGCCTGCCCTTTAAAAACTCCGTGTCCTTGTTGACTGCCTCATAACTACTGAAATAAATGTTCTGCTGTGGAGAAATACAGAGGCTCTTCCATACCTGTCACAAACAACATCTCTTATGGTTCACAGCTGCAAAACTGACTCAAGTGAATACATATGAATTTCTGATGCCAAGAAATGGTGCAGTACAGGATTACAGTCACAGGTTTTTGAGCTCTTCATTAAGCTGATGGAGTTGGAAGTTTCACTCTAAGGCTAGATGAATCTATTTGTCATTTGTTAGTAGAACTACAAGCTCTTTTGCCTCCTCTTTTTTCTTTTTTTTTACCAAGTCATTAGTGCTCAAGCACAAAATGCACTATGTAATGTCACTATTTGAATGTATTTAGAACTGTCACTCTGCTCAAGTGGCTGGGAGACCTTGGGGCTGAAATCCACGTCTGTTGGTTTATAGCTGGATAACCAAGGAGGCAGGGAGAGCAGGGGGACAGAGCTGCCAACGGCCCAAACAAAAATACTCTAGCAAACCAGATTTTCTTCATATGCTGAAAAGCCCAGCTGCAATGTCACCCTGCCTTCCAGCAGTGGCTTCTCCAGCTTCAGCCCCAGAAAACTTGCAAGACTTTTTGACTCGAGAAAGGTCAGAACACAGACTGAGCTGATGAAACTTCAGCTTCTTTCAGATCCTTCTGCCTGTGAAATCTGAATGTTTAAGACTCTTCAGGTTCTTCCCCAACTATGAATATTCATGTTTAAGTTCCTTGTTACTGTGTTGGAGAAAGGTATCTAAATCAGGGTGGCTATAACTGCATGTCAAGCCACCAAAGCAGATCTGTAAAACAAAAAGTGGCAAAGGGTACATAAAAAACAACCTAGTCCAGCACATATTTTCTACACATAAACCCATTCTTCCTTGGGTCATATACTTGTAGTCTTTCTCCTGGCCATACATATATAAGTGAGAAGGAACTCTAAACAGCATAACAAAATACAATGGGAAGGACTACAACCTCCACAATGCCCTGAATTTGGCCTATCCTTTTTAAAAGATTCTCCTTAAAAAACATTTTTTACTGCCTAAACTTGAGATTCCAAAATGCAGATTATAAAAACCAAACACCAAACATAAAGAAATTTAGGGGAGAAAAAAAAAACAACACAAAAACAAACCAACAAAAGAAAGGAGTATTTCGCACCTTGACTGCCAAAAACCACAGCAAGGGACCCAGAAAACATGTAATGAATCTCAGTACTTGTCTCTCTCATCACTATCCCTTGATTTGGGACAGCCTGCAGGAAACATTGCTGTGTGCATCTGAGCACTTCTCATCTCTGGAGGCATGTTTAGACTAACTGATATGCAGTAAAAGCCTCTTGCCACTCTAAATCTCTGAACACTTCCTTATCTTCCCCAGCTTCCCAATAACATGAAGATGATTCTGCACTCATCCTTCCAGGCTTTGAAAGAAATTGAAAAGACACTGCAGGACGGAGACAATATTCCATATATTGATGAACTGCAACAGAAGAGTAGAACAGGTTGCCCCAGGGGCCTCTGTGGAAATATTCTGGGGAGGTAACAGCACCTTTTCTCATTCCATAATGCACTCCTCTGATTTCCACTCAAATGTAGGCTTAATTCCATTTTACTGTTGTTCTGATCCAAACAATCTGTTCTCCTGTCTTCCCTGTCCTCAGCTGCCTGAGTCTCCAGTACCTACCTCATAACAGAGCAGTATCTGGGAGACACCTTGACTTCTCATCCCATTCCTCTTTGCTACAACAAGACAAACTGTCTTTGGTTACTACCACCACCAAGCATGTGCCCCTGAGCTTCAGTGAAGTCCTGACATCTTTCCTTTTCAACCCAATACCCAAAGCTTTTAAGTAACACTTGCTCATCTTTGCATATATTTTCCATGCCATGCAAGTAAACAACTGTATGTCTGATTTATACCTTGAAATGACACACTTTCTTGAATTTCTGAGTACTCCATGCTGCTTCTATAACAAGTATCTGTTCATGGAGAACACCAAGTTTTGCCACATGATACCACCAAATTTATGTTGTCACCTCTAGACAACCTGGTGGTACTACAGGTACCACAGGTAACTTTCTTGGTGTAGGAGACCTTAACGCTTCCAGGACAAAGAGCAGAAATGCAGCAGCAGATGGCTGCAGCCCTTCTAAGATATCTGCTTCACCTAACAGCCACTTAGTGCAAGAAAAAGCTTGATGTACTTTGAAAGTATCCAGCCCCAAAGTAACACACCAATCATCTGCAGCTCTGCACAGCCTGGGATTCCTGCACACTTCCATATCTGAGCCTGCCCTAAACATTTGCAGTTATTAGCACCTGAAAAAGAGTTTGCAGGATGAATTGTCCCAAGTAAATGATGTGTCTGGAAATATCTGTGACATTTTCATCCTAGAGATATTATTAACCCTGTTTTATAATTTAAGGTGCCTCCAAGGTGTCCCTTATTCCCTGCTGAGCCAGCTGCACTGCACAGCTCCTTCAGAGCTGCTGCTCTTGAGAGAGCTCAGGAGCAAATGAGGGATGCCATGAGTCTCCAAACCCCTGCAGTCCCTAAACTGGCCAAAATCCAGCAGGTTTTGTTTCTGAGTCCCACACAAAACCTCTCATCTTGCTGCTTTGCTGCTAAGGAATATCCTTCTCTGCAGGAAGCAACTCTGCTCTCCCAAGGGCAAAAGCCCCACTGTCGTGCAGCAGGGCAGGCTGGGCTCTGCTGTGTGCAACTGTTACAGCAGCTCTTGGGGGCTCTGGAGACAGCTGGGCTGAAGGCCAGCAGAGTGCAGAGTGGGTGCTGCTGGCCAACAGCCTCCTGGGCCCTGTAGAACTTCCCCTCCAAGTACCTCCATCACCTGCTTGCTGGTCTGTCTCTGGGAGCTTCAGCAAGGCTGCTGCATCACATGAACCCTGCCAGGATGGGGGCTCATGCTGATATCTTACAGCATGAAAAATGAAAGCCTTTCCTTCAAACACAAAACAAAACCAGACCACCAAACATTTGCACAGCATCACATGAAAGCAGGCAGGAACAATGTACCTTGCTGTTCAAATGCTGGACTTTCTTATCAAAACTGCCAAATGCAAGTGGAGCACTGGGAGCTGCTGCCCCCAGCATGGAGAGCAGGGAAAGCACAAATCCAGGCCTGTCCCCTCAGAGCAGGGACCAGTTAAAGAGTCTCAAATTGCAGGAAACAGGTTGGTCATCTCCACCAAATTGTGACTGACCATAAAAGTCACCACTGTTGCAAGCAGCAAGTTACAATTTCACTGGCAATGACAGTGAAGCCTCTGAGCTGCAACTGGGGAGAGAAATCCCCCAGTGCTGCATTCACTGGAGCCACACACAAAGGAGGGACTGACTCAGGGAGCAGAAAAGCTGACTTGTGAGAAAATCAGCCTCACTGGAATTCTGCTCCCATTTAGGTAAGAAATAAAACTCTCTTTGATTCTAGACAAATCTATTCAGCCAATAGACAGCTCCGAGAAATTGCTCCAAATACTTGAGTCATTCAAGTAGCCTAAGGATTATCTTGGTCTCCACCAAGGTAAACAATCCAGTAGTAGCATTTTTAAAATCCAATCTAAGGGAACTGATAGAAAAGGAGACCTTTAAAATGGTAATGAAAGAGAAATTGGTTATTCAGATATAATCCCATTATATTTCAGCTCCAGTACTGGGAGATTTTTTATTTCTGACTATACAACTGCTGAGAATAAATGAGAGCCCAAGTAAATGTCCTGATAACTCTGCACCCACAGAGCTGAACATTTACCAGCTCATCTGGGCTTCACACTCACCAGGTTGTTACTTCTGGCTGTGACAAAGACACCACTGCTCCCCTTGCCTATGGATTCTCTGCTGAGCATCCTGAATAACCTCAACTGAGATGTTGCAAATTGCATATCTCCATATTAATTAGAGCCTTCAGCAGTGACAACAAAAGCAAAGACCATCAATGGCCAGGTGAGCTGGGCACTGCTTAGCACTCTGTTTTCATCTTAAGCAAAGACTCAGTAAGGAATTACAGTTCCAAGAGGTTAGGAATTTAGAACTGCATTTCCTTGATGCACTTCATTTCAATGCATGAAAACATGTCTATAAATACACATACACAGATATATCTGTGAAATTATGAAGCTTTCTTTTGTGACTCCTAAAGGAGCATATGCCAAGGAATTGATAAATGAAGACACAGATGCTGTGTGTCATTCCAAAGCATCTGTCATTTTCTGAAGGTACACAGCAATGCCTTTTTCTCTAGATAAGCACTTGTGCAGTCAGTGTCTCTAACCAGGGTTCGTGTACACATGTAACATGCAAACAGTGTTGGGACAGCCCTAAAAGGGTATCAGTTTGCTGCAGCCACAGCAGTGGCTTTGGAATGGATCTGCTTACAGAAAAGGGGCCATAAAAAGCCAGTCACTACTTTGCAGCCACTTGGTGAAGCTCTTCATGAGCTGAGTGATCAGCAAAGGCTTACTGCTTTTAATCTCTCTCTGTTGTATCTGTTAATGAAAACATTAGGCTTTATACTACCCTGTGATTGCATAAAGGCATGCCAAGAGGGAGCTGTATAGAAAAGCCATCTGCAGGTATAATTAATGTTAAGAGCAATATATTTGTGGGAAAGGTACCTCAGCTGAGATAATTACCTGAGGAAAATGAGGGTGAGATTAGACCTTCCTCTGTTACCTGCAAAACTGAGTTCTGATCCAAAAATCAAACAGATTGCAACAAATAGGCACTAGCTGGTTTGTCCTGCTCTGCCTTAAAGCTGATGTGTTGTTGGTGGAACTTTTCAGGTTGATGCTAACACATAACAAAATTATTCACCTCTCCACATTTACCCTTGGAAAACTCGACTCTACCAGTGCAGCAAAACAAAACCCAAGACACTTCTCACCAAATATTGGGATGCCCATCATTTGGATAAAGGCAGCACGTTCCTAACTGATCATGGGAAGTCCAGGCATGCAGGAAGGGCTTTAAGGAGGCAACATAATTAGAACCATAATTCAGGAGCTGATCTCTCCCACTGTCAGTGCACTGGGTCAGGCAGAGGAGCAACCAAGAAGCTGAGAGCACAGAATGCCAATCGAGCATCTTCCAGCAGCAGCTGCTAAAGAAGAGCCCTGGTGTATGGGAAGACACTGAGGAAGCAAAAGAATTCTACAAAAGGGTCTACAGTTCCAGAGCAGAGACCTCCCTCCTACATCTGCCTGATCCTAAAGGTACCCATCTGACCTTTCTACCTTCTCATGTTGTTATTATCTATAGTTATTTGCAGTAATTCTCCCTCAGCATGTTACGCTTTCCTTACACATACTTCTGTGACCATAAGCTCCTGTAAGAAAGCAAAGGTTTCAGTGCTCCTTCCTTGTTTAAAGCTCACAAATCTCATAAAAAATAAAATGTAACAATTTGCAATGGCTTATTTACACTTCAAGACTCTGATATCAAGAAAGACAAATCCCAAATCCTGAATCAACCGGAAAATTAAGAGGAATGCAAAGCTGCAGTTCTGTGGAAATCAATTTTCCATATCCAGCACCCACAGCTACTTTTCAAAACCTGGTAACCATTTCTAGATGCTCACATAAGCACCAAGCACTGGCCCTTCTCGGCCAGGGGAGGACACAAAATGCTCCAACCAGCTTCCATTTGCTTCACTTCAAAGACAAAACACAACAATTAATAACCATCTCACAGGAGCACACTTGGAGAAGCACAGAACAGAGTTTTCCTCAAGAAAACACAAAGCTAGGAAATGCTGCCATTTCCTTAACTGGCCAAGCAGAGGAATTTCTGGCATCCCTGCTGAGTGATACACATGATAACTGCCAGAGAATAAAGGCTGAAAAAGCTGAATAGGAACTGATATTAATTTCTCAGATTGATACCAAGCACCAGTGGGTGTAGCAAAGCTTGAACTGAACTCTTGTCATACTTAAAAGACAACATTTCCATTTTCCGCTGGGTTGCTCTCAGAAGTGAGGTTCACATAATCATACCATGCCACTGCCTTTTTGTCCTTCCCCAAAAAATCTGGGATAGCAGTATCAAAGCTATTAAGATGCAAATCACTTCATGAAAGCAGGCAGCCAGACAAGAGTGATTCCTGAACATTCCTACAAGCAAACGTGCTGCAGGTTGCACTTCAAGGTCAAGAAGTACAAGGCAAGTCCACTCAAGAGACAGACATTCTGGCTCTCCAGGAGAGGGAGATGCCTCGGGAGGGTGCCCAGAGCCCAACCTTCCAGAGACACGAAGCTGTGAGGACACTGGGTCTCACCTCTTCTGTTACCAGGAGCAAGACTTTCAGGTTCAGAAGCATTTCTGCAGTTCATCTATAAAGATGATTTCTCCCTGAAAATGCTTTTACCAAGAAAATATTAGAAAGGGATAAAAGGAGAAACATAGGTGCACTGATCACTTTATGCTGTAAGTCTTATCACCTGTAGTAAAGCAGGTAGGCTCTTAGAGAGGAATGTCATAGATGTTTTTGTACTCAGAAAAAACAGTCAGTACATTAAAACCTGAACTTCTCTCACTGTGAATATTTTTCCTCTTCCTAGTGAGCGTGGAAAACAGCTTTTAGCTCTAGAAGCATCTCTGCAGTTATTCCAAAACCTTGCACAGCCCAGCACCTGGCAGCACCAGCCAGTCACTGCTGCAACCTTCCTTTCCCTTGCTCTAATTTCATTTGCAAGACCTCTAGAGGGCAGTGAATAAAAGAAAATAAAGTACCCGAAATAGCCATAAATGTTAAATATAAATTTTAAAATTGGGATCTTGTCTAATTACTTCCTTGTCATTCTATGGATTAACGGATTACTGCAATGGGATTTTTCCAAGCTCAAACCCTAGGCTCCCTGGCAGACCTTACACCACTGTACTTCCCCAGTGATTCACTTTTTTCAAATAGAAATCACTTTCTTGCACCTCAGCTAAAAGATGCAGCAGGCCATCTCGCTTCCATGGCTCTCATGGGCAAACAAGGTTTTTATTTTTCCTAGAGAAGGTCACACTAAGCCAAGAAAAAGAGGAAAATACAGTTGATTAAAGCTGACCTGTTTACCCAAAACACAAGAGTATAACATTCATAACATTCATGTTCAAGTAAATATCAAAGCAGGCAGGACCTACAGCAAAATACAGCCTCTTAAATAATTCTTCTTCAGTTTTCATGCATGTCCTAGACAGAGAATCAGGAACATTGCTAATAACTTCAGCACATATTTGACTGCAGCACATACAATTAACCCATTACTGATGGAATGTCAAATCTAGGATAAAACTTAAATTAAGCACAGAAGAAAAAACCATTAGATACAGTATCCTTTGCTTTATTTTGCACAGTAAGATCAATCAATACAGCAGCAGCCCATAGGATCCTACAACTTCAGCTCTGCTTCGTTAACTCCTTACGGGTTTGTAAACCTTGTGCAATTACCAGAGGCAGAGTGTCCAGACCTAGGGTTAATGCTCTGCTTCTTTTTGGAACACAGAATAGATCTGCAAATCCACCTAAAACCACCAGAAACCGAGAGAGCAATGGAATAATGTTTGAAAATGTGTGTGCTAAAAAGGGATGCCACTCGAGGGCCCCCTGGCTTACAGCTGCTGGGGTGGGGAACAGCAAGCCAGTGGTCCGTGCTGTGCCCTGACACTTGCTGAATGTAAAACTCCTCCAAAAAACCCCAGAAACCAAGCACAGCCAGTCAGCAATGCATCACTGTTCTCTCTAGACTCCTGGGTGATGCACTGCCATATAAATTGCCCGTGCCGCCCAGAAGTCAGACACTCACAATTGGCTCTTACCTGTTGCAATTTTTTTAAACTTGGTTGTGAATATTTTTATCTTTTTCCCACCCCTGCAATCATCTCACCCCATTTCCAAAGTTTCCTTTTGTATCAATTCCCTCCTATCCAAAAGGGCTAGAGAGAGAACAGCTGCTTTTGTAACTCACATTGGTGAAGATACACACTTCCATGAAGCTCTGAGCCTTCTTCATACTCCAGCAGCTTGCTGCAGTGTCACTGAGCAACAGCCTAGAGGAAGAAAAAAATGGGAAAATGCTATTCATGCTCTTTTAACAGAATGCAACTACACAATTTTGCTATCATCCATAATATAGGTACATGTCACAGTAAGGTGGGCACAGTAGCATGTTGTACTGTTGCCAGAGCCTGGAGGAAACTTCTTTTCTCCTCGGAGAAACCCACTTTTGGTGATCGTGCTCTACCTGCAGACCAGACCTTTCTGTAGAAGGAAATGGTTGAGGCAGAGCAAGACAGTGAGGAGAAGTCAAAAGTGAAAATAAAAGATAGTTGCAAACAAGAAAGAACAATAAGAATATAGCATGACTCAGAGAAAGTGAGCTCAAAAAGGAGTAAGAAAAAGAAACAAGTTATGTGGCAAGGTCTTGGAGTAGCAGCTTGGGATGAAAACATGCCCAGGCAGCTCTTAAATGTTGTTCCACCTTCATCAGTCAGACCCAGGGTGCAGGTTGTTGAGGAGTGCCCTCTGCTTCTGAGGATGAAAACAGTGCTAGCTCAGGATCTTTCAGAAGTGGCATTTTTATTTTTTAGCCAAAAGAGGTTACACTGCACTCTTCACACTAGCTGGACTGTGCATCCATTTGGCAGGAGGTTGCTCCTCAGTTACTGTGCAGATTTTTACTGCTGATTTCTCTGTTGCTCTTCAAAAAGATTGAAGTCCATCTTTCAAACAGCTCGAGAAATTCTTCCCTCCCAACTATGAATAACCAGGAATGGAAGAGAGGTAGAATCTTGAGCAGAAAAGCAAAGGTCAGTGTTGTCCTGACTAATGAATCCCAGTCATTCTCTCTCATTAAACCCCAATGCCATGCAAGTTGCACCCCTAGAACATCCCTAGTGTAACACCTTGCCCTTCCCTGCAGTGCAGATGTGCTGTGGTTGCAGACTGGAAGAGGAGGGGTGACCAGAGGCAGAAGGAAGCATGTCTCTGGTCTATGGTCGCCATTCCATGCTTGCGTTCGAACACCTTCTGCCCAGGTGTGATCCAGGACCTCCCTGTCCCAGACTGACAGGCTTCACCAAACCAGCCCCACCTGGGCAGAATGAAACTCCCTCTGCCCACAGATAAAGGAAAGCAGGCAGAGAAAACTAACCAGAGAACCGGAGAAAACTAACTTTCCTACCCCTCCCGCTGGCAAACAACCATGTAATTGAATTCAAACTAAGAGAAGGTGCATTCTTTAAAGAAACAATTTGCTTATGGTTTGCTCCTCTGGGAGTAATCCAAATGCTCTGCTGAAATTCATGCCATCATCTATGCAACACAGGTTTTTATTTTAAACAAAGAAGTAAATGTAAAAGGTAACGTCTCAAACAAAGGCAGGATTTTGTGCAAAACCACAACCCTGAGGCAGTTATAGCTTGTTACAAAACACGTGTTTGCAGCTGAAGGACTGTCTAGCTCCCAGGCTTTGCCTCACCTGCCTCGCCCCTGTCAGTCACTCTTCCTACACCCATTATCTTGGGAATGTGCTATTTGGGGAGGAGGGCAAGTCTCTGCCATCCAAGAGCAAGTGTATGCCAAGGTACAATTTGTACCTGGTAATAAAAATACTTATTTCAAATAAAGCCACATCAGGATGATAACTGAAGAACAGAAAACAGAATAACTGAAAAAATTAATAATTTGGTAAAAATTAAGACTGTGTGGTGCCAGGTAGAAAATCCCCATGCACACACAACAGCACGAGCCCTCCCACTGCACCATGGGGACTTGTCCTCCCAAGAGCTAGCACTTTTCAGACCATGCTGGTGCTCAGCATCTGTTTTTGGCAGCTGGTACTACTTTTTGACACATACTCTGTACTCCAAATCATTGGCTTAGAGATCTACAGAAAGACAGTTTGATAACCAAGCCACAAGTGTCTTCCTTCTCCCAAATCCTTTCCAGGCTTATTCATCTGGGGGGAGTCCCTGCTGTAGAGGTCCTCTTACAGAGCAAAAGTAGCAGCTGGCAACACTCTGAGGTATTTGCTCCACTTCATGGTCTTTCACCTCAAATTTCTTGCACATCTGGTTATACAAAAACAACTTGGGTACTTAGGCCACTGGCAAATTAGAAATGTTATTGTGAATCTGCTGCCAGTCCAGAGAGGGATGTAATCAGAAACATTTAAGCCAAAGATTCCTAAGAATAATCCCAAATCTATTTTGTTTCTTTCATTAGCAAGTACACTGAGGAGCTCCTGGCAAGCACAGCCATTATGCTCATTAAAACTAGAAATAAAAAACCTGAAAATACAAGTTAACTTTATGGGAACAGGGGAAGGCTTCTCTGCCTCCCTACCATCAGCACTGCCATCCTAAACCTTTCATTGGAGCAACATGAAATTCTGTCTTCATGTACTATGATTTACAGTTGAAAGTAAAATCCCTGCATAGAATCATAGAATGGTTGGAGTTGGAAGGGACCTCAAAGATCATCGAGTTCCACCCCCCTTGCATGGGCAGGGACACCTTCCACTAAATCAGGCTGCTTCAAGCCCCATACAGCCTGCCCTTGAATGCTACCAGGGATGGAGCTTCCACAGCTTCTCTGGGCAGCCTGTTCCAGTGCCTCACCACCCTCACATGAAACAGTTTTCTCCTGAAATATTTGTATTCAAAATTGTCCAGGTACCTGTGTGCTACTGAGGAATTTGATGATGTCCTCTGCCAGGGGAAAAGCAGTAAGAGCATCTCAGCTTGTCCAAACATTGGACTACTGGTATCCCTCTGTCTGCTCACCTTCCTTTTCAGCTATTCTTTTGGGCAGCATCAGCTTTTCCTCTTCTCAGCTACACAGACACTCTGTTCCTCTCTGTGCTCAGGACTGGTTTCGGTATGTTAAGACAAAAGGGCTTAATGGTGTCAAGGCTTCTATTTTAATGATCTCAGAGCAACCATCAGGTTGCTTGGAATTTCCACAGGTCATCAAGTCCATTTTCTGCTCCAAGACACAATCAGATCGTTCTTTCATTCCCCATCCATGTTTCTTAAAAGTTTGTGGAGAGACATTTAAGTTTAGCAAATCCACCATTTGAGATGTTCTACACTGGACACAGGCAACTCATTCACTACTTGAATTGTTAATGCCCCTCATCTCTCCAAATGTCTAATCAAGCCCTTCCTTATTGCAACTCACACCCATTAATTCTGTGCCGTCCATTATGGATAAAAAGAATAAACTATCTTTCTCTACAAAGCAGCCTTTCATGTAGTGAAATTCTGTTTTTTCAAACCTCCCTGCTTTTATCTTCATACTAAATAATATCAATTTATCACTGCAGGGTGTATGTGCTAGACCTCTGGCTGATTTTACTGCTCTCTTCTGACTCCCCCCCCCCAGACTTCCTGACATGTGCTGCCCAGGTCAGGACAAAGCCCTCAGCAAAGCTGCTGTGAGTACAAAGTACTGCATGGAAGAAGGAGGCAAATGCGCAAGCACAGTACAGGGAAGGACTTGTTCAACACTGAACAGAAGGACTAGGGAGACTGCAGAGGATCACAACTTAACACTGCAGTGCAATCCTGAAACCTGGCTGGGGTAGGGCCTGTGAGGAACAGGAAGAAATTCTGGCCCTTCGCTGGGCTGGTGCTTCCCTGCGAGACAGACTGTCCAGTTTTGGACACTGCACTTACATATGCAGGCAGGGGGAGAATATTCAAGAGCAACAAGATTCCAATACAGCTGGCAGAACCATGGAAAATATAATTTTCCAATTGCTCTTTGTCACCTCTAACATCAGTGATGTCTTTACCTACTGTGCTTCTTAAAGTGTTTTCTGTTCAAGTTTTGTTTTGCCCTAGTTTGCCTTTTAACATTTCAGAAATTCCTGAGGAATCTGAAAGGGAAAAGTACAGAGGGACATGCTGAATGGGATGTTAAATTGAGGACATGCATATTCAATTTGTCTTTGGCTTGTAATGGCTGTATTATGCATTTCTTCAGAAAAAAATAAAATAAAATGAGAGATTTGAGATATTTTTTTTTCTTGCATAACTTTTGGTGATAATTTATTTCTCTTTAAAGCCAACCACCCAGCTGGATGCTAGTCTCAATTCCAGAGGAAAACATCCAGTTTTAACAAGCTGCTTAGGCCAGCAAGCAGTTACCCACTTCAAGCAGGTGGCTTAAGTTCCTTTCATGTCAACGTTTCCATTGACAATCACAATTTAGACAGTGAAAACATTCTTACAATGATTAGGTGCAGATGGCTTAAGAGATGCTCTGAAATCATAAACACACAGTTCATGGAGGACTGGACTGAGTGTTTCCACAGCCTGAGCAATTTTTGACCTCTGAAGCTGAGCTTGTAGAGTTACTCCATGGGCTGATATTAGTTGCCATTGGATCCTTGTAAACCATAAGGTCTTTTAGATTGATTTTACATAAAAGTCTGATGGGTCTGTAACCTCCTAACACAGCTGCAATCTCATGTGAAGTGAGGAAATGTTCTGATTTGCAATTGTTACAGATCAGGTCCTGACTTCTCTCGTGCCAAGGACCTGCCTCTCACCACTTGGTCAACACACACCCTACCCTTCTATCTCACATCCTTCCCAAAAGAACTTCTTAGCAAGTCACTCATCCTTAACATCCGTTCCTTGTTTTTCTCCAGAAGATCCATCAGGCTCTGTCTCCCTGCATCTGGAGCAGAGCAGTTCTGCAGACACTTCCAAGGCTGGAGTGCCAAGGGAGGAGCAGAAGGAGATCCCTCCTCTGAGCTGCAGATGTTCACAGCCCAGCTTCTGCTCACCCAGGTCCCTCAGGCACCTCAGGCTGACAGTGATGCCCCTTGCTGCAGTACAAACCTCCCCTTCTACTACATAAGTGACATGCAAAGTAAAGATTTTGAGGCATTTCCATATAGGTGCAAGCTGAATTACTACAGCTTCATTTCATGTATAAATTTACAAAAAAGGAAACAAACTAATCCTACTTCAGCACATGATGTCCTTATTTCTTGGTCAATCTGTTAGTTGATCCTTAAAGCAGTTCCATTCTTACTTTTTTGCCATTTAGTTGTGTTTATTTCCTTATTTAGAGGCAGAACTTTCTCCTCACTGCACAAACTCCCTCAGTAGACTTTAGTGCCCTTTGAGTAACTTGCATTGACCAAATGTAATGACCAAAATACCAAAAAGATAGTAGAGCTTTTAACTGCATGAAATAAATAGCATGTTTGGACTCCAAACTATTAATCTACATGATCATGAAATTAATTTTTAAAACTTTCCTACTAGAAATGAGCTGATATTTTAAAGACAGTATCTCCTATTACACCGTAAATTGCACATTTAAGCAGAAAAATTCTGATGTTAAAAAAAAACGTTCTGTTTGCAAGTTTTACTTGGAGTGAAAAAAATACATACATGGAAATTACCACCAGGAGAACAAGGAAATTCCTGAGCATAATGTCTCCCACACATTTGCAGCTCTGTGATGGCTGTAGCCCCTGATTCACCTTTGAAGGCTGCCTGGACCATCACAAAGATGCCCATTTGAAAGTGCTCTAAAAAGGAAGCCTGATGCCACCACCTAATCATTAAAGGCTGTGCAGAGTTTAAAATTCAAAGGCAACGTAGTCCCAGGTAGACTAGTTTCTGCTTGCAAAGTAAGTAACTGGCATAGTAAAAACAACTTGTAAATGGAAAATAAGGAAGCAGCAACTTCAGGGATTTTTATGTCATTCACACAGCAAAAGCACAATTAAGATACAGTTTGTTTCAGCCCACCAACGTTCAGTGGCTGAAGCAAATCTTCGTGGTTATCTTCCTGTAATCTCAATGTCACTGTCTGAGCTCTGCTTGCATATAAAGGCTGTGCACTGGTCCATCCTCCCTGCAGCACAGGACAAGATGCTCCCTCACTCTACAGCACTGTTTTCTACACAAAGGATGAAGAAGGTTTCACAAAATTGCTGCACACTGCAAGGGTGAAGCTTGTAGCTCAAGTTCAGAAAGCTTAGCTTGAGGAGAAGACAACACGTGCATACAGCATGGGGTGGACTAGGGAGGGAGTCCCTTCATGCTTTGAGGCAGTTAATTACTGCATATGCTAAAGACAATCTAACTCAAAGTGGAGGAAAGTGTTTAGGGCAGCAACCCTTAAAACCACTGTGAAGTGATTAAGTACAGTGACTTGTTTGAAGGCCAGTTTTCCCACAAAAAGGAGTGATAAAATAGCTTATAAAAGCAGTTTTATATGTAGTTTCTTGATGAGATGCCTTCATAGAAACTATACAGCTACTATCTTTCTGGGGATAGCACAGATACGGACTCTCATTCCTTCCCCACATCCTAAACCGTGTTGCTGACAACCCTGGAAAATGGAACAGAGTGATGGAGGGGGGTTCAGACACTGCCAACCCTACCCTGAAACACCAGTGACCTCCAAAGAAGGTCCTCTTACTTTAAGACTTTACTGGAGAGCTCACACATTTCTCTGGAGGACAGGAATGACACATTCAATGTATTATTCAGTCAAGAATTGAATTGCTCTCCCCCAAGCTTAACATTTGACTAGGAGGTCAAGTGTGTAACATCTAATAAAAGGCTGTGGGCTGTTTCACTCTGCTGACTCACGAGTCTCGGAGACTGCAGGAGGTGATGTTGGCTTTGCCTTGATATTTAGCATGGAGGCTTGCCAATAATTTAAAAGCAGATGAATATACATGTACTCTGTGAGGCTCATTTGCTAGAAATTTAATATACAAGTTCCAGGGTTGAGGTAGGGACAGGGGACAGACTGGATAAATAAAAGATGGGAATGTCCCAGGAGGGCCTCACATGCATCTAGCAAATGTACTAGGTACTACAGTTCTGCTGTCATTAATAGTAGCTTCAGGACAAGGGCTAGTAAGTCATGGACCAGTCCTGGTGAAAGTTCAGCCTTACCTTTGGAATTAATGTAGGGTGTGTTCTCCTCAATACTATAGCAGGACGTTCTATCTCTCTATCTGTCTGCCTCAGTTTCCCTCTATGGCTCAACTGCTTTTGTGTCTCGATTTTGCAAGGCCCAGGTCTGGAGAGGAAAGATTCCCACGGGAAAGGGAAGGGCCTGGCAAGCTCTGAGCTGGTAACAACCTTGAAAGGTACAAACAAAGGCCACGTTGATGTTCATAACACCAGCTGCTCTCTGGGGTTGAAGAACATGAAGCCCAGCCCATCCACAACTAGGCCTGAAATGGAGAAAGAAAGAATGAACAGATAAACAAAAGAGTTCCCTTGGTGAGAATGGGGCCTTTGTGGGTTTTCCCACTGTTTTCCTTTTATTCTCAAAGAGAGGTTTTAGAGGTACAGCTAAATATGTAAATGACAGCAGCCAGTCCACTTTATGCTCTAAAAGCCTGGCCCCAGCTTTGATCAGGACACTTCTCGTACACTTTCCCAGGAGGTTGCTGGACCTTCTCCTCTCCAGCAGGGACACCTTCCAGAGAGATTAATCCTCAAGAATTAACACGTACCCAGGGACTACCCGCTGGGGCCAGGAAGGGTGAGAGATATTACTTCCTTTATTACTTCCTTTATTGTCTTTATTAGTGTACTTAACATTAAGCAATTGCTCATCATTAAGTTTTAAGACTCTAGAATCCTTTTAAAATCAATAATTAATGTCCTAGGCCTAGTATAAAACTTAGTAGTAAGTCGCCAACATTTTAATTATTGACCTTTACTGTTTGATCTAACTATTAGTAGGAGTGTATTTTATTGCTAAAATACCTTTTTACATTCTAACCTTAGCTTCTTTTCCAACCTCCCTACAATTGGACTGTGCTTGTACCTTCCAAGGGGTTAAGACCCTGGTGTCATATGTAATAAACCTCAATCACTGCATATATGTCTTGCCTGCCATCCCACCCTGTTTGGGACAAACACCTGTCCTTACAGAAGGACATGCAAGGTGGCCTTGTCAGAGCCTGGCATCACTCACCCTGTGCAGGACAAAGCCCAGCACACACAGCATCATTCTGCAGCAAATGACATGGAAGCTGCTCACAGTGGTGCTCTGAAAGAGTTGGAAAGGGAAGCTGAGTCTGAAGGCTTCAGCCATGGAATGTTTGTGTCGCAGCCCAGGCCATTACTGCTGACTCCTGCAGATGGACAGGCAGCAGAGGCACCAGGGGCAATGTTCTCCCACATCCAGGCTGTGGGCAGGGCATGGAGAAAGGGTTATCAATCACAATGTCACATCTACTGCCTTGTTCAAGCAGCACTCTGCACTGCCCAGGAAGATGAAGTAGCACTTTCAATAGGTACCATTTCAGAAACACCATGTTCAAAGTCTTCTGGGATGCAAGAAAAATGGTGTGCTGTGTCTCAGCTTCAGCTGGATCTGGAACAACTTCCAGCAGAGACCAGTCTGTATGTGCTCCAGAAGATTTAACAGGATAGCAAGAGTGCATTTTCTGAGCCCTATCCATGTAAGGATTAAAAGCCTGTCGAACAGATCAATGAAGGCAAACTGTGGTTGCAAAAGCAGGGTTTGCAGTGACTCCAAAATACTCAGAAGCAGAGGGTCTTACAGTCACTGCGGTTTTATGAACAGCCACATTTAATGAAATATCCATTCTGAGTTAGTCACTGGTCCTGGCGAGTCCGAAGTACATAAAAAGCTGAGAAGCCTCTAAATAAACAGTTTTATCTGCTCAGAACAGCAACACAGCATGTAACAACTTGCCCACATCTCCAAAAATAAGATCTACTAATGGAAAATTATTTAGGACAAGATGAAGAGAAGGCACTGGGGAGACCTTAGAGAACTTTTGAGTGCCTGAAGGGGCTCCAGGAAAGCTGGGGAGGGACTTTTCACCAGAGAGGACAGTGATAGGACAAGGGGTAGTGGTTTTAAACTGAAAGAGGGGAGATTTAGGTCAGACATCAGGGAGAAATTCTTCACCATGAGGGTAGGAAGGCACCGAAACAGGTTGCCCAGGGAGGTTGTGGCTGCGCCCTCCCTGGAGGTGTTCAAGGCCAGGTTGGATGAGGCTTGTGCAGCCTGGTCTGGTGGGACGTGTCCCTGCCCATGGCAGTGGGTTGGTGATCTTTAAGGTCCGTTCCAACCATAACCACTCTATGATCCTAAGAAGGTTGTTCAGTAGGGCCACACTGCCATCAGACATCAACCTGGTGAGCTGAACCACAGTCAGGCTTGTGATTCTCTTTGTGGCACTGCAAGGCCTGGTGCTGAAGCCTCTTTCAATGACTGTGTAGACTTAAGCATCTTTCTTACACACTGATATTTTCAGTAGCAAAGGCCATGCCAGCTCTGCTGAGCATCTTTATACAAATGAGAGATCCGTTCTCATCTGAGGGGCACAGCAGTGTGAGGAAGGCTGGGACCTCATGTTCCTCTCCTCATCTTCATGTCATACAAGACTTTGCCACTTTCCTCTAGAGTTTCTGCTGTGCACACATGCAAAGCTCCTTACAAAGTTCACTAGATCCTCAGCCACTCTGCTCCTAGGTTAACATTACCATAAAACTGAAGCCATGGTAAGTGTGCATTCCTGATCCTGGCTATGCCAAGAATACATTTCCAAAGATTTGTGGAAGACTTGAAAGCAGCTCAGGCTGAGCTAAGAACAAGGAGTGCAGGCAGTCTGCTTGTTGCTATGGCTGGTCAGAGCAAACCACTGACCCTTCTGGCTATCAGAAAACCACATAAAAAGATGCAAGGTCTTCCAAGGGCAATGCTAATAAAGAAAAAAAAAAAAAAAAAAAGGCAAAAAAAAAAGCAACCCTTTATTATTCTCATTTTTCTGTATCAGAGATTAGCACACCTTGATTAGAATTCATGATGACTCACATTCAAAGCCCTGCTTCTAATCCCTAAAATACCATCATCACATATAGGTGGTTGCAAAGATGCTTTAAGGCACAGTTGGCAAACTCCTGGAGAGGCATTGTTTTCCTCTATATTAAATGTAGCAGGTTTTTTAGTATTTTACCATCCCTTCCTAGACCTCCACTCTGATACATGACAGCAGCCATCATTTAAATTACACATTGATGGTGAATTTCTGTGATATATTATCCATTGAGGTGTATTAAACAGAGAAAAAGTAGACTTTGCTATCATAACTATTGAGACTGTTTTTCCTTCCATGTTGATTTACATCCAAATAACCAACTTATGAACCTTGCAAATGTCAATCTGCACTGAGGCAAGAAGCTGTGAAGTTCTTAAGCAGACTCTTTTTTGGGACTGAAAGGTCACTGTTTCTTTTATTCTTATCAGGGAAATATTTTGCTCTTAATTTACAGGGGACTTTCTCACTATGCAAAGAAACAATCATTGAAGATTTCAACCAAGAAAAGGTAATGCCTCAGGCTAAATTAAATAAAAACATTCACATGAATCAATTTTGTTCAAGTGCAGACAGAAATATATGGAAAGAATAAACTCAGCAATTTAATAGCATCATACTCAAGGAGTGCCCATTTATTCAGGCAGCAAGCCCAGGTTTGCTTGCCAGATCTTCTTGGGGAAGTCAAAACTGCAAAACCCACTGAGAGGGACACTGATTCCTTGTAGGAATTTCCCTTACTGGCACCTATTTTCCACTAATTTTAAAAACACACTTTCCTTAATATTTATATCTCACTTCTCTTCTTGAAAGCCCAAAAGCTGCTTCCCCAAGGGATGTTTTATAATTAAGTGACATTATGGCAAAGGCAACCATCAAATGGAGGTTGGGGCTCCCTGTATGTAAAAGCAGACATCACAAGTAGGAGGAGGAAACATCTGATTTATGGGAGGAGCCTTGTATTATTCAGATTCTGACCAGAACCTGAGCAACACTGCTGAAAAGCTCATGAAAGTGTGAGGCTCCCAGTTTGACTGTTCAAATTAGCCCTGAGAATATCTGCAAACTGGAGTAGCTCCAAATAATGACCCTATTTAGGTGCAGAAGCACGTGTTAGTGCACATGAACGAGTGTCAAATGCTTAAACAAGATCTGTGGCCTATTAGCAAACCCATAATACCATGTACAAGAATAAAAGCAGTTTAAGAAGAGATGTCTAATCCAGTGTAACTGCTGGGCTGCTGGCTGCCTGGCTCCCACTGTGCTGCTGTTTGATCCACAATGTAACCCAACATTTTGTTCCTTATGGCGTTGGTTTAGTACAGAAAAAGTAGAAGATCCCTGTGAAAATAGATTTGTGGCTCAAGCTCTGTGGTTAGTTGGAGAAACAGATGCAAGTGCATCCATTGGTGGTAAGATGACAGCACTGCAGGAACACAACCTTCTTAAGGGGCAAGAACCACAGGTTTGAGGGAAGAAATGGTAGCAATGCAGCTACTGTCACAAAACTCATGAAAATATTCTTAGCTTCTGAAGAGTAAAGCCATCATTGTTGTAACAAAGGACAGTCTTGCCTTCAAGCTCTCCTGAACATATCATTCTGGCTACTAATGTAAGAGAAAGGAAACACAAAGGCAGGTCTCAGCATCTTTCTCCACTCACATAAGGAAGCTGAAGTATAGCAAGGTCCATCATCATCGTGATCAAATGGTTCGAGATTGAAGAGACCTTAAAGATCATCTAGTTCCAACCCCCCTGCACGGGCAGGGACACCTCCCACCAGATCAGGTTGCTCAGAGCTCCATCAAACCATAAAGACTACAGAACCCAACCCAGGCAGTTACCTGGTAGTCCCATTCTCTACTTTACTACACTGTGCCTTATAAAAGACAGCAAGAATGTGATGCAAAGCACCCAGTGACATGGTGGGTCACATGGTGGCAAAACTGATTCCCAGACCAGCCACATTGCCAGAAACTAGAAAACAAAAAGGCACAGCCTTACTTGTATCAAGTTACTTCAGTTATACATGGCAATTTTTTTCACAGTAACATGGTGACCTTTTTTAAAAAAGCCAGAGAAATTCACTAGATACAAGGCTTCCCAAATGAGCTGCGTGTTGTTTAAAATAATGTCTTCATTTCACACTGGGTTGTAGCATATGGGAATACAAAGTCTGCTCCCTCCTCCAGTAATTCCTGTGAATTCTTTGGTTTATGACATACTTTTGCAAGACTTCTCTCTTGCATCAAAACCCTATCAGAATGTTTCTCAGTAAAGGATTCTTTAATACCATGATATTCTAAATCAGTTTCTCTCATTTCACTGCTTTACCCCTGAAATAGAGCTTGAGGGCTGAAACGTAACATCTATAGATATTTTCTTGGCAATGTGTCACTGCACAGCTGATGCAAAAAAGCACCCAAGGTATTAAGGGAACGGAAAGTAGTGCAGAAATATCATAATGCTAGTACTTTTAAGCCTTCCTATCGATATCCTGTTTATTTAAAAAGGGAAAGTTTATGCTTCAAGAAATCTTTGAAGATAGCCTACCTGACTGTATATAGGGGAGAGGTGAAAGAAGTCACCAAGTTTAAGTGGGATTAGAGTTGGAAGTGCAGTTAAGGTTACCATCTCCTGGCTACTGGGGCTGCTTTGTCTTGAGAAGACTAAGAGGGGACCTTATTGATGTCTACAAATATCTGCAGGGTGGGTGTCAAGAATGGGCCAGTCTCTGTTCAGTGGTGCCTGTGAGAGAACAAGGGGAAACAGCACCAAGTGACAACACAGGGAGTTCCACGGTTGGACTTGATGATCTTCATAGGTCCCTTTCAACCCCTATGACTCTGATTCTATGATTCTACATGGAAAGAACTTGGTCGGGTTGAAAGAAAAGAACCAGGGCTCAGGAATTCAGTCCCCACCAGGAAAGCAGATTACATGTGGTAGTGAACCCACATGGTGCTCCTGGCTTAGGGGTTAAGGTGATGAAGCTTGGGGATGCCAGGTGAATGGGAAATGTTGCTAGTGCAGGAATGCACTGAGGATTTCACGTGGAAGAGGCTACAGGACTAGATGTGCAGCTGATGGTGGCAGCAGGCATGGTCCTGGTCTAAATTTGAGAGAAACAGTTCTGAAGGTAACAAAAAAACAGTGGGAAAATGCTACACAAAGACTGAGGAGTTGTATTTATGTTCAAAAGAAGGGTAGTTGTACTTGCTGGGAAAAACATAATGGTGCCTGTCCTCACACAAGGCTTCTGGTCCTCAGTGTCCAATGCTAAATTATTTCTCTTCAGGCAATTTTGACACACTAAGCTTCTACTAATGAGTTTTCTATTTCACAATCAGCACAATTAAGTCAATTCCACTTGCTACTGTCCATTTTCTGTGTAAGGGGAAACTGTATTGGTTGTTGCTTTGCCATTAATCTTCTCCTGAGATTTGTTGCTGGTTTCTCAAAATGAACAATTTCCCCACAACTATGTTGATGTGTGACTTGCAACAGTGGACTGCCAAGCTAGTGTTGTATGTGCCCAGCACCCTGGGCACTACAGCAACCACGGAACAGGAAATCCTTATCTTCAGGATGAAGCATAAAGTTGGTGGTACTCTGTAGCTGAAGCTGTTTCTGGGATGACTCTTTCCCCCCATCTTTTATCACTTTGTACACTCACAGATGCTGTAGCCTTCTGCATCCCCTCCCTCTCCTTTCTCCTTTCTTTATCTTCAAAACAGGCTAAAGGATTCATCTAGGATGGCACAGCTCCAAATTAATTATTGTTGCAGTACCAGAGAGGAAAAAGTACACTGTCCAGAAAAAAGGAATTCTGCAAATGAAAAGTCTTTGCACTTTACTGGAGTTCTGGCATTCCTTTTGCAAATGCCCAGGAGCTGCCTGGCTCTCACTCCCTTTCAGCCAATCTCATTGCAAAGCTGCTCCAGCAGCTCCAAAATGTTCAGAATGCACAAGCATGTTTGTTTGCTGGACTGAACAAGTGAGAACATATTACACATTCCCTGCATTATTTATATTGGCTACTTATAAGTTGGGCTTTATTTATTTATTTAAAGTTTCCATCTGTAGGTTCTGGCTACATTTCAAAATCTCCCCCTTCAAACATGTTTTCATGGTTATCTTTTCTCCCAGAGCATCTGTCCTTTAGGGTCTTACTGTATGTCAGCTAACAGTGATACAGCTTTTCACCTTATTACGTGTGTACAGTTCGACTCATAATGTTACAGCTTCCTTTCATTGTGAAAAAGAAAGAAAGAAAAAAAAATAGTGCCAAGTCCTCATGACTTTGTCAGTCCTGACAAAAATGTTAACACTGTTTTTGCAATGACTGACCTCAGGACTGGAAAATATTTTTCTCTGCTCTAAATCTGTTATAAAAAACAAGTCTATGAAAACTTGTTATTTCAGATGAGTAGGGGATTTCATACTCATAGCCTTCTTTTTATTTGCCTTTTTTCCTCTTTCATCTAACTCTTTCACTCGAGTCAGAGATGTCCAGAAGATTATTTATATAATTAAGATCTTTCATATAGCAGAATGTACTTTGAGTCTTCCAGCACCTATACTGTATATAGCTCCAAGTATTTTAGATCCTAACATAACTAACATTATTGCCCTGCTGCATCCAAGTGTCAGGAGCCACCTTTCTATTAGGAGGGTTCCTCCCCCTAGGATGTGCACAGAGCAACAGGAAGGTATCAGCAGCCTGTGGATGAGCAAGAGTAATTTCCCTCTAGCTTCCACTGCTAACTATATCAGTCAAAAGCCTGAAGATATGTTTCCCAGTGCTGAATACCTTTACTGTAACTTTACTATTAGAATGCTGTATCTTTACTATTATTATGGTTTGCCACAGCAGGTGATGGGAAGTGCAGGTATGTTCCTGGCAGGTCTTATACTCCACATGTTTTAAATTTCTATGTTTTAACAGTAGTTCTGAAGAGCCACTGTAACCTATACATAGCTGATCAGCTATGCCCAGAGCTTTCTGAATTCCTGTTCCTGCCGTCCTTGCTAAGGCAGCACCAGATTTACTGCTGGCACTACAGCTCAGTGTCTGTGCTGCCATCTCACGTGGGCATGCGTGCTCCAAAGCCAGTTGTGGGCTTCCTCAGTTGGCAGGAGTGGAAGTGCAGATGCAAGAGATTTTTCCTCTGAGGGAAGACAGCTCTCCAGCTACTTTCAGATAAATGTTGGGCATACAGGCTTTGAATCCAGCTAATGAATTCAGAGTGAGCACCAGAACATGGGCTTGGAAAGCACCACCTGGGTCACCCATCCCCACTAACTGCAGGCAAAGAGATAATACACGTTAAGAGCAAAGCCTCCTGCAAGATGTCACAGTTCACCCTCTCCACTTACTGTGTGCCATAAAGCAATGTTCTTCTAAAACAAACACCTTTATCAAATCCTAGTCTTTAGGAGATGAGCTGAAAACTCTCAAAAAAATTCTAGTTTATGTAAAGAAAAGTGGAGGATGTGAGGAAGGAGGAGGGTATGGCAGATGTTGCAGCACTGAGAGGTGGCTGAATATGTTACATGAAAACACCTGTGAGACTCTGCAAGACCAGTCCAGCTATGTTGGAGAAAGGGAAATATCCTGGAAATCAAGTAAGCATCAAGGCAAAAAGGTCCACCTGGACTCCTTTAGGCCACTTGTGAAGTTTCAAGGCGGAGGAATAATCAAATACACTATGGCTTTAAAACCATGAATGTAACTGACATACAGCTCGAGTCTGTTTCCTTCTAAGCCTGGGGACACCCACAGACTGGGTGCCCAGCAGGTGTGCTTCACTCTGTAATCTCATCTCTCCCATCAACTTTGTATTGAAAAACCAGTGAGCTTGTGTCCCAGATGTGCTTGGAAGGCACTTGAATCACTTCACTCCTCTCTGGTTATATAACTTTTTCTAAATTTCCAGTCTCAACATACTCAAGACACACTTAAGTCCACTGATTTTCTATCTGTATGATTGTGTTCTATTCCCACACTCATATTCAAGCCCTCAATATATTTTTTGAAGCAAACATATTTTCATTTTGCTACAAAAGCAAGTAAATCTCAATCAGTCCTGCAAGAGGAAGGTATGGAGGCACATCATGCACTTCCTCATCCTTCTCTACAACTCTCCAAGTTTAAACAGAGCTTCTTCTGATGGCAAGTAACCAAACCACATACAATAGGTTAAACAAGCCTTGTACAACTGGACAAACACTTTCCAGTTCTCACTTGATAGGTGCAGCTGGAAAGCCCTTTCAGCAGTTTAGCTCTTCTTAATAGCTCCACCAACAGTGGGTCCTTTTTCCTCTTGTTTTAAGCTCCATAACAGCCTGTGAACAGCCATCTCCATCAAGCCCAGCAGTCCCTCCCTGACAGTAGCAGCCTCCAGGGAAGAGCAGAGCTATCAATCCCATGGGATAATGTGCTACAACTCTCACCTGACCCCTAAACACTTGCAGTTCACTCACTTCCTGAACCAAGAGTAAAATCTTTCTATTTTTCAGGCCCTGTTGTGCTCTTCTTTCAACACCTGTGTGTCATTGCTGTCTGCTCGACCAGTGAAAGGCCAGTGCTCACCTCAGACCCCACAAAAATACCCACCCACTAAGAGAACCCTCCCTCCTGCACACCCACCACCTTCCAATTTCACTCCCTGACCCTGGAAATGAGATCGACCAGTGGGTCCCTGCTCACTCCTGGCAATACCCCAGGGAGTTGTTCAGCCCTCCGTGTCTTTCCCATGCCAAGGAAAACTGCACTATTTAATCACTCCTTGGAATAAATCTGTGTCACACTTTCCACCCTCCAAACTCCTACTGTACCCTTTTGAGATGGAAAACAGAATGGCATGCTACTCAAGATGAAAAGGAAGCACAGGCTGACACAGTAGTAATGATATTTTCATCATATTTTTGGCACCTTTCCTGTTATGCTACTTGCTTTTAGAAACCACTACTGACCCTAAAGTTAACATTTGCAGAGCAGACTCTTTTTTTATACTGTACAGCTCTACTTATGCCCAGCATTTTGATCACTGAGTGGCAACAGTCAGCTCAGGCCTTCGTTGCCTCATGTGGGATTTGTCTTCCTCAATTTGCACCCGCTTCCAGTGAATTTCACCTGCCAGTGCCTTGCCCAGCCTCTTTGTTCTGCACAGCCCTGCTGCATTTTTTCCCAGTCAGCACTCATCTCCACTGCTCTGAATAAAAGCATCCTCAGCACACTCTGTCATCTTTTCCAGCTCATTTATCAGTTGAGTATCACTGCTTTAAGCACAGATTCTTTGGAGACCCTACTGCTGCCATGCTCTCACTCAGAAAACTGATCAGCCAGTCCTACCTTCTGCTCCCTATCTTCTGACCAATTTTTTGTTGATTTATGGAGTGTCCCTTCCATTTGATGGAAGTGCAGATTCTTAACTGTACAGTCATGAAGTACCTCTTCCTTTTAGCTTTGATCACTAATCCTCAGAGGGTTAGCCAGAGACTGTAGCATACTTAATTTCACTGAGGAGGACCCATTTGGGGGGTTAATTTGCTCCTTTTTTACCAGAATGAAGTAATTCTGGCACAAATCTGGTGCTGCTACTCCGGAGGTGGGATAGTGCTAAAATGCCCCTGAAGGCACCTCTTTTTTTTGTTTGTTTGCTTTTGTTTGTTTGGGTTTGTTTTGTTTTTCTCAGCAGTTTTAGGGCTATTTGACTAGGGAAAGGACTGCTGAGAGATGACCCTGAGGGTAGAATGTAGGGGAACCTTTCAGGGTTCCTGAATTCCTCCAAGAAGCTGACTCTCAGGTCACCAAGCTCTCCTCCTAGCAAGCACACATCCAGCCTCCTCTCTCCCACAACCAAAACCATACAGTTTACCCACCAGCTACATCTCCTCTGGCTTCATTATGTTTATTGCTCTGCCTCCAGCTTTGTATCTGTCACTGAACTTCTGCTCCAGCTACACCCATCCCAGATGAGGTTTCTCACCTCAAAGTAACAAGATTACTCACTTAGTGCCTAAGATCTGCACTGGCTTGTTCCCAGGTGTCAGTTTATTTGGAGATTCTTGGAGGGGAGGAGGCAGATGGGCTGGTTGTACGAAGATCAGTTCCTCAGATCATAGAATCATAGAATCATAGAATCCTAGGGGTTGGAAGGGACCTCGAAAGATCATCTAGTCCAACCCCCCTGCCAGAGCAGGGTCACCTAGAGTACATCACACAGGAAGGCATCCAGGCGGGTTTTGAATGTCTCCAGCGAAGGAGACTCCACAACCTCTCTGGGCAGCCTGTTCCAGTGCTCTGTCACTCTTACAGTAAAAAAATTTTTCCTGATATTCATCTTAAACCTCCTATGCTCCAACTTGTATCCATTACCCCTTGTCCTATCACTGGTCTTCACTGAAAAAAGCTTAACTCCATCGTCTTGACACTCACCCTTTACATATTTGTAAACATTGATGAGGTCCCCCCTCAGTCTCCTTTTCTCCAAACTAAAGAGACCCAGCTCCCTCAGCCTTTCCTCATAAGGGAGATGTTCCACTCCCTTAATCATCCTTGTGGCTCTGCGCTGGACTCTTTCAAGCACTTCCCTGTCCTTCTTGAACTGAGGGGCCCAGAACTGGACACAATATTCCAGATGTGGCCTCACCAATGCAGAATAGAGGGGGAGGAGAACCTCTCTTGACCTACTAACCACACCCTTTCTAATACACCCCAGGATGCCATTGGCCTTCTTAGCCACAAGGGCACACTGCTGACTCATGGTCATCCTCCTGTCTACCATGACCCCCAGGTCCCTTTCACCTACACTGCTCTCCAGCAGGTCAGCCCCCAACCTGTACTGGTGCATGGCGTTTTTCTTCCCCAAATGCAAAACTCTACACTTGCTCTTGTTAAACTTCATCAGGTTTTTCCCCGCCCAAGTCTCCAGCCTGTCTAAGTCTCTCTGAATGGCAGCACAGCCTTCTGGTGTGTCAGCCACTCCTCCCAGCTTGGTGTCATCAGCAAACTTGCTGAGGGTACATTCTGTGCCCTCATCCAGGTCGTTGATGAAGATATTGAACAACACCGGTCCCAGTACCGACCCCTGAGGGACTCCACTAGTCACAGGCCTCCAACTAGATTCTGCCCCATTGACTACAACTCTCTGACTTCTTCCTTTCAACCAGTTCTTGATCCACCTCACTGCCTGATCATCAAACCCATACTTGATCAACTTATCTACAAGGATGCTGTGGGAGACGGTGTCAAATGCTTTACTGAAATCAAGATAGACCACATCTACCGCTCTACCATCATCTATCCACCTAGTAATTTCCTCATAGAAGGCTATGAGGTTAGTCAAACATGACTTACCCTTGGTAAAACCATGTTGACTGCTCTTGATGACCCCCATCTCCTTGATATGTCTAGAGATAGTGCCAAGGACAAGTTGTTCCATTACCTTTCCAGGGATGGAGGTGAGGCTGACCGGTCTATAGTTACCCGGGTCCTCCTTCTTGCCCTTCTTGTAGACTGGAGTGACGTTTGCTATCCTCCAGTCCTCAGGCACCTCTCCAGTTACCCATGACTTACCGAAGATGATGGAGAGTGGACTAGCAATGACCTCCGCCAGCTCCCTCAGCACCCTTGGATGCATTTCATCCGGACCCATCGATTTATGGATGTCCAGATTATGCAACTGATCCCTAACCCAATCCTCATCTACTATGTCCTCACCTATCTTGACTACTTCTGGGGTTATATGAATCCGGGGCTCATGGGAAAAGCCTGCAGGAGTAAAGACAGAGGCAAAGAAGGCATTCAGCACCTCTGCCTTCTTCATATCCTCTGTCACCAGGGCACCCACCTCATTCAGCAGTGGGCCTATATTGCCTCTGGTATTAGCTTTGTTGGCTATGTATTTGAAAAAGCCCTTTCTACTGTCCTTAACCCGACTTGCAAGGTTAAGTTCCAGGGAGGCCTTAGCTTTCCTAGTTGCCTCCCTACATTCCCTGACAACATTCCTATATTCCTCCCAAGTGACCAGTCCCTCCTTCCATGATCGATGCTGCAGTAACCTGCTTCATGTAGTCTGGCACCTGCCTACTCCTAACGCAAGGTGAGGGTTCCCACCTGTACCTGCCTCAGACTTTACAGAATAAGGTTTGGAACTTGATATGTAAAATCTAAAATTTTATTTTATCAGCACTTCTAGCATTTGAATGCCTAGGCTCTAAACTAGTTAGAGTAAATTGCAGCTCTTCAGTAAGCAGGTGTTCAAGAAAATTACAGAGATTATGAAAGCTTCAGCTAAGTGCTAAAACCAAACACTTATTTAAAAAAAAAAAAAAAAAAAAGTTCAACTTTCCCATCCTGAATCTCTTCTTTGCAGCAACCTCCTCTACTATTAGTCCGTAGCAGAATGGCAGTGGGGCTTATTACATTTTATCCTGTCTTTGTTACACTAATCTACAACATTCTTCCTTATAATACTTCTGTCCTTCACAGCATTACTGGAATTAAAAATAAAACTGCATCAAAGACCTTGTGCCAAGTTTCCTAAAGGAAATATTAGAGAGGACTTGTCACGAGACCTGTCTGTTACGAACTTTTAATAACTCCCCTGAAACCTGGTAACTCACCTCTCAGTGCATCCTGCAATAATCCCCTCCTTTCCCAGCTCCTTATCTGCCTAAGGCAGCTTCTTATAATTCCTCTGTTAATCTGCACCATCTCCATTTTAAATAATAATTTCCTTTGGGATCTGTACTGAATGAGTGCTTCCTATAAATCCAGCTAGGGTAAGCCCACCACATTGCTGTAGTCTGAGATGTTCACCATCTCAGCAAAAAGAAACATTCAGTTCATCTGACACAATCTCCTTCTGATCAGAATTTTGTCTTTTATCCCACTTTCCACTTACGATGATGCTCTTGATTACTCTCTGTTCAAAACCTGTCCTAAGACATGACACAGTGTTGAAATCACCTCATTTGCATGTACTTTGGAGGATTTCTCTTTTGCCCTTTTTGCATATATGTTAGTATTCAAAAGCCAGAGCACATTATTCCCAGACTGAAATAAACATGAATGTGTGTTTGTGACTCCAGAGGTAAAATCAGAAAAGCAACATTACCAGTTTCTATAGAGGAGGTAATTAATAAAAACTAGAGCTTTCCTATCATTTACCCATCCCCAGACAAATCACTCAGACCCACACCAAAGCCCCCAGCAGAAAGAGGGCTGGTCATTTAGAATTCCAGGGTGACTTAACAGCTTATTACTTCAATACTAAACTGACAGTGGAGCGTTCACAAGAGGAATGGAAATGTTCCCACAATAAATGCTTTGGCAAGAATTCATGTCAGCTGAGAACAACAGGTTAATATTGTTCCTTAGGCTATTCACCTGTTAGCAGTATTGTGCTACCTGCTTCATACTTTACTTTTCATACTTTTTGGCCTCAGTTTACATTGCCACCTGAGTTCAGAGCAACTTGCCAAAACTATTTCCACCTTCTCTTATCTCGCTACTCCTTGTTTGAAGTCCTAGCTCGAAATCTACAAGTGAAAACATGACTTGAAGGAAGATAACTGCTCATGATACGTGCATTTCCAACAAAACCAACCATCTTCTCCCTGTGGTGCAGCAGAGCTGCTGAGCTGATTGCCATCTTGTGATTCCAATCAACAATTAAATTCTTAGTGCCATGCAGCAGCCAGCATTCCAACACCCTTCCATGGACACATTTTCTATCATTTCTCCCCAACATTTTCTGACTTCATATTTCAAGGACATGACCTTCAGCCACAAGTATCATGTCAGCATTATTGCCACTGCATAATGCTGTGCAGACATCTTAAGCACTGCTACTAAATTTAAAAACAGACAACTAAACCATAAAGAATATAAGGAGAAAGATGGTGTGGTTTTCAGGAAGCATCGTGGACAAAATAGTAAAAGAAAAAAGACAACAAACAACATCCAGAGCTGAACTGAGCTTCAAGGAGTGCAGGTTATTAAGTGGATTATTAAAGAGAGTATTATGGAAATCTCTTTCACAAAAACCATGCCCATAATAAGAGGGAAATCACAGTACCTTGATTGCACTCCTCAGTCATAGTTGTTGAGATCCTGTGTTGATCACCTGGAAAGGAGAAAAGAGATTAATAATATTGTTCATATTTTAACTACTGCTTAATAAGAAAACTAATATCACATATTTATCCTTTATTAGAAAAGAAGTCTTAGCTTTACAAACCAAGAGAAGAGCAGAATGCATAGCTTTTGATATCTGCCACTATGTTCCTGATAAAGGCAGCTTCAAATAAGAAAAAAATAACAAGAAAACAGCGCCTGAGGTTTTCATTAAAGTAGTTTACATATTTTCAGGAAGGCTGTCAACTCAGAAAAAGGAAAAATTCATAAAAACTTTTGTTCTTATAAAATATCTGCCCTCAAACATATCTATCATGCACTTATCTGTAATCTGTTTAGACTCAAATACATTCTCTGCCCTTCCAACCTAAAATATTTAACCCCTGAATCTCCAAGTGGTGCTTTGCAGGCCTTTGTTACATGGATGTGAGCACCTCCCTGGGATGGAGGCCACAACCCGGTGGCCACAGGAGTGTTTTGGGGGCAGCTTCTCCTGCATTTACCCAGGTGAGACTGTGCCATGGGGAAACTTGGAATTCCCACAGAAGCTGATGGATTCAGGAAGCATTTGAGGCACAGACTGTCAGGGTTGGAGATTGCTCCTTGCTCACAGCTCCAAGGACCTCTACTGCCAAGGAGGTGGGTACAGGGAAGAGACCCCAGGGCTCCTACTGCTTTGAGACCATTATAGCAGGGGGCACTGGGAATCCACTGGGAACACTGTGTTTCTCCCCTACATTTTCCCCTCCTGCCTCATCCTGGGAACATCCTGTGCCAAACTTCTGGAAGTGGATAGTTTACCGAGTCACTGAGGAAGTGTGACTGTCATTTACTCGTATTCCACAGACTGAAACCTCAACCAAGACTGCAGCTCAGAATATTCCCAGGCTTCAAGGTTATACACAGCCTGAAAACGTAACCTGAAGTTTAAAAGTTGTATTATGGTCTCATTTGCAGACTGGGCATGCAGAACACTCCTACACCAAACCCATCTCTAACAGTTCCAGAAGCAAAAGGCTTGCAATGAGCAGGTGAAACAGAGTTTGAAACTGCACTTGAACAGGATCTTTTATTTTGAGGCAGAGGTTGGAGGTTGTTATTGGTTAGTTTTAAAAATATAGTTGCTGGGATCATTTCATCTCTCTTTTTCAGCAAAATTTAGGTCTTTGCAGAGAGAGCATCTGTCAGCATTATCTTTGGACCATTTCATATGAAGCAAAGATGTTTTGCAGGCGGATGTTTTGGACCCAATTGTCCAGAATATGCAGAGAGCTAGGACTTGACCAAACAACAACACTTTTTCTCAGAGCTGCTAATTGCCAACATAGGAGCTATTTGTTATACTGGAGTCAGCCAGTTCGCTGTGCTCTTCAAGTGGAAAACAGGTATATTTAGGCCACAAGTGGTTTGCTTTGCAGTAACTGAAACAGTTGTTTTGTTCTCAGGTGGAATAAATACAAGACAGGGTAAGTAGTCAGATTTATAAAGTAACTCCCTGCTTTTAAGGGTGATGAAAGTTTATGGAAACACATGGATGTTATGCTGGCTTCAAATAAAATATCACAAGATGGTGTTTTATTAGCCTTCAAAATAACTGTTTAAGTAAAAATTGGTGAGCTTCATTAAGAAGACACCATATGTGTGTGGGAGTACAGATTTTTTCCTGAGAACCTGTCTGCTTGACCAAATAATTTCTCTCTACAGTATCTGTTTTATATATAGACACACACACAAAAAAATTAAAAAAAAAACCACCACAGTAAAACCAGACAAACAAAAGGAATAAATAACATGCTGTTCATTACAACAAGCATGTGCTTGTATTTCTGAAGTTATCAAAGAATTATACCATATTGTTCAAGGGAAAAAAAAAAAAAAGCAGTTCCAGTATACAAACAAAATACTGAAACCTCATCCTGAAAGGACTCCTACTCCTTCCTTTAAACAGAGTTGGTAGAAAACTGGGAGATGGGAGGATAGCTGCTCAACCAGCATGTGCACTGGTCCCTGTGGAACACAGGAACACTCTACCAACACCATGGTTACCTCTGTGGTTCAACATTCTACAAATTATTAATTTCACCCACAAAAATTGCATTAAGGCAGCAATGAGTTTGTCCAGAGAATGTCCAGTCTTCCAGGCATGTAGTGGAGGCAGAAGAACAAGATGAATCACATTGCCATGGGAACAGAGTTTACCACTTGCTTTACGAAGAGATTAATGCCTCCTGTCAGCAGATTTTATGATAAATGATCGTTCTTTTGCATTTTTGTAATAAAGATGCATCATGCTGTGTGTTGTTCACACACTGTAAAACACTTTTCCTCTAATCTTCAAGGGCTTTTATTTCTGCTTATTATTATTATTATAATAAATAAATAAATAAGGTTTCAATTGTTATTGTTTAGGATTTTAACTTTCTTTTAAAAAAATACACACTTCACCTCAGAGTTTTCTGCAGCACTAGACGACAACACAGCTACAAACTGCGGCTGGAACATCAGCCTGTGCTTTGGTGCAAGAGGAGCAGATGAAAGCAGGTAGTTCTGCAGCTGTTTGCTAACTCCGGAGCCCAGTGCTCAGGAAGAGCTGCCCTACGGTGTGCTGAGCCCACTGACAGCAGAACTGGCCAGGTGTGACCCCTCCTGGGGGATGGCCTCAGCCCTCCCCAGCTGTCCTCCCAGCAGGAAAGTACTACTTGCGATTAAAAGCACTCCTTGTCCCTTCCCACCACCTAGTTCAAAGCACTCTTGAAGTTGCTGAGCATTCTGGCTGTGCCAGGCTCCATCACCACATCAAAGAAAACCCAGCACAAAACTATCTCAGGTTGCCAAGCCTGGGTAATACTACTGATGTCCAAAGCACTACAAGCTGGGTTAGTTTTCTCCTTGGGCTCAGCAGCTGGCTGCTGCCTACCAGCTGTCAGTCTCTGGTTAGAGTTTCTGATGGTGGGTTGGTGCTCAGGTTAGGGACAGGGGCTCCAACTTCCTTTCTGGGATCAGAATTACAGGTTAGTGAGGCAGAGCATGAAGATGAGGGTCTCAGCCTATGGTTTCCGGTCAGCAGGGAGGGTATGGGCTACATTTCCTAGATGGGGGTTAGATTAGGGGTAGCATGTCAAGGCTAGGGGCTGGGGCTAGTGTGTAGGGTAAAGGCTGGGGTTCAGTTTTGAAGTAGGATTTGGTGGTTCAGAATTACAGGAAGGGATTGGGGTAAGAGTTAGGGAAAAGCTTTACAGTAAAGGTTAGGGCAGTCAATGGGACAGATGACTCCTTGCACTAGCACAATGTGCTGGCCTCTGCCCTGTTCCTTCTCTGCTCCTTCCCGGTCAGCTTCCTTCACAATTACCTACACCTCACTGAGCCACAGCTCCCTCTCCCCTGTCTCTGAGACCCCCTTCTATCATGGACCTTCCCTCCTGGCTCTCCCAGCTCTGTCCTCCTTCTGCTGGGCCACAGACTGCTGAGGGGGGCTGAGAGTTTCAGGTCACCACGGGGGGCTGATCAGAGCTGAGGGGGAGGTGAGGGATGAGAGCCCACCTGGGGGAGTGAGGGTCCCTGGGTAAGGATCCAGGTGGGTGTCTGAGTTTCTGGCTAGTGTTGAAGACAAGAGCCACCTTTGTTGTTGAGGGGTTCAGTTTAGTGGAAGAGTTAGGGTAAGAGGTTACAATTTTGGGCTTCAGCCAAACTGGCCTTTGGTTCTGCCTGAAGAGGACATAAAGTAAAAGCTTTCATGAGAAAACATGCAACTGTACCCTCTCCAAACACCAAACTTCATCTGTTCCAGGTCTGTAAATCCAAATGCTCACTTCCCAGGAAGCAAAACTTACAGGTGGTGGTCCTAAAATATCTCATAAAACCACTGTCCTCCAAAAGTTTCCACCAACTACTAATAAAAAATATTATCCTGGCATTTTCATAATATGTTTTTTTTAGCCAAATCAGAGCAATGAAAATTTGATTTACCAGAAAATCAACTCAGTCCTGTTTTTCTTGGCAAAAGAAAGTAAACATGATCCAAAGTAAGTGATTTCTTTTAGCATTATTTCTTGCTTTCTGTATACATTTCTTATATACTTATGTCTGTTTATAATGCAAGGAAATGCTGGTTTCACACAGCTGGTGGAACCTGATTGATTGAGCACAGGAGCAGTGATCAAATTCCAAAATAAAAATCTCAGTTCTGATTATTTTTTCTGTACTCTGTGTCACACAAACTCTCTACATAGCTCAACTGCATCTGAATTACATTTAAATAATGTACTGCTTATAATAAAGTAAAACCTCCAAAATAGTTTTTGAAAAGTCTTAAGAGAATTTTTTTCCTAAATGCAGGTCACTCAAAAATTCAGTGCCTGAGAAGGTTCAGCTACAGGGATGTTTATTCCATCTATAGAATACATGAAGAAAAAACTGTGCTTGTTCCATATTCCTCATCTCTCTTTGTACCTCACACCTCAGGCATTTCTGGCTTTGACCTGACTCCCTGTGCAATCCAAGACACTTGAAAAAATGGTCTAAATAACATCTTGACAACTAGAAGTCATATTCCATTGTACCCAGCACTTGCAGTGGAAATTGCTAGGAATACTGTTACACATCACACTGGATATGAAAAGGCTGAGATGTCTAACAATTGTTTCATTTGGTTATAATGGAAGTAAGAAGCACGGTTTCAAAAAATGTTGGTGTGTTATCTCAGATGAAGCCCACACAGGTATCTTGTAACTTGTCAACAGGTCCTCCGTGTAAGCAAAAAATCCAGCTCGAGGCAAGATTCATCCCTTACACCAGCCTGTGATGACGTGGGGGAATACCTGGAGCAGAACCTAGGCAGAGATGTCATTGAGATGCCCTTTCTCTTATTCCTCCACAGTCCACCTGTGAAATCCCTGGTTGTCTTCACAGCTAGGACATCAGGCTGTCCGTTCACATCAGGCATCAGCTCCCAGATTCAATGCTTTCAACTTCAGCACATTTTGAAGCCCTCCATGTATGTAGGTAGTGCTGTAAGAAAGATCAGACCTGAGCTCTGCAGAGCCCCAGTTCTGACCCTACATCTACCAGGAGATGAGTGGGGAAGAGAAAGGAGAGACCAGTCATCTCCACACAAACTCTTTTGTAAGAACAGTCACGGTTATAAAGCTGACACTAGGGTAAGTTAATCAGTGTGGCACCCCAGAGTCCACAGTGGCTTTCTGTTCCAGCAGCACTAACAGAAAATGGAGTAAATCTGGGCATTGACCTTCTCAGCTTTTTGAAAACCTGAAGTGTGAGGTTTGTAACACAAACAACAGAGTACACTGATTCACCACTGCAATCTGCTCCATGTGCAAACCTGGTATTGAAACGATATTTTGAACTACTGACAATTGGACTTGTTTTCAAAACAGAAACATTATAAAAGAGAAAACAAACCCCAGCTGCACAACTGCTTTCCAAAACAGTATTAATCACATACACTGACCACTTCTCTACAGAGACATCTAACTGCAAGCTGTGAGTTGGCATGTAAGCTCTCCTGTTTTTTTTAAAGTATTGTCGTCCTTCACTTTCCACTTCCAAGTGTGAAGTACAGATTCTCCAAAAAGGTCCTTCCCAAGAAACTGAGGGAAATTCCTCTCCCCTATTGTCTATGTTGACTCTGTACCAGAACCCAGCTGAAAAGTGCCCTAGCCAGCAGCTTACCACCTCCTCCTTGTGCACCACATCTGCAGTGTGTTGGTGGTCAAGAAACTGGTTGTAACCCTGCTGCAGGAATGCATGAAGTGCCAGTAGCACTGCAGACCAGTAGCAGAGAAGGCCTCATATTCCCTCACTCTCTTCTGCCTTCACCTCACTCAACAAGGAAAGTGAGAGCTTTCACACACTTTGCTGAGTATTACAGGCTTATGTCATGCAGCTAACATGGGAACTGCCTTGCTCCTCCAGTTTCAGTAGGGATACCCCAAAATCTTATTCCTTTCAGATGATGTCCTGAAGTATGAATAAAAAGGATCTTTCAACATGTGAGATTCTCCCAATGGTTTGACTTGAGGACAGGCAACATGTAGAAGATACTTTTTATCTTTCTCTGGCTTATTCAGGCCAAAAAGTTTTCAGCTCACTTAATTCTGACTTCTTTAAAGAAGCAGAAAACATAGTGTCATTCAATCCCTATCAAATGCTCTTCTTATGCATCGAGGAGAGAAGCTGGAGAGAAACCCAGAGGGAGAAACTGCAAACATGTCCTCCCCCAGCTCCAGCTCTGGCAAGCAAGGCTGTGGGGCCCACGCGTCTCCCAGCCCACATCCAGCTGCTCCTCCCAGCTGCCCTGGTGGAGGCACCAACTCCCCCAGCCCTGCTGGGAGCACTGGCCACCAGCTGGCTCAACAATCTGCTTCAATCACACAGAAACCAGTTTAAGTGACAGGCTGTGGTTCCTTTGGCAAAAAAAAATGGCTTAAGAAAAACTCCTAGAGCTTACCCAGTCATGAGGTGCGTGGAGGTGGGAATGCAGTGAGAGTGGTGAAGAACAGCAGGTTGACCTTCTCAGCCAACACAGCCAAGGAGAAACATGTTCTCCACTCAAGAGAGCTGGGGTACCTCCTGATCTGCATTTGAAAATCTTAGTCCACAAGGGATGCTAAGTCTGCACCAGCTTCCAGAGTTCAGACAGATCTATGTGCTATGCAGTTACAAACTGACAGCAAGAGACATCAGATGCAAAATCTCCTTGAAACAGGAAAGGATTTTGTCTAAGCAAACACAGAGCTGCAGCTGCTCTGAGACCATAAAAATAATGTTGTGGTTTCAGCCACACATTCCACATCACAAAACTGGGCAGAACCAGCAGACACACGTTCCCAGCTACAGTCCCAGACACAAGCCCTGCTCACTCTCTGTGCTTTCCCCCAGCCCAGGAAGAGGCATTAAATAGGGATGACATGAACTTTTATGACATCTTTGCCCTCAGCTTCTTAAAAAAGTGGTTGCTCTTCCACATTGATTCATACTCATCCCTGTCCTCCTGAAACCTCCCTCCTACTCTCCATCTTAATAAGGTCCAGGAATGCATGAGCAACATATTCTGGAATAAAATCTCCGACAGTCTTTCAGCCCCCAGTCTGTGGACTATTTCTGTTAGGTTGTGCTTGGCTTGGTTAATATTTCTTCTACTTACAAGAACTACTCCAGGAAACCTTAAGCAATGTATAGATTTATGGTTCCAAGCACATACATTCCTAGCTCTTTTTCTTCCATCAGCCTTCAGTGCACTGACAAGCATAACTAAAGATAAAACCATAAACACATGGCATTTACTGTTGAAGAGTGTACCCTCATCTGCCAAAACTTTGGTACCTGACAGCAGCTGGGTCACACATGTGCAGTTAAGTGTATGAATTCCCACAAATCTCCCCACACGAGCGCCTGATTTGCACGTTCCCACACACTCATTGTGTGTCTACATACTACACACAAGAAGACAGGACAGAAACTGCTGATTAAGCAAAGATTAGTCACACTGACATGTTCAAACACATTAAAAAGAGCACATTTTGCCTGAGATATTAAAGCCAGAAGTCTAAGTTATTTTGGTATTTGTAACAAACTTCTTTTTAGCAGCCTGCTGACTTTAAGACATTTGGGCTTCAATTCATACTTGGAACAGGTCTATTTTGCATGACTTTGGCACTAAAAGTTATCATTCAACAGCAAGCTGCAAGCATAATAATTTCAGACCTTGGGGTCAATTTTAATAACTTGTTCTGAGAAAAGAAAAAAAAACAGTATTTCTAGAGCTTCTGTTTGTGAGGTAATAAAAATATTTAATTTTAATTTTCAGTAGGTTCCAAAATGCCATTGAAAAACACATATATAGGAAGGAGTTTGCACACTGCCTCATACAGAACAAAATCCCATGACCTGAGTAGTATTCTAACCCTTGGCAATCATGCTGCTAGGTGTTCTCAGACACTGCTAGAACCTGTTTCAAATTACTGCAACGTATTTTGTCTTAATCAGGTTTAATCCCAGGTCCCCAAAAGTTAAAAAGATATTTCTAGATCTCAGACTGTCACCAGCCTCTGTAATCCTGTGCTTTGATATCATGTATTTTTTATTTATCTACTTAACGCACAATGAGAAATTAATATTTGTGGGATTTCCAGAATTTGTGAATCACCCAATACAGCAAATCATTTAAGCATGCAAATAATTTCATACATTTCCTGACACTCCTACAAATAAGAACAGAATCTGAGCTGCAGCACTAATATATCACACTTACATTAAAGCTTAGCAATGCATGAGTTATTCAGATTTGTATTCAAATAAGACAAACAACTGTCAAATCCAGAGGGAGTCTTGGAAGCTGACATTAAGTTCTACATTTTAGATTTTTTCCTGTATATTGTAAGTTCAAGGACTTGGCTTCAACATTCACTTAAGAATAACCAGCTTAAAAAAAAACCAACATGTTCCTCTTGAAACAAGTCTTTTGAATTGAAAAATCATAAGGAATACTCATATTCCTTGCCCCATTTCCATTTTTGCAATTATCTTCTTATATAAATATTAATTCCAGCAGTTAAGCACTTTAAGAAATGGTTTACATAAGCAGCTTTCAGTTGATGCATTATCACTGTCATATTAAAACATTTATGTGGTTTGTTTCTGTTACTTTGTTCATTTTATTGTAATTTAGTATTAATTCATAGCACTGTGCTTATAAAGTGTTTAATCAGTTACAACCCTTAATTATACCGCAGCATTCCTTAATAAAACAAAGCACTATTGGGATTAAATCAATTAAACTAATCTGCTACCCTCTTTTATGGGTAACTTATTGCATGATAAAAGCAATCACAAAATTGTTTTCATGGCCATGAGCCTGAAAAGATTTTGCATATGTCCTTTCTTACCTTAACTGTACAGGAAAACTGTCACTGAGCTCAATGGTTTTCGACATGTAGATCAGCATGAGGATCATAACTGTCCCAAAACCAGCAGACATGAACATTTAGCAATGGAGCAACCCTGTTTCTGAAGTACTGCCCCTGAAAGAGGCCAACCAACTGCTGCTTTAGGGCTCACTGAGCCACAGGTTGTACCTCTGCCTGCTAAGGTCACAGGAGAATTTCTCCTCCCTGAAGTTGTCAAATTGCACCTCAAACCTGCCTAGACGTCTGCCAAGCTCTGGGGCAGCAAGGTCTGCATACTAACCACCACATGGGAAAGCATTCCTTTGTTTACACCTGCTACTGGATTTACTATCTCCTAATCCTACTTCTTGTATTATATGAAAAACTAACAAGTTGCCAGTAACCACTTTTCCCCACTTCGAAGCTTATATCCCTCCATGAGTTCCAAGCCTTGGCTGCATCTTTCAGGCTGAACAGTCCAAATCCATTCAGTGTCTCCTCACACGATTCCACTCCATCCAACTGCTCCCCTCTAGATCTTCTGTAGTCCCCTTAGTCATGCAAAGCCTTTTACTCCCTGGCATTGCCCAGCACTTGTTATGGCTACGTTAAATGTTTGTCATTTCAGATCACGTGTCAACATAATTTAAAACAATAATTCTCTCCTTGTTCAAATGCTTTCAGATCTTCCTGAACTTGCTGTGTCTGCAACTTCCCAATTCTAGTCTTTATGATATCACACAAGTCAATGAAGAAAAAAATTAAACATCATGTTTAATAGTTGTCACGAACCCCGAACAGACTTGAAAACACCTCCCTGTGTGACAGCACACATGCAAGACAATGGTTCCACATTCAGTCATGACCATGTTACTGGTGACTGACCCTAGATAACAGTTTTTATATTTGCTTAAGGGAACAGCATGTGGTAAACTTTTAAAAGAGCAACCTAATTTGAAAGAACCTGCAATCCTTGCTCTGTCCCCATCTGCTAAACCAGTGATTTATGCAACAAAATTCCCCTCATCAGTCCTCTGGGACCTCTTCTGTCACCTGCCAGTCTCAGATATGGGTCATGGCTACTGGTTCAGAGACTGTTCTGGCCAGTTCCCCAGATGTTTTAGGGTGAATTTCATTAGTCTGGTGACTTGAATACAAATAATCTCACTAATAATTTTTCTAACTTTATTTATTCCTCCTTAGATCCTTGCATCATCTCCTTAAATTAGTGAAGAAACTCTAATGATATTTCCAAAGCTTCTCATGATGAAAGGAGGTATTTAAATATTTGTAGACCATTCTATTCAATACTTCACCTTTTGGAACACGAGTGCCGTGCATTTTGCTTTTTCCTAGTAACAAAACTCAATTCAGAAATACTTTAAAATAGATATTTTACTGAATGGACTGTGAAATTATTCACACTCCAAAGTCCCAAAGGTTGGTTAATCTCTTCTGACTCCAACTGTTTTATGTTAAATGGAGAGACACCCTCTTGTATCACAGCCCTCTGACAGACTGGCAGAGATGGTGCAAAACTGCTGCAGCTTTTGGAGGAGAAGAAAAAAAAAATAGTTAGAAAAAGGAACTGTTCAGCTCTAAAGCCCAGCAGAAGGATTTTGAGATGGCTGACCTCTTATGACTTCTCAGCACCATCTCACAGATTTGTTTAATAGTTGACAGGGTGATACCTCTGTCTTCATCATTATCTTAGATTTTCCCTCCCCAGAAGGTATTTGCAGAGATGAAGTTTTATGCCTGAACACAAGCACCTCTACACAACTTGCCCTTTTCCTAATTATTCCCTTTTGCAGTTCCCAGGGCTTTTCTGCAGTGATTCCTTAACACAATTCACACCCAAATTCTGGAAAATGAAAGGCTGAAGATCACTCAGCCAAACTGAGTCTGGGACTGGCTTTATATGGAGGTCTCTGTGCTTTGCAACCTCTTTACATCACCAATTACAGAATGTGTTATAATTGAGGCAATACTGAGCTGACTTTTTTTCCCCAGGATGCTTCTTCATCCTAAACCCACTGGTTCTGGGTTTTTTTGTGTGTTTTCTGTAGGACAAGGAATTAATAAAGTTTAGCTTCTGTCTAAGCAAAAAGCTGTTGCGTGAGAGGGTGGGAGGGGAGGTAGCAAAGGACACCAGGTGCTGTAAGTATCTGAAATCTGCACCACAGGTCACTGGGGTTCTCCTGGAGCAATGAAACCACGTTTCATGTATGTCTATTCTGAACACAGGAGAAGGTTTGTGCAGAGTGGCCCAGGGCTGGCTGCTCCACCCTAACCTTTGCTGACACTTAGTGCAGGAAAGGTTTCCTGACAACATCTCCATCCAGGGTTTTAGAAACAACCCTTCATACACTTGCTGGTGATTTGCTAAGGTGAGGGTGCCCCAACCACTTCCATGCTTCCCACACTGTAGGGATAAGTGTCTCCACTGAAGAGCAGTACAGATGTTAATGAGATGTTACGAGTGTTAATTCAGAGGGAGGAGCTCAGATGGGGTCTGGACTGGCTCCCATTGCCATTGAAGCCCAGGAGGAGGAGGAATGCCTAATGCTGCAGAACAGATAAGACAGCAGACTTCAATTTGAAAGGGGACTTCCCTAGTGACACTGGATGGTGTGGTAAGAAACTCCCTACGTGACTCAGGCAAACACAAACAAACGAGAAAAAGATGCTCTTAAAATAAAAACTCTGCCGAGTGCCTACCTGTGCCTGGGGGATGGCACAGGGAAGACAGATCTGTTTGTGCAGCTCAGCTGTGACCTCCTATCTTGCTCCCAGACACCACCTGGAGGTTTCAGCACAGCCCCACTCTGGCTGTTACAAACCCCTAGGATCAAAGCAAATAGCTGCTTGCTTATGTACGAAATTCACTGCCCACAGATGAACATGCTGGTGTGACACTTTAACTGACTGACTAAATACTAAGACTACTACAAGGATCTCTCTGGCAAGTACATCTTTCCTCTTCTGGGGAGCTTTGTAGCTACTGTGCTTTCCCACTTAGCAGGTAATGCCTGGTCAGGACTTAGCATCAATATCTTGTGGTCATTACAAAACCATGTTGATATTTTCATCCTCAGCAGGTACTAGATATTTCCTTGGTCCCTTCCAACTGCAATAGTTTATTCTACTCTATTTCTTTCATGACAGTTATGTAGCAACTAAAGGTTAAAAAGAGAACAGCTGGGGCACCAACAGATTATCTTTACCTTATTCTCCTAATTTTACCTTTATATTCAGCTGTTCAAGCTACTCCATCTGAGCATCCCTGGTACCACAGGTGTGCTCACACAGGCCATCTTCAATTGTCTGCACGTACCAGGGGGAAACAGGTACCAGCTCTTAGCCTTTCCTCTGCTCCCTCCCAGCCCATGCTGCTACTTTTCATTACTCCTCCTCCAGTAACTGTTGGAGCACATGGGATTAAGGATCACTTCCTTTCACCCCAGAGATCTCCAGGCTGAGCTGTGCACAAGGCAATGCCTCTCACAAGTCACAGAGCAGGTCTGAGTCAGGAGGGTAGAAGGTGCTTCTACACCTTTCTCAGCACTGACCTGAAAGGCGGATAAGTCCAAGAATCAGAAGCCTACAGGGAAGTAGTTCAGCTTTAAAGGTTGAGAGAGCAGAAGAAAAGCAAAGAAATCAAACAAGTGAGCAAGGGAATAAGGAGAAAATCTATGATATATGAAGAGCACAACAGACGCTAGGGAGGAGCACACCACAAAGTAGGTGGTTTCCAAAGATTAACCTGACATTACACTCAAATGTGACCACCAGTTGACAGATCACTCATCTCCATCAGAGTAACTGTTCAGAAACATTTTAGAAATTGCCATCATCACTGACAGCTACTTAAATCAGAGGTTGCATAGTATTGCACCTGTCCTGTCCCTTATTTAGTACAGAAGTAGTCATTTCTGCTGTGAAAATTCACATGTAAAAGCAAGTCCTAAAAAGAAGCTTGTGCTTTAAGCTTCAAAAATCTCTTCTTCTACAAGTCTAACAGTGGTTCTGCATTTCTTCATGTCAGGGCTGCATGTAACAAGAAAAAAAGGAAACTCAGCTCAAACAAGGTAACAGGGAAATACACAACCAAAAGGACTCTTGGCTGTCATGAGGAGACCTCACAACTGAAAAGCAAGAGACAAATAAGTCATAGTGAAAGGTAAATTAATGCTGTGTTGTTGAGTCTTTCCTTTCTAAAATTGCAGTTCTGCTGAACTATTCAGACCTATCATAGAAATGCAGCCACCCACACTGTCTTCCAGAGACTGCCAAGACAGAGAAATCATGCCTGCACTTCAAGCAGAATTTCCAGAAAACCAGATTCCAACAGCTTTGAGGTATTCTTGTGCCAAAAAGAGAGGCCCCAAGAAACATTTCTCCTGAATACTGTGAGCATGAAACTGCTTAAATGGCTCTGCCAGCTTCAAAAGTTACCAGTGCTGCAAAAGTCCCTCACCTGAAGGCTTCCTCCCTAACCTAGCAAAGGGGTCAAACCAGAAATCCTCCCTTTCTTCATGCAAAACACATCTCAATGTTTCAGCTTTTAGTGATGTGACAGACTTCACACAGCTGCAGACAGAGACAGTGGATCTCTCTAGTAACCCCAGGGGGAATGCTAAAAATGGAACACCCCACAGACATTTTTGCTCTCATTGCCTGACCATGGCTGAAAGGCAGTCCAACCTAACAACCTGTTTTCCCACTTCTGAGGGTAATCCACTTCCATTTTCCCTTTCTTCATTTCCAGCAGGTCAGCAGACACTTGTGCCTACAAAATAGTGAGTGGTCACTTAACAGTGCCAGTAAAAAATAAAGTAATAAACCAATCTTACATTCCTCAGATACACCAACCTTATTTTACTGATTCATTTTGTTTTAAAAATAGATACTAAAGAAGGCAACAGCTCAGAGAGTTCCACTTGGGACAGAGTTACTGCCAGCATTAGAAGAGACTAACATCCAACATGCAGGGTTTGGAAAAAGAGATAATTGATCTTGTGATACCAACTTTGAAACTGCCTTCTGTAGCACCCAGAGAGAGCTTGCCCTTCAGGCAGGTTTTTACAGTCTTTCTTGGCTTTACTTTGATTGCTGTTGTATCTGAAATATATAGCTTTAGTATGAAGGGATTATCTTACCCTGCCCTTTGGGAGAACCTCATCCTGTGACAAAGACTTTTCTCTGCTTAATCTCTTAAATTTCACAAAACTAACAAAAGTACAGCACATCCAACATTGGATATTTTATTTTTTTTCTAATGCACCTCAGCCCCCTGAGGGCTAAGCCATCATGGCATGGCATGTCACATCACCACACCTGATTCCTAACTCTTTGATATATGGAAGCTTGATGACATTTTTAGGTTCATAATCTGAATTGCCTCATGTCACACTATGCAATATGGCCATTTTCTAGTAGATTCTAAGGGAAAGAACAAAGTCAGAAGGGACTAGATCACAGCCCTGGAAATTAAATAAAAACCATCCAGCACTTCAGGATCAATTGATTTTGGTATTCTTCATTAAGCTTGACCCACGAGGATTACCCCTTGGTATCAATAGAACCATTTAATCCTTTACTGTGATTTGGAATATTCCCTCCTGGCTCAAACAAATCTTCTCCAGCAGCTACTTTTTTTTTTCTGAGAGACTTAAAATCCTGCTAGTGAAAGAACATTAGTCTGTTTGAACACAGATCATGCAAAGTAGAGCTCTTCAAAGAGCAGAAGTACAGGCACACCCAGGGGGTTTATGCTGGGCTGTGTGGCCCCATCCTCAGCCTAGGGACACCTTCAAAGCTCAAGGGTACCAAGGAGAAGTCAGGGCACTGCTTGTCAGTGCTGGCAAGTTTTGGTCATTTACCTTCACAGAGGTAGCAAGTCCAAAGCAAGCAGGAAGCACAGGCCCTGGACCCTCCAGCAGATGATGGCTTTGTGGGAGTTGGTTTGCAGCCAACAACCACCATACGTTGCCATCAATAATTTTAATTTGTTCTAAAGACAACAACTGAAGACCTAAAGGTCATAATATTGCATAACTACTTAGGTTTATATTAAATAAATCACTAGAAGGAAAAGCGAACAAAACTCTTCTCCCATTTCAATTCACTTGCTCTTGGGTTCCAAAATGCATACAAATCCAGGAGCTGATACCCTATTCATCTTCTTTGACTACAGAACATGCTGCAATGCAGAAGAACTTCTGCAGTCACCACCAAGATTTCCCTCTTCCCAGCAGCACTTCCAGAGGAAAACAGCATGCAGCCATACATGGAAGGTGACTTTTTCATACCTTCCCAGCAACACCAACTCACAAGCCAACAGCTTTTTGCACTGATAAGGATTATAATGACCAGAGTTTTTTTCTTAAAAGAAACACAATACCCTGTGCCACATGCTTCCTTCTGAACACACTGTTTCTAGAAGCACAAAGCTGAGGAGGCAATATAAAAGACTGCTTGTATGTAAAAATAAAGGAATGGAGACAGTAAGCCACAGCAGTGTTATATACTCTAATATCTGTAAGAATATCTTCATTGTGAGCAGGTTCATGAGATTACATCTTTCTGTTCAGCAAAAAAAAGTACAGGGTTCACTTGGTGCAACTCTGCAGCCAGGGCTGAAGAAACAGGCAATCCCTCAGCAGTCACCTCTATCCGTAAAGCCCACAAATCTAGTCACCTTAAAGGAACAAACACAGCAATTCCTACAAGCACACAACTCTACACTGAAAGCAGAATTCACACCAACAGAAACTACTGGGCAGAAGGCAGCAGGAACAGCAAAGATCAGCTGTGTGCTCAGTGCCTGTTTTGCTACTGCACAGAATTCTATTCACCTTCACCTTTGCTTTGCTTTCATTTTCAGCGGTTAAGAAGACCAAACTATCTTGCCAATAGCCTTTCTATCCCACTCTTACATGAAATGCAAACCACTAATAGTACTGCTGAAAGGTGAAAGGGTATCCTGCCATGTCTGCAAAGACTTTTAAGACCAGAGAGACCACCAGGAGACACAATATAAACCAGGAGCCACTCTCTGCACGTGCCTGGAGATCTCAACTGCCGCAAGAGCTTCTGCATCCTTCACCAAGCAGCCAGGAACACAGTTTAATCACAGTCCAACTCAGGGCTCAGTCACTGATCCTCACAGATGTCCCCTTTGACACAGTGTATGTTGTTCTTACCTGTGATCAGGCCTGAAGAATACTGAACCTGAATCAGAAGGGGATCCAACAAAGGCCTTAGATCTGCTCACACACTGTTCCAGTCTGGTGAAGAAGAGAGACTGGGGATATTATCCACTGACTTTATGAGACAAGGATACATTCTTAAAGTATTTACCATGCTTTTTCTGCTTCTTTGCTCATACTCTACAGTGCATAGTTCTACAGAGGAAACATTTTAATTTCAAAGCATTTCTATACTATTACTTTATCTGCAGTGTTTGCATGCTGAGCAGAGCAGCAGTACAAACTGCAAGGCAAAAGAGGTCCAGTGGCTAACTACCCCCACCCCAGAAATGGATGCACCCAGCCAGACCATAAGTTTACTGCACCATTTCATAAATTACTTTCTTGAGGATTCATAATACCTGTAGGAATCTCATTAATGTTTTTGTGGTGGTTTTTTTTTTTTTTTAAAAAAAAAAAGTTACTTTCTTCCAATTGTTACCATTTTAGTGGGTATGTAATCTGAGTGCTAAATTCTCTGTTCATCACTGTTAGTAGAATGCTGAAAATTCTTGCCCTGCTACTAGATAATACGAGCAGAAACAACTTGCCACTGATTCTGGTAGACATCACATTAGGTTTGCTTGATGTTCAGTTCTGACCTGCTTGCTAATGTCAACAACATCCTCAAAATCCAAAGTCATTTGTAGAGGTCAGTCTTGCAGTTCATCCCTAGGAGAAACCTGCCCCAATCTATGGCAAATAACAAAGTAGATCTAGAAGAAAGTAATTAGATAGATTTTTCTCTCCTTCCTTTCTGCTTGTTCATTGCAGGATTTATTTCTAGAAAAGTAACTGTCTTCAATGTTAATATGGCTGTTACTTTCTAAATAAAATCCTAGTTATTTCTAATTAAATAACAGAAGTAGGAGAACATCTAGGAAAGGAAATGCTAAGTCCCAGTGGGTAAAATGATTAACAAGAGGAAAACTATAGGAGAAAATGTGAGGGTTTTAAAATTCAAGAGTGAATATAAATTTGAAGCATAATAAAAACTGAATGCTTGACTAAGAAGGAAAACTAATCAAAGAAAGCAATCATGTAGAAAACAATCCCTTCCAATGGTAATTACACCTCTATTCCAAACAGGCAGCCAACGTTGGAGACTTCGTGCAAGCCAGTTTTGGTCTCAGTGTTCTGCTCTCATTCAGAAATACAACCACTGCTCCAGCAAATTGCTTCTGCCTCCATCTTGGAAATGTAGTTGAAGAGGGGGGAATTATTCCTGAAAACTGGAGCTGAGGGAAGTATGAAGATACGTGACAAACTCAGGCAGAGTTAGCTCAGAGGAGGAATGTGACAGTTGCAGTTTTTGCCCTTCCTAGCTGGTTTGCCTCTGTTGGGATTCTGATCATGTTCAAAACGAATTCTTTGACTTTTCTTTTTTTCCTAATATCTAGCAATTAGATGTTCAGACAAGCATATTTTAATACTAATTCCATTCTTTTCATGCAACTCCCTTTAATTGATCTGCAGTGTGACTTTCCTGCTATCTATGAGAAGTGTAATTTCTTCTGGTGCCACACTGGGAAAAACAGTTTTATGATCCAACCGTGCTAACTTTTTTCCTTACAACAAATTCTTTTTTGTTAGCAAACACCATGTTCATACTACTTAAAAGTTAAATAATATCTAGTATATTATTATCTATATAATATATACTTTATTATTTTTTTTTACTTTACCCTTGGAAAAACAGATCCTCTGTACTATGATCCTTGTGTACATCTTTTTCCTCTCCTTATACCTAACAAAATAAGTAATGAAAAATAGAATCATAGGATCATAGAACATTAGGGGTTGGAAGGGATCACATAGAAATGCATCCAGGCAGGTCTTGAAAGTCTCCAGAGAAGGAGACTCCACAGCCTCTCTGGGCAGCCTGTCCCAGGGCTCTGTCACCCTCACAGGAAAGAAGTTTCTCTTCATGTTGAGGTGGAACTTCCTGTGCTCTAGCTTATACCTATGGCTACTTGTTCTATTACAGGGTATCACAGAAAAGAGACTGGCCCCTTCCTCTTGACACCCGTCCCTCAGATATTTATAGACATTAGAAAGAGCCTTCTCAAGACTAAACAGTCCCAGTTTTCACAGCTTTTTTTCACAGGAGAGGTGTTCAAGTCCCTTAATCATTCTCGTAACTCTCCTTTGGACTCTCTCCAGTAGATCCCTGTCTCTCTTAAACAGGGAAGCCCAGAACTGGACACAACACTCCAGGTGTGGTCTCACCAGGGCAGAGTAGAAAGGGAGGAGAACTTTCCTGCTGGACACACTCTCCTTAATGCACCCCAGGATACCATTTGCCTTCTTGCTGTCTGTGGATAACTTACTGTCACGTGGACTCCAAGTTCTTTCTCCATGGAGCTGCTCTCCAGCAGGATGACCCCTAATTTGTACTGGTGCCTGGTGCTCTTTCTCCACAGATGCAGGACTCTACAGTTGTCCTTATAGAACTTCATGAGGTTCACCTTTGCCCAGCTCTCCAACTTGTCTAGATCTCATTGGAAAGCAGCACAGCCCTCTGGTTGCCATGTGTCATGTCATTAGCTGAATCCAAGAGTCTTCCCAGAAAAAGTAACTAGATATTGGTCAATATCAATGTTCTTTTTCCTATTGTTCAATCACTTATTAAGGCTTTGAACAGTCTTTCAGAACTCAGGATCCTCTGCAGGCCAACACGCAGTGGGAGCAAGGTAACACCAAAATACACACTTTTTGCCAGCTACACAGGTGTGTGTACTTGTTGCCTGCCTTAGCCATAAGGACCAAAGGGAAAACCCCCTAGTAGTCAGAACCCTGGGCTCAAGTACACCTAAGATTTTTGAAAACCAAGAATTCAGTGGCCAGTGTTAAAATGTTTCTATTAGGTTTTTTTCCCCCTTTATTACAGCATTGAACAATGAAATACAGCCTCTTCAGCAGGCAAAGGGCTGATAATTTAAGGACACTGACTACAATGTAAAAAATGTGGCTTTGACTGATGTAACAATAAGTAGAATAGTCAAAAAGAAGGACAATTTTTCTCTGAAGTGTCTCTTTTACCAAATGACAGTGTGACTCAGCCTTTGCTACTGGCAAGGAGTAATTATTTTAAAGCTACTGAGGTATTGTAATAGCATTGACTTCCATGGACATGTGAATGTCATATTGACATTTTAATTAAAATAAATAAATAAATTACTTTAAAGCATGGGTGATTTTGGTGCTTTTATATTAGAATCTTCAGTTAAATACACTTCTTCACTTCAAAAAGTGGCATTTTTCTCCATCCTCCTGACTGTTCAGAAATGCTTGCCAAGATTTCAGGTCCACTCTCAGATCCCTGCACCCTCTGGATGATTTACCCAGGCCCTTTGTCACTGACTGCTCACCCATCTCTTCTCCCAGAGAGCTTCCAAAAGGTCCAGTCTCTTCCCTGTGCCACAGCATGAGCACCTGTGACACTTTCCAAGTGAATCAGTACAGGAACCTGGGGAACTCAACTGCCAGACCTGACCATGTTTCCTCATGCTCTGCATCCTATGGACACACCTGACCTTGCTGAAGGGCCTCAGGATGCTCGGGCAGATAACTTGGATGTGCAGCCAGGCAGAAGGGGAATCCTATCCAACTACTGCATGCACAGAACACATTAAATTACAGCACCCAAACAAAAGCTTAACTCATTCCCTGCAGCAAAGACTCACAATCAACGTAACAAAGAGTAACTATTTAAACTAATAAAGGCTGATATTTCTGCTGCCATATCTGCAGCATAGAATACTCCATCTGGCTTGCCCACTGCCCCATCAGCAAGGAAATCCAAGGCTTTAAAATTGTCATGTTCATTTTTAGCACATAACACCTTTTAGGCTAGGGGTGTATGTTATACCCATTTCTGTCGGAAGCAGAAAATCTAGGCACACATATTTAGTGAGACAAAGTGCTCTCAACATAAAAGAACTTAAATTCCTTCCACACCTCAAATATAACAAAATAATGTTATACAATTTTTTTATTTCCCACCCTCCCCCCCAAGCCATAATGCAGTGGAATTGGAAACCAAGCAGACAGCAGGGACACCCTGGGGGATTTGCACACTGCCTATTTGTTTTGTAATGAAGGAATACATTATAGGCAGGAAATAATTCAGGCTGATTCTCAGCTCTAATTCAGAGGGAAAAATACTCATTTTGTTTTTCAGTGAAACAGAATACTCATTGCCTACATGCCATACACAAGTAATTTTATGCAAAGCCTGTCACTGATATTGAAGGCAGACACATACTGGATTTCAAAATCTGGGAAATGACCTGAGCTGTGACCAGCTGGACAAATTCTACTGGAAATTTCAGTGTTCTCAGAAGACAATGGTTTGATCTTTGTTACTTCTATCTGCAGGCTGCCAGAAGTGGCAATGTGAAATCATGTTAGTTGCTAGTTTAATTAAACCATGAAAAATACAAGCACATTAAGTGTGTTGATATACTACGCTGGAAATGGAGATGGATTCAAACATAAAATGCTGCAAGGTATGATTGCATCCTATGATTATTAAAGCTTACAAATCAGTAACAACTATAAAACCATCCCTGTGAGTAATAACAAGCCTAAAACAAACAAGTCATTTCATACTTCTATGAAATGTTCTATTTTATATGAATAAAAAACTCTTCTATTAATCTATTTCTTATCAAGAACTTACCTAAAAGAGGCTGCACTAAGAAAATTACAATCCAGAAAATACAGACTTTTTTTCTTAACACAAACCTAAAAGACTGAAAAACCCTTGAATAAAACCTAGTGGATTTTTTTTTTTCTTCACATAACCACACATGCAATGTGAAAAAAAAATCAAAATCACTAAACTGATGAAAAAATCCGAACAAGTGATACTACCAATGTCATCACCAGACCAACAGCTGCACAAACCCCAGCTGTCCATAGGGAACAGTGGAGGTATCACAAAAGGAAAATATGTAACATTTGTCACTGGAAAACGTGACTTCTACAAGTGCCTTTCCTAGACAAAAGGAACTGTTATTAAACTGTTCTCTCTCTCTGCCACCATATTCCTTTTACACTGGACACATACAGGTATCAGACTTAAACATGCTCCTAAGAATTCTCCTTGGTGGACAGGAAAATATGTCCCACAAGCTCAACCAGCCTTCACCTGTGATCCCATCCCACCCCTCTGAAGACTAATGAAAGGAAACATAGTCCTCTTTGCTGCTCCCACAGCCCACCCTGACAAGCCTCCTACATCACACGTGTATGTCTCTCGTGTTAGACCATGAGAAACCACAGCAGAATAAATCCTGGCGTGTTCAGTTGAAGTGGAGCAGCTCAATTAGCTGAGCAGCCTGCACCTGCCCATGTAACTCCTCTGTTTAGCAGGCAAGGTACCCTAAAAATGCAAATACTGCCTCATGTGTGAAGGGCAGTGGCAACCAGGGTGTCAGCACAGTGATCCCTTGCCACTTCTCTTTCCCTAGTGTTTGCCCATCCCTGCTCACTCAGCCGTGCTTCCCTGTCCCTTTGAAGCAGTGACAGCCAAAGACTTCTGGATCTATCTCAATACAAGCCTCCTGCATGATTGCAATTTCCTCAGTGTCTTCCACTTTGAAACCTTCCAAAAATGTAATTCAGGGTTTGTTTTTTAAACTCAGCACACCTAACACTCACCTTCTCACCTTGGCATGAGGTCTAGCAGAATTTAAATTATTTGTTTCTACAGCGCTGAACATTTTCTGTATTTCTTCAAGTTAAGAGCCTAATAGAAACACAGACTCCACACAGCATCTGAATATTCTATGAGTTTGTAAAGTGGAGATGGAGAGAAAACCTCCCCGAATCAAAATCCTGTCTTAACTGTGAGATAAAAACAAGCCCATATCAAATTACAACTTTAAAGTACACTCCTGCATAAACAGCATGAGCTCAGAAATGGGAAAAACTGCCATGCAAATTATACCACCTGGCAAGATGTGCTCTTTAAAGAGGTATAATATTCTGATACATAATACTGTGAGTATTTGGCAAAAAAACCCCAACAACAAACCCAAAAAGTAAACCCACAAACAATTCCAAACTATTCTATAGAAGCAAGAGCCTTATAATTCAAATTAGAGTCCAATGTGACAGAGGTATAACACAAACCATAATGTTGTTGAATACTTATAAATGCAATTTTGTACCCTTCTACCTCTGCACAATCCCAGAGCACTGGATTTAATGTCACTGACTTGTACCTATGCAGGGGCAGCTTGTGTGGGAGAATATTAGCAAGCTAAGTGGAAAGAAAGACATAAATCACATTCAGGTAAACATGACAACTCCACATTTCTGACGGCTACTTTCTGTTGGGCTTTACACATCTCTCAATAAGGCCAAGTTCCAGGTCCTGCACCCAGGCTGGGGCAATCCCAAGCACAAATACAGGTTGGGTGGAGAACGGATTGAGAACAGCCCTGAGGAGAAGGACCTGGGGACGTTGGCTGATGAGAACCAGCCACAGAGAACCAGAACACTGAGCCAGCAATGGCTGAAGTGGTTTTCAAGACAGAAGTGCCGTTATCTCAACCCGATGAGACAAAACAGCCTTCTACTATCCAAAATATAGACTTATTTTAAAGAGTCAGTAGTTTAAAACACCCTGATTGCTTCTGACTAAATTTCTGAGCATGCCTTCCAAGCAATATGTGGGAGGGAAGTACAGCAACTGTAACAGGACTTGTATAATATAACCTTTGGGCATAAATCCTTATGGCAAATCATTTCTCCTGGGAAGAAGCCTCACTTATTCTCTAGTGTTAAGAAAAATACTGTTTATAAAAGTAATAGTGTGTTTTACACTTTAATACTTGTATGAAGAAAAAAAGGATGTATTTTACATTTAAAATAACAAGAATTAGCCAGGGAAATAACCCACAACTGGCAAATACATTATGAAACCTAAAAACTTGTGAAGTGTTATTTTACCATCGTGCTCCACAGCTGCAATGCTTTGCACCAAAATCTTTTCAAATACACAAGAATACTCCAATGAAGGCACCCATGACTAGCAAAAAGGATGTGAAAGAGTTCAGCAGGGTAAGGACCTAGGTTAGCACCCATATCACTGCACACTTTGATGAATGACACTGGTCCATTAAGCATGTTTTCTGTGAGGAAAATACCTGGGCAAATTAATTCGTATCAGGATGACCATGAACCAGCACCTACTGTGACAAAGGCAGATGTAATCCTAGGATGTAGGAGGAAAAGATATAGAGAGAAATTCTAAAATGGTACTGGTTACACATACTCAGAAGCACTGCATTTGTGTTGGCAGAGGTATGCAGGAAGCTACTGAAGAGATGGGGAGAGCATCACAAGTGTGACACTGGACACAGCATCTGGCTGTAAATATTCCTGGACTAACCAGCAGAGAAGTAGAGGTGCTACCCAAGCTCCCATCTTCTGTTTCTTCCACACAGTAATGAACAGCTACAAAGCAGGAATGATTCCACTGAGGCTGGAAATGAAAAAGCCACTTGAATTTACAGCTACTCAAGGGAAAGATTTCAGAAACTGGGAGCTAAAGGGGAAAACAAACATACTGAAGATACACCATGATCATTTTGTGAAAGACCCAAGCTGTCTCCCACCACCTTATTTGCACATATCCTTTGAAAATGCTTTTCTCCCTCTTAGGTGCCATAGCAGGAGAGCTTTCACTGCTGAACCTGCAAAGATAATGCTGTCTGCTCTGCTGCTGGGAAACAGACTGAGGTGAGATATTAATTGTATCTATTCTCCACACCAGCAATATCAGATCAATCTTTATGCCCAGGGCTGACCTCAATTTAGTTCTCACCAGCAGCCCATGAGGGAAAATAAGTAATGTCAGCACTTACCTGGTCCCATGATCCCTAGATTCCCTTTTCTCTAAACTTATTCTACATCCAACTTCCCCTGTGCATGTAAGAGTCTTTACCAACCAAAGTAATGAGCTGGGGTAAAAAGAAGATGATGAAAGGGGAAAACACCAGGATCTATAAGTATAATGGCCATAAAAAGTCTACAATATTTACAAGTAGATACTTTCTACTGTCTAAATAGAGAAATATGTTTACAAACATCTGTTTTCACAAAGGTAAGTTATAAAATGCCATTTGAATGGTTTCACATCTACTTCTAAGATTTTCACAGAAGAAACACCAAAAGATAAGGATACATCATTCTGAATATGAAACTGCTACCCCAAGTTATGTTAGAGCTGTTCATCCTCCCCTGCAGGAATGAACACATAACTCACTCACAGTGGCTGATTCCTGGAGAAAACACTAAAATAGTCAATATCTTGCAGGGCAAACGCCTGCATGGGCAAGGCAAAGTGGAATTATGGCATATGTGAACCTTAAGCACCCCTCCCATCAGGGGTATTTGATTAGCACACAACTCTGGCCATCCATATCATAAAACCACAGTGATCCACTGAACTTTAAGTGGACACAGGTCAGGCAGGATCTATGCAAAGATAGGAAAGGGCAAGTCTCCTCAGACAGCAAATGTTTCACAGCCAGTAAAAACATTAAATATATTTAACTGTCACAATTAAATAGCTGTGAAGGAATGGGTTTCCAACCAATTAATAAATTTGATCTTTCCTCCTTCAACAATCTTAGTTCTGGAGTTATTATTAGGTGTTATTTCAGGGAGGACAAATGAAGGTGCACTAAAATCTTAACATTAAACCCAGTATTTCACAGTTGACTCCTAATAGAGCCAGGAGGTAATTATTTTCAGAAGTTTCAGATAGTATTTTTTCATTCATTTTCAGCCTTGCCACTTCAGCTAAGGAGAGACCACATGGCACAGACTGAAAAGCAATATCTGCCCCACACCAAAGATAGATGATACTGAAAGAGGAAGTTCTGGAGGCCAAAAAGCACACAAATGAAAAAGCTACAGTAGAAGCATCCTTAATTTTATAATGCTGTCTATTAAGTGGTCTTAAAATCCCAGGAAATCTGCAAATAGTTCCATAACATAATGCAAGAACCAAGAGGATGTGAGCACAGAGTCTTAACAGCTTCATCTTTTTACCTCTTTGTTCACACTTGTAAATAGTCACAATTCACTTCATAAAGGTTTTCAGATTACCAAGGACTGCAAAACCAGGTTCTAATTCCACTTTTCTCCGATGTATTTTCAAGTAAAATGTGGGAAATGCAGGTAATTAGAAATAAAAGCATGTACTTCTGGGATATTTTCATTACAAAACACGTTAGTGAGCTCACACAAGATGTTTCTACTGAATGAAGCAGTATCTTAGATATATTTAAATATCCATCATACAAAACCAAATTACATAAATGTGAAAATTACATTGTTCCTCACAGCATTTAATTTCCAGCAAATTAAACGTGGCACTACTAATAACCTATGTATAAAGTAAACTTGATGTGTAACAATTCAGGGTTTTCACAGCCTTTGGGAACAGTTATGTTAAATACATAGTGATTTAAATGACTGAGTTTCTTCAAGCTTATCTTCACAACCCTTTCCCCATCTTCCTGGCCTGTAAGTCCTCTGCTCAGGGACTTGGTAACATAGAAAACCTTGCTTGTTCATTCTGGCAATTGAAAGCCTCACCACATTTCCTGCAAGGAGATATTGCTGACTGCAGGATGCTATGATCATTTTTCCGAGCTCTGGGGAAAAACCCTGCAGTGAGCAGAAGACAGGGTAGCTGCAAGTGAACACCACGCTGTCACACTTTTGTGTGTGGCTGGCTGTAAGAAAGAGCCATTGGACACCAGCATTATTTCCTTAAGTGCTTCCTCTGCCATCTCTTTCACTGCAGCAGCACATTCATTTAGTTTAGAATTGGAAAAGGGAGAGTAGAGATTTCATTCCTGTCCTTGCTGTGGCACTATATCTTCTGCGACCTCAGTAGAGGACTGAAGGAAGTTCTCCACTGAGGACAAACTTAGATAGGTACCCCTTGTGTTCCTATTTTGTATCTTAGGGTTTGTTCTAGGGCTACTTTTTTTCTCCTCTAGCAGTCATAGCACAGAAACTTCTTGGAGTTTCTGTATCACCTTCACCATTACTAAAAAAGAGGATCAGCACTTCTGTGTATCTGCTGGACTCATGAGACTAACGTCAAACACGGATTCCACATCCTTTGAGTTTCAACCAATAGTCCAGTAGTTTTAATAACTTAGGAGGTTATGCTGCAGTATCTGTGATGAGTGGCATTAGCCCCACAGTGACTGCATGCTGGGCATGTCCAAATTGCTTCACAGTTGGAATAAGGCAGTCAGACAGATGTTAATCACAGTAAACACCACAATGAACTTCAACATGTGTTGCCTTGCACACCAACACAGCCTTGAGAGGGAGGCTGAGGGACCATTGCCACTTCTCTGCTGCAATAGTGATGGTCACAGTGGATCAGGAAGGCAAGTTCCTCACAGGCATGGGAAACATGTCTATCATTACCCTTTGCCAGTGCTGATTCTGCTTACCCAGGGGAAAGGAAAGGATGATGGGGCCAGTTCTCTTTACCAAGTGGTTCAAAAGCCAGTGATAAACTGCTTTCACCCTTAAACTGACCTGGGTTACACTTCTTCGGGATGCACAGACATTTGGCACTGTTTTTCCCTAAGTAGCATTTGTGAGTAATCTGCTATCTGCATCTAGAAAGAGCCTGAAATCTTAACATGTCCTTTGGGTAAAAGAAGGCATCACCTCCTCCATTCCCCCTTGCTCTCAAGCTCATTTTCTATTTTGAAGCACATTCAGCCTGGATCTCCACAGTAAGCCCATCTAGTCAGCAGGGGATTTCTGGTGGTAGCAGAAGTACTGATGACTGACAAAGCTGCTGGTTTACTAAGACTAATGAGTCCATGCTGCCTCCTCAACCACAACATTCCATCAGCTTTTCCCAACCCCCTTCAGCCCATTAAGTCCTGTGGATTTTTGACTAGACATTTGCAGTAAGAATCCTTCCCTCCTATTCCAGGTTACAGACACTAGATCATTCCTAACCTGAGTTTTCTGGCAGTGCTGGGCTTCCAGGCAGCCACTCCAGGATGGTCCCAAGGGCAACCAGCCACCAGTTTCTGCAGTTACTCTCTACAATTATATACCATCATAAGGAGCAATGAGATGCTATTCAGGGCTTTATGGGTTTATCTATAAAGAGAAGCTTTCAGAAGTAAGTACCTTTAGCATTTTGGATTCCTTATGGAATAGATAAGGAGACATCAAGCAGATGTGAAATTATAATTATAATTTAAGAAAACTATTTAGAAATGAAGACGGTCTGTGTAAGGTGTGGGTGTCAGGCCAGATGATGAAGAACACTTATTTGCATATAGCTGACTTCCACGAGTGCTGCTCAGGAGAAGGCACGTGGAGCTTTGGCCAGCAATGCAAACCTGCAGCCAGTCTAATGAACAACCTGCTTTCAGTGCTGAATGCTAAACATGGTTTAGACACGTGAAGAGGAACAACCACTGAGCAACTTCCTCTGCACTCTACAGCAGCAGTGAAACATTCATAGACACAAGTTCTGCATTCACACATTAAAAAGTGATTATAAAATAACCTAGAACTACAGCTGTGAAAAATAACCAAATTCTTAATATCTTTACTTTTAGAACTGAACTCCCATTCAGCCTTCAGTTTAACAATTCCTTAACAACATCTAACAAAGCCAAATAAAGCACTTGAGGTTTTCACAGGATATGCAACAGTTTGCAGAGATACTATTCAATCAGTAATGGTTGTTGTTCTACATCTAAACTTCTATTAGTATAGAGAAATCATCATCACCAAATAGATGAAATTAGTATTTGACCTATTACTCCTGGTCTTGTTTAGCAGTATTTATTCTACATATTAAAGTGACTGATTGGGCCATACTGAAAGAAATGCAATAAAGCCACATGTTCCCAGCTGCCCTATAGAGTTTCAGGGTCATGTTTTCAATATAGTTGAGCATAGAGCCATATCACTATTTAAATACATCAGTGATTACTCTGAAAGTAGGATTAATACTATAAACTATTAATCTCCAATAGTAGAACATATTTTTCACAAAGTAATTCTTACATCCTCTCCAAAATTAAGGCATATTTCAAGATCATATTATTACAATATACAGAAGTGCAGCTTGAGACACACAAATACCAGTGAGCTGGGGAGAGTCAGCAAACACATTTCTACAATGATTTTTAACTCCACATATTTTACTTTACGGAAAATATTGGCACAGAAATTGTTATTGAATAGTATAATAAAAGTGCTACCATACTAAATAAAAACACTTATATAAAAAGACTACTTGATCCTCTCTTTTAAGGTCTGCTTAGCTGGGATTTGTTCTCCAGCTCCGCATCTGAAGGGCCAGTTACAGACTGCGCACAGTCCAAATCCTGACCGTAACTTGCCATTTTGATAAGCCTGCTCTGTAACACCAGGACTAACACATCAGTGACAGACACAGGGGATTTTGGGGATACTGGTTCATATGTTTCTGTATTGTACAAAAAACCCCACCGAAATTCTAGTAAATCCAAAGTAAATGCCAGAAGGAAGAGGAACAGACAGCCAGACAAGAAGCCTGCCTTTACACTCCTTGGTTGTGGATGTGAAAGTGCCACAGACACATGAACTCGGGGCAGACTTCTGCTCAAGTCAGGAAGCTCAACACACAGGTTTGTGACATGACAGCATGCTCTTCTTACCTTAGAGCAGGTTGGTTGAACCTTCTAGAGCTGCTGCAACTACGTGGATTGCTGGAAAAAAAGGGAGTTAAGAAATACTCCAGGTCCACAGTGACAGTTACACACCCCAGTTACTTCAGATGCAAGCATGTCCTGAGAGAAGAGGTGACTGCTTCCAGTCCCAATTGCAAACCATCAACAGAAGCACCTCTTCTCCTGTCTGACAAATGACCCACAGAACACAGAATCATCACGGTTGGAAAAGACTTCTCAGATCACCAAGTCCAGCCATCCAGAACCCATACTGGTTCATGGTTGTCTCACATGTCTGTCACATGAGTTTTAAACTAAGCATTCTGAAATGAGAGCTCCAATATTTTTTTTTTTTTGTTTAGATTTGAGCATGAACTTAATGCTGCTGTGGCTGCCAAGGAAGTTAAGCCACTGCAGTTAAATATGCTTGTATTTTTAAGTGGATGATACAAAAGCGCTGCAGTAGATAAACTCACCTTTTTGTAACATTTGGTGATGGTTTCTTATAGAGTTCCCCCTCTTCTTATAGAAATCCTCCCCTACAAGGAAATACATTTGTAATGGACTCTTAGAGTGTGTGTGTATGAGGAGCTCTCAGGTTCTGAGCTGGATTTTGGAGTTACCACCATTAAACCTGATCGTTTACAGAGGCTCTGCAGAGGGACCTGGACAGGCTGGATCAATGGGCCAAGGCACATTGTATGAGGTTCAAAAGGCCAAGTGCCAGGTCCTGCACTTCAGTCACAACAACCCCAGGCAAGGCTACAGGCTTGGGAAATAGTGGCTGGAGGGCTGCCCAGCAGAAAAAAGACCTGGGGGTGCTGGTTGACAGCCAGCTTAACATGAGCCAGCGTGCGCCCAGGTAGCCAAGAAGGCAAAGAGCATCCTAGCCTGCATCAGGAATAGCATGGCCAGAAGGAGTAGGGCAGGGGTTGTGCCCCTGTGCTCAGCACTGGTGAGGCTGTATCTGGAGTACTGTGTGCAGTTCTGGGCCCCTCATTACAGGAGAGACATTGAGGTGTTGCAGCATGTCCAGAGGAGAGATACCAAGCTGGGGAAGGGTCTAGAGAACAAGTCATTTGAGGAGCGGCTGAGAGAACTGGGGATGTTTAGTTTGGAGGAGGCTGAGGGGAGAGCTCATAGCTCTCTACAACTACCTGAAAGGAGGTTGTAGGGAGGTGGGAGTTGACCTCTTATCTCAAGTGAATAATGACAGGACTTGAAGACATGGTCTGAAGTTGCACCAGGACGGGTTTAAACTAGATATTATGAAGAATTTCTTTACCAAAAGAGTAGTCAGGCACTGGAACAGGCACTCCTCCACAGAGAGGTGGTAGAGTCACCATCCCTGAAGAGATTCAAGAACAGTGTCGATGCGGCACTTCAGGGCCTGCCCTAGTGGCTGAGATTGTGGGTGGGTTGTTTTTTCTGATGTGTTGTTTTGTTTTGTTTGGCTGGTTTGGTTTTTTTTGTTGATAGTTGGATTCGGTGATCCCAGAGGTCCTTTCCCACTGTGATGATTCTGTGATCACGACACAAACTTTGGAATCACTGACCCTGAGGTTTTCCTCTGCTCTGTGGGAGAGACTTAAGGCATCTTCTGTTCCCAGTAGACTGGTCCTTGCTTAATATTCAGAGAATCACTTAATAAAAGGTTTGAAGAGACCTACTAATTATCATAATCTTTTAGACAGTGGGACAACATCAGAAGGCAATGTTGTGCTTTGTGCTCATCTCTTTGGGCTTACACGAGCATACACGTCTCTTCTCAAGCACAGAAGATACAAATGGGGATCATAATGTATTTCTGCACACGTGTGTATTTTAACAATGGTGCCTGTGAAGTGAGACAATGTCTTCTAAATGAACATTTCAGCAGGTGACAATCTCTGTTCTGAGCAATCACAATTTAGTGATGCCAAAGAGCTTTCTGAACTTGACTACCTGGCTTTTGAATTCTGACATTCCCCACATAACCATTAGACTGCACCTATCCTGGCTGCTACATAATGTGTCTAAAATTATACGCTTCAGCAAAACTCCCCTCAGTCTCATTATGTGTCATTACCACAGTCAGTATGCCATTCCTAGCTACACGCCTGTCCTGAGTGGGACCACATGTAAAAACGGCCACATTCCTCAGTAACACTATTTCTGGATGGCTGGAGTAAGAACCAAGAAACCATCTTTTACTTTTTGCAGCATACACCAAGTCTACTCCAAGCAGGAGACTGATGCTCCAGCACTGCTGAGTTCTCACCATAGGCAGTTTTCTTGTGCAGTCTCAGAAGATTCACATATTCTCTTCAGCAAGTACAACATTAAACACAACTGGTTTTTCAGCTTCACAGGCTCCTGTTCTTCCAAGATGAGACTTTTCTCCAAAACTAAATCTGGAGGCCAAGGGCAATTCTTAAATCCCAGCTATACACCTTGCCTATAACTGGATTCAATTCTCCCCCCAAACTAGTTCCCTTTACAAGGAAAGTCAAGAGCATGTAGGGAGCTACAGGGTGCTCAGAAAGACTCTCCAGGCTACACCAGCCAGGGACCAGGAGCATGGGGCACATCCTGGAGTCCAGACAGTGAGTCTTACCATCAACAAGTACACCAAGTCTAAGGAGAGTCTCACTACTGTTTAGGCATGCTCAGCAACTGCAATACTTATGCACTTGTGCCTTCTACCAGCAGCCTTCCCAAAGAGACCAAATTCTCATTTAAAACTTTCCAAACGCTTGTCTCTCCACACATTGCTGGAGTGTTCTAGCAGTAACATGTCTGTGCTTTCCTGCCCTTCACCCTTCACTCATCCTTTCTATTCCTATGTCTTGACCTGCACTGCTCCTTCTCGTTCTGCTGTCAGCCCTGGCCCTGTGCAGTGTACTGACATGGTGACCACCAACATCTCCAAACTGCAGCAGATGCACAAGAGCTGCCAAGGGAAGGCAGTGGCTCTGAAACTCTCACTCAGATTGAATGACAGATGCCAAATGCCACCTGGATGTTAACTCTTAGCCCCAAGAGCAGAGCTTGAGTGCTGAAGCACAGCTCCCTGCTGCCCCAGCAGAAGTTGAAAAGGGCAGGAAGGAGAAGACTGGGCAACAAGGCTGGACCACACACTAAATGCAACCGCCCTGAGTACCAGTACCACTGTTGACATCGACAACAAATTCCTCTTCTTTTCCAGGGGGCAAGGGTGGAGTCAATACCTTCAGTAACTTTCAAGGAGCTTGGTCTTGTTATGAAAAGCACAGGCAACCGTGGTAACTCAGTCTGTCTGCTGAGCGATGACAGACAGAAACAGCACCTCTGGCCTCCGGGGGCACCACAACACAACCCAAAATGTTGTCCTTCCCCCCCACTCTGAATCCACTGCCCTTCAGCAATGGAGTAGCTGTGCTACAGCTGCCAAGACAACAGATTCAGCAATTATACTAGAATTATCTGGTTTATTAACATTAAATTATGATTTTTTTGTTATTTCCTGGGTTCCTGTGCACACTGACAGACACAAAACATCAAGTGAGAGGGAAAAAACAGGTGGCACCTGATGCTCTAGGCACTTTTGGTTACTGCATCCACACCTCAACAGAGCCCATGACACAGGGACCTGCTATTCTGATGCACTGATACCGCTTTTGTTCTTCCCAGACTTTTCCAGCAAAAGGTATCTGCCTCTCTCCTTTCATTATTTAACATATTTAGCTGAAGATCCTGTATGGCCATAAGTACACCTTATATTTAAATAGCTAACAAGCACCTCCACAACAAGAACTTTCCATGTTTATTACTGGCCATCAACCAAACAGAGACATATGATTTCCATCTAACACATCCTAAGTGTTTCTAATGCTTGGGCCCAGCCCTGTCTGCTACAGGGATGTTAAACACACCACTGGTCTCTTCCAGCTTTTATCTACCCTTACATTTGTATTATTTTTTTTCCCCCTTCAGCATGCAAATGAGACTGAAGCAAAGACTGCCTGGGGATGCTGCAGCCTGGAGTTGTCTGAAACGCCTGTTCACACTCTCAGCTGCATAGTAACAAGAGGAAAAATAATCAACAACAGCAATATTTAACTCATGTTTATACACATAGATTGACACAGGTTTTTGCTTAAGTGATGAAAAAAAAGAGGGTATTGTTGGGAAATTAACCAAAAATCAAGGTCAAGGCTGTAGTCAGTTTTATATACAGCTTTAAAACCAATTATTTTAAGGAACTGGGGAAGGAGACAAAGTGGAATAAGCTTCATAAAAACTGAAGACATGAAAAAAACTTTTGCACACAAAAGACCAACTATTATTATTTATCGCTGGCTCAGCTACAGAGAAACCCAAACATCATCATTATTTATAAACAAATATTTTGCTGAGCAAAGTTATATATGATGCAGTACATTGTAAAAACCTCTCAAACTCTTAAGTTCTTGAGGCAAGAGTACATAGTAATAAGAAACAACTACCCTCTCAGGATAATGCTCACGTAGCTTTTAAAGAACCAGTATGACAGCCTACAGAAACACATGAGGTTAACTCAAAGTTAATTGTTATAACTTCTACCAAGACTTGTCAGAATCAGCAACTCTTTCAAATGAAAGACAAGTAACAATTGAGTTTAGCAATCAAAAAACCTGAACAAGCCAAACCTACCGGCCCCACACACCTGAAAAAACCCCCACAAACAAACAAAAACATTGGCAATGTCCATGTCAACCTGAAGACAGCAAAATCTAGGCTCAAACTACCAATAAACAAACAGCAAGTTACAGCAACATCAGCTTTATCACTTATTTAGAGGGTATTCTTTAGGAAGCCACATTAGACAGACAAAATTTCCACTCCAAGCTAATTCTCTTATCTCTTTGCATTTTTTTTCGTCCTGGGATAGAAAAAAAGTGAATGTATAAAAGGCTTATTTGTAGAAACACAAGCATTTTTAACATCTCCTATGCTCAGGACTTGCTATTAATCTCAAAAATATATAGTCTCTGTATAAAAGTGCTAGCCACAGGAAAGAGAAAATATTTTAGAAGTTGTAAAACAGAAATTTGTCTTTTTATTACATCCATCTTAAATTTGCCTACTTTATTTGCACTTTGTGTTTTTCTCCAACTCATTGGCAGGCTGTAGTGTCCTATATCCTTGTTGTGTTCAGGAAGACTGATGAAGTTGGCAGTGGTTTTGGCCAAAAAAATAAGATTTTTAAAGGAAAGGGTGAAGCACACTAATGAGATTAACAGGGCCTGTGTGGTCTGCAAAATTACTGCACAAAAGGCTGAGACAAAGCCAACTGCTGCAAAAGGATCATAAAAATTGTGTTTAATTTTTCCCCAAATCCAACATTAAGGCCCAAGGACATGAAAGAATTCCACCTGGCACAGGCCATTAGGAAGGCAGACATAAGGGAATAAACTTCATTTCACATGCCTGCTAAGTGAACGATGATCATGTTTGCTAGGAAATGACTGGAAGGAAAGACAATGGTGTCCTGCAGAATTCTGTCTTTATATAAAACCAAAGCATTGCTGAAAAGAGCTTCCTGGAGGTGGTGAACCCAGCTTTGAGAGAATCACTACACGAGTTATAAACTGTCCTGCTGAGAGATGCATTCTACAAAAAAAGAAACAAGTGGCAGTGGCAAACCATCTTCTTTCAGTGTGCCAAAAGACACTGAACAGCTCAGAATACTGGATGTGGAGGTTGGCATTTTAATACCTTAGTAATACAGCAGCTTTTAAACAAATCTGCAAATATCAAAATGGTAAGCCAAATAAAGGTCAGGAAAACAAGATTTTTTTTATGCACTGTTTCTAGGATTAAAACATGGGCACCTATGTTTGGAGAAGACAGTTGCTTTGTTTTGCTTTTTCTGGAGGGAGCAGGTTTTTTGTTTCTATATGGAAGGTACTTCAGGAACACTTCTGTTACCACTGTCACTACAAAACACTCAGTGCACACAGGAAAATATAAAGAGAGACCAACACTTCTCCATGTCAGTGAGGACCTATGCCTTTCTGTGGGATAAGTGCACAATACTATCACTTATGCATCTGCAATTAGACAAATATTGGACAAGGCATCAGTCTGGACAACACCAGTATTTTTTTCTCCCCAGAGTCACTTTTGTAACATAAATATTGTATGTCAAGTTCTCATATATTATAAATATATGTTTCACTTCACTATCTAAAATGTTCTACTGGTTTGAATGAGACTCTTGCCTAAATCCAACACTAAGTTACAGTAAAAAACCCCAAACCTTTATGGGGCTGGTGGAAAAGGAAAGGACAGACAGGAAAATAACTGCTCCTCTTGATTCTGTATTCCTGACCAAGCTTGAAGCAGTCAGCTGGGTGAAGTGAGGTTTCTAAAGCTCCAGCAACTTTCCAGAAGCAGCATCACACCACTCAATGGCATTTCACTTCCACTATATATGGGTATGTGACAGGCCCATTTAACACCACATGCACATATTGAAAACATATAAATAATGTGACCTCCTTCAGGGAAGCAAACATTTCTTATTTATAAGAAAAAGCCCTATATAAACTTGTGACACCAGGTTATTTTTAATAATAATAAAGTAACATATGGCAACATTACCAGCACTGTGCAACCAGTTCATGGGAATGAGAAATGTGAAAAGAGGCGAGATGAAAACCAAGGAGCAATAAACAACCTAAATCAAACCAAGTGGGACTCAGTCGTAGGGTGCTCAATCATAGGATGCTAAATCTAGGTATTCAGTTCTACTAGTGAAGTAAAGCAGATTGAATCAAACCCTATCACTTACAGCCTTAAAATACCTACACCAGAATGTACCAGCAAATTCCTCAAATGGTTTCAGATCCATCATTTTTATGCAGCCTTTTCAAAGCTTCCTTAAATATTTCTGCTTAAACGTATCCAATACATGAGTTTCAGATAAAACTTGCTCCTTGAATAACTTCTGCTATAAGGAAGTAACAAAGGTCAATCACAACTAAATTGGATTCTTCTGACAAAAAAGAGAACAATCTCAGCTCATGTAATCTGGAATTCAGGGATAGCTCAGTTACAGAATTAATTACCACTGTCAAGTCCTTCTGCAAGAAACCAGACCTAGGGAATGATGTTAATATACATGTGTTTATTGGGTGCAATCTAACCAGGGACTATTCCTACTTTCTGCTATAATCTCTGAGGCAAATTCAACAAATCTGCTATGATATTATCTGAAAGTCCAGAAGTGGGTTTTGTTAGCATTCCTATAAAAGCAGTCGATGTGTTAAAAGATCACATATGCAACATCAAAAGATAAAGCTTCAGCATAAAAAAGGGGGGAAATTATAGTGACAAGAACTTGTGGAAAGGAACAATAGCCTTACAAACGCCCAGTGTGGTTCAGACCAACCTCAGTACTGTTCTTTTTCAGAAAAAAAACCTTTGAAAAAAACACTGGTTAAGCCTTGACTGAGATTTCACAATGTTATTTACCCACATTATCAGCTTTGAAAAACACTCACTTTATCAAAACATGATTTGATTTGCAGACATCTCCCCCAGGTTACCCAGTGTCAGTGAAGGCCAAGAACTGTACAGGCAGGTCAACATTACCATGATCTTTACCAATCAGCTATCTCAACTAAGTCAAAGAAGATTAATTTTCCACATGGAAGACACTTGCACACTTAGTGTGACAGTCCCTCAGATTAGCAGAGTCTGTCATTTGGCCAGCATTGCCTGGAATTGCTTGTTAGAGATAAGGATTCTACTTGGAGGGTTCTACCTTCCAGATAAATATAACCTTTTAAAAAAAAAAAAACAAACAACAAATCAACAACAACAAAAAAACCACTACAGCAGCACTCCTGTCATGTGCCACCTTAAACAATTCTTCCTTAACTACTACAAGAGGAAGAATTTCACACAAGCCACTGGGTACTTTAGACCTTAAAATCCTGTCTACACTTCTTGCCACAGAACAAAAACCTTACAGCAATTCCCATTTCTTTGAAAACGAATATGTAATTATACATTAAAAGAGAAATAAACTTTTCAGACAAAACATCACAGGAGCTTGCTTCTGCCAGATCTGTTGTTTAACCTTGCATGAAGCAGACTATGATATCCATTCAGGGTAAGTGTGTGTGAGAAAGGCAGAACAGAAGACAAGAAAAATCAGGAGAGAAGCCCAGAAATCCATGGATCAGATTATCCACTGATAATTTCACAGATTATTTCACTCCCAGTGATACGTAAGTCTCTATTTTTCACTTCTCACATGAGGAAAACAACTAGCCAAAGCCACTAGGCAAAACCAAACCATGATACATCAATGACCTATCAAAAGAAATGTGTGGCCAGCAGGGCCAAGAAGACAATTCTGCCCCTCTGCTCTGGTGAGACCCCATTTGGAGTAATGTGCCCAGCTCTGGAGCCCTCAGCACAAGAGAGACATGGAGCTGTTGGAGAGGGTCCTGGGAAGAACCACAAAGATGATCAAAGGTCTGGAGCAGCTCTGCTCTGGAGACAGGCTGAGGGAGTTGGGACTGTTCACCTAGAGAAGTCTCTAGAGAATCCTTAGAGCAACTTCCAGTATCTGAAGGGGCTCCAGGAAAGCTGGGGAGGGGCTTTTCACCAGAGAAGGCAGTGATAGGACAAGGGGCAATGGTTTTAAACTGAAAGAGGGGAGATTTAGGTCAGACATCAGGAAGAAATTCTTCACCACGAGGGTAATAAGGTGCTGGAACAGGTTGCCCAGGGATGTTGTGGAAGCCCCCTCCCTGGAGGTGCTCAAGGGCAGGTTGGATGAGGCTTGTGCAACCTGGTCTAGTGGGAGGTGTCCCTGCTCATAGCAGGGCAGTTTAAGGTCCCTTCCAACCTTAACCACTCCATGTTTCTATGAATGCATCACTAACATTCCAAATAGACTGAACAAGAAGAGGAATTGTGTCAAATGCCAGAAAACCCTGTCAAAGAGAGAGAAAGAAAATTCTGTGGACTGATTTAATGCCTTGAATTTCTCTCCCAAAGGATGAAGGATACAGTCAGAAAATACTAGAGGAAGCCAGAAACAAGGTTACATCCTCTATTCCATGCTTGTCTTTGAAAATACAATAGTCTTTGTATTTTCAGCTTCCACCAGATAGAGGAAAAATAAAGATGACTCTGGTCATGCCTCCAGAAGGCAAAGGCTGCTGCCAGACACTCTGTCCAACCCAGCAATTCAAGAACTTCAAAGCCCCAAGTCTAACTGCAAGAGCTACAGTCATAGCTACTGTTGAGCTGGCTTAGAAGCAAGAGGAGCATGTTCACATCACAGGGTTGAGAGAACCCTGAAAAATGTTTTAATACTTATAGTAGAGCTTTAATCCTCACCTGTAGATTGCTAGAAAGCAGTAAGAAGTGTATGTAAAGGGAGAGGAGCATTAATATTGCAACACTGCCCATGGGAAATGAAACATCAGGGGAAGATAAGCAAAGACACTTTAAACAGTACAATTCCTGAAACTACTTCCAGTCATGGCCTTCAGCTATTTGGCAGGGCTGCTCTCAGTCCCATCACCTCAAGTCCCAAGTAATTTATGGGACTTCATCACCTTTCTCACATACCTTGTTAAGACTGCAGAAAGGAGATGTTCTCCTGTTCTGCCTGACCAGCTCCTTTTCTGAGCATCTCCATGGGCTGCATTCACCTAAGCCCTCTTCCCATCAGCTGTCCTATGGGGTGAGGTCCTGTCCCTGGTGGCTTTCATCCCCCAAACTGCAATCACTTGGACCACACATTCCAATGCAAGCAAACAGGTTGCATGGAAGGCAACTTACCTGCATCACATTCAACATTTGAAGGGTTCAAGGAGTATGTTGTCTCAGTCAAAAAAATCAACAGCCTAATGACAAAAGTAGGCCAAAAATTTTGAGGACAATTTGAAATGTAAGGGTGAAAGGATGGAGAACTGCTAATTTGGTTTGAAAATGGACTCCAGTCCTTAACAGCCAGTGACCTTTTCTCCCAACTTTCTTCAGATTCTGTGATTCAGGCAAAATCAGTTCTTCAAGGTTCCTAGGTTATAATTTGAAAGAGAAAAGCAGTACTTGGAACTAGCAACGGGGAACTCATACTCCCTTCTTTAATATGAACAAGTGTTACAGATAAAAATTAATGCTACTGACTACATTTTCTTTTTTTTTTTTTTTTTACACAGCCCTACCATAAACCTAAGATTGCAAAGAGAAACTTTGAGAAGGCGTAATTAATTATACATGCTAATCATTTTATTACAGAAAATATCTATGCTCTAATTATAATGTTTAAACCCTTACACCAACCTAGCTACTAAATATATTCTGACACTGGGAAAGCATCATTTACTTCTGGCAAATTCTCCAACACATCTAATGAGGTGAGAACTTAATACAATTAAATTCCTTGTATTTTAGTAAATGCTCTTACCTCAGCATATAACCATTCTGAAGCTGTTGAACTCAGAATATGATGAAATTAAGAATGGAGTCTATTAGCACTTAGCAAGGCCTCTGGCTACGTGCACTACCCAGAAGGGGAAAGGTAAAACCAGTTCCATCTCATTAGCAAGTAGAAAATGCTGCAAACTTAATTTCCTGATCAGAAAACAAACTTCTGGCTTTAAAAACTGGCATGGTAAAAACTCATTTGAAGATTTGAAGACACGGATTATAAATCAAGGCAAGAAAATGATGTGTAGAACAAACTGCAGGAGATTGCATTGCCTCTGACCTTCTATGATTTCAGTTCCACTCAACTTCTTACGGGAGCTCTGCTCTTCAAGACTTCAGGCTTCAAGTGTTGCAGATTTAAACCATGGTTCACTAACTCAGAGCGATGTTGTTTTTTTCCAGATCTTCACATTGTGATTACAACCACAGCACACAAAAAAAATCCTAACCATCTGTTCAGATTAACCAGCTCGTAGCATTGCAAAAAAAAAAACTGAGAGAGGGAGGTCTCTCTTGGGTAACCTATGCATACCCTGTGCAACATCTTATACAGATTATGTCACCTGAGTTATCTGCCCTGCTCATCTTGGAGCCCAGCAATGCTGCTCCTCACCTTCTTCTTCCCTATGCAAGAGCTCACTTGTCACATCTAAAAGCTCCTGTGCTCATGATTCATATTATGTGAGTCACACTCTACGACATCCTCCTCATCATCAGCAGGTACTCAGCTGTTCCAGCCTCTTTGAGGAATGGAGACACCACAAAATGATGGCAAGAGGAATGACAACCCTCAGTCCCTACATCACAATAAAAACATGTTGGAAAACCAGATCAAACACGACCCTCCGTCTAAACAATCTTGTCCCACTGCTTTTCAGAGTAGCACCAATTCCACCCTAATGCAAACCAGGCTCCCACTTTGAACAATGCTCTAAAGGATCTTATATCACTTCATCAGAATCCCAGGAAGCCTGGGGGGGGTGGGGTGGGTGGAGGGGTGGGCTTAGGCCCCCAAAACCATAGGGAAATGTCTATAGTTTAATTGTGTGCTTGGATACCTCATGCAGAGCAAGTTCCAGTAATTCCTAAATATGGAATTTAGTGTATGCAAAACACCTTCTGGGATCAAACCTCTCCCATCTTTAAAAATTGTGATACCCTGCTCAATATGAAAAGATTTTATAAGTTCTGTTTATTTAACTACACGTTTTAATAAAATTGTGTCCCTGTTTCTAAACCTTTATAGTTCATGTTTTCAAGGGAATTATCTGTTTTGAAAGCCTAGACATTCAGTTTTGTAGACAATTAAAAGTGCTTCTCGTATAACTGCAGTGTATATGCATACCTTTGAAAACCTGTTAATGAGTCCAATATCTGATTTAAATACAAGTCACTACAGAAAAAGAAAGGCAGTCTGTTAAAGAAACTCTCACTGTTAGAGAAAACAGTGGGTCAACTTACTGGAACTGGGTCTATTATTTAAAATATATATATTTAAACAAGACAAAAAGAATTCTGAGATTGCTTGAAGTAACCCTGTGACAAGCTGGAGCAAAACTCCCTTTATTAAGCTTACTGCAGAAATGCTGGCTGCCAGCAAACCAGTTTGTTTCATACAAACATTCTGGGAACAGCCCTATGAATGCTGGAATAAGCAGACATATGTAAGGAATTAAGGTCTTATAACTTGAAAAAAAAACACCAAAACTGGAGGAAAAGCCCAGCAACTTTTAACACTGCCCAGGCAAGTTTCTGGCTACTGCCAGAGACAGTGGCATAGGCAGCACTCACAGATATCACTGCTCTGCTGCCTGGCTGCAGGAAGCAAAGAAGAAATGCCACTGATGGGAAACAATCTTGGCTGAATTAACCAGTCTGGATAGGATCTTTTGGTCTTTGCTAAGAAAGCAGAAGAAAACAGGCATGACCCCCACCCTGCACTATGGCACAAGGGTGAGATGTGGAAGAAGAGCCTGCTGTGACTGGCAGGGACTGCTTCACCTCTCTTGGTTCGTCTCTTTGTTGAAGCTTTTTTGCTTGACACACACTAGTAATTTTTTTAGCAAATCCAAAAGCACACTTTAAAGGAGAAAGGTGAAAGTTAAAATGTTCTTGTACATCAAGGTCATTGTCAGTTGTCACAAAATGCCCTGGAAAATAATGAAGTCCCTCTTGAAGTGACACAGAAACCCCCTTCTGCGGGGGTCTAGGTAAGACCTGAACATCCCAGGAATTGCCTGTCTCTGACAGTCCAGCAGCATATGTATGGTCCTTCTACAAGGAAAGGATCCCAGCCTGCTGATGCATCAGAAATTAGGATCCAATCTTAATGCTATTTTAAGTTGTCTGCACAAAAATCCACAATGCTGGTAGGCATTGGAAGTAGGTTTGAATGTCCTGCTGTGGACCCTATGGCCAGAGCAGCTGTAAGGAGCCTCCGAGTTCAGGCTGCCTGGACTCTGTGGGAAGTGTAAATGGCTGCCTGTGCAAGCTGCCACCACACACCTCTGCAAGACCATACAGAAGTCTGCTCAGAAGAGTTTACAGCCTAAGACTAGAGGTGACCAGACATGATTCCTTGAGATTGTAGCATTGTAAATCCAGTTTAACAAACTTCAGCACTAGGAGTTGTGTTTGACTGCATGTAAACCTTTTTGCTGTTCTGTCAAACCAGGATGTTTTCCCTGGACAACAAGGAAGTCATATGGGACAGTAGCTTGTAGACTTCAATAATCTTTTGTATTTATTTGCAAAGCTAGTTAGGGATGCAAGTCTGACACACCCAAACAAAATACTGTTCCTTTAGCTGAAGTGAAGCATGGCACACTCACTGGGTGACTGTGTGAGTAAAGCCAAATACCCTTCAATGGAATTGGAGCCTCAAGGGAAATCAGGGAAGGAAAGAAAAAATCTCAAGGACTCGATTGAGACTAACAAAAAATCAAGGACAACATTTATACACTGCACAAAGCTACTCAATCTCAGGGCTGGATTCCCTTTAAAACTGTGCAGTTCTGCTGTTGCTTCCATTGCTTCAGGTCTCTATGGATGATGCATTTGTTTTGCTGCTGTTTTTTGTGAGATTGACTTCATGCCGAAGGTTCTGCTGAATAAAGTAGTATGATTTATGTCTGCAGAGACATAAATACTGAAAAGACTACCTACTGAAAATTAATATAGTCTCTGAGAAGCAAAAAGCTATTGTCCTAACTGCATCTCTGCCTAACGTGCATGCCATCAGTCAAATTATGGTAACTAAAGATCTTTATCATGTAGTACATGAAGTATTAATACCGACTCTAAAGTATCAAATTTGAAACAAGGTATTTGAAATTAAGTTTCATGGGAGTTTCTGCCAAACCTAAAGACACTGGAAAGTAAATACATCATGAACTATTTGGCAGTATCAGCTTCTTCACAGGGACATTTAGTACAGAGTCTGAGAGATCAAAACCCTCCTAGAAATCTACACCGTCAGGGAGTCTGACCACAAGCTCTTCTGAGTTTCTCAGATCTCTGCACACTACTGACCCTACCCTGTGAGTCCTCAGGGATAAGTGACAGAACACAGGAGATAACTTCTTTTGCTCTGTGCCCCAGCAGGTTTTCCCTACTGTAATGCAGTGAGTTCAAGGCAGGCTAGTGAGCCATTGATTATGATCTACCTAATCTATTTAAAAGATTACTTTCTTCTGGAACTGAATTACTATAATATGAGGAATTGCAAAGGTTGAACAATGTATAATCAACAAAGCTGGACTGAGCTGAGTGCCTACTCAGTGATTTAAATCAGCTGAAGATGCAGCAACTCTCTTTCAGATTCAAAGCATTCTGAAATATGACAAATTCAAAGCAGAGGGATCTGCCTTTTCCCCAGACATACTGTGCTGACACATTGAAGATTCCTGCTTTTCTCAGCTGGAAAGATCTCGTTGACCTTCCTGGAAAACTCAGCCATCCTGTGCAAAGCATCCCTTTCAGTCTATAGAAACAGAAGAGCATGGAAAAATCCTTCCTTCACTGTCAGTTGCAGTCTCTGCAACAACCACACGAACACAGCTGTATAGAAACTGTCTAAATCAAATGTCATTTGATCATCTTAATTCACCGTAACAAACATCTACAGTTCATTTCTTTGCATGTAATTTCACGTGATTCTTACGTTGTTGTAGTTTTTTTAAACAGCAAACTCAATGAAAATCGAATTCATAGATGTAGGAGGCAGTCCATGCCTGGCACAACGAAGTACATTCGTTTCAAGAGAATATGGGTTTGCTTCTTAAATTTGTGAACCGTAACATAATGAATGTATCTCATTCAACTTTTAAAACAACCAAAACCAACACATTTTCTTTTTTAAAGCAATGCTTGCCCACTGCCACTGTGATGGTGAGAAGTTTGCAAGGAGGAAATCTATGTTGCCCATAAAAGGTCCAAGCCTGAAAGCACAGACAACACTGACCAGCTTCATCCTTCAGCCATGTCACTTCGGCACAGCTGGAACAAAAATCCCATCTAATTGTCCTAGTTACGTTTGACATTAAAAGCACTAGAGAATCGAGCCTTGGGACACAACTGGATTTTATCTACACAGTATATTTCATTATTGCTCTAGAGGCATTTAAGAAAAATGAGGTCTCTATTCCATCACATAATCTATCAACCCGAACCACACACACTACTGAGACAGGGTTACTTGTGAAAACGCTGCTTCAGGAGTCAGAGACAAATTAAGAGGTAGGAAGATGTATGTGCACATAGGTTTGGGGACGCTTTTTATTTTCGCATATTATGGTGCAACACTTTTTTACCATGCTCCATGGAAAGACAGAGAAGAAATGGGCAACCTGTTTTCTAGTTCTGCACAAAAGTGTATTTCTTTTGCTTCATTTTCCATATCCATGTAAAATTAAGCAAATCCTAGTGGCAAAAGCTTTTTTTCCCCTCAATAAGTGAAGGAATTAAAAGAATCAAAAATCAGTGATGGATTTCTAGATGAATACAAATAAAAGAGCACACTATGCACTACGGAAGCATTTGAAGAGTGTCACTGACATTCTCATTACTCAAGCAAATCTAGTAAATCACTCTCAATAACCCATCTTCAAGTACTTTTAGGGAACTCCAAGGCCAAATAGCATTTCTACATTTTCATAGTGAAAAATCATTTATCAGGATCTCACAGTTAAGAAATAAAGAAAAAAGACCTAATTGCTAAATCAGGTGATTTGCCAAGAAAATCAGATCAGGAACTCTCCTGTACTCCTCCAACTGAGTTCACAGACATCCAGTAAAACTGAGTGATTTGTCTTCACTGAAGATGAGCACCCTACTTTCTCATCCTCTCATGCCCTTGAACTTTTTGTTAACTCTGCTTTGAGTTTGCTCTTGTGTTAAAGCCAGTAGAAAACAGCTAGCAATAAATTGCTTTATTTGATGGGGGAGACTATCTTATTTCTCTTCACTTGTCCACAAGGCATCTTATTTGCTGTTCCTTGAGTGGAAATCTGCCAGAGCTGTGTTTGTGGTTCTAACAACGGGGGTGTCTCTGGATCATAAATTGCCTTTTCCTCTCTGCTTACTTCACATTGTCTTGGTCCACATGGTATAATATTTTTCTTTCTTAAACAATCTTTGAGTGTTCGGGTCAAGTCCTTACTTACTACAACTTTAAAAAAACACATGTACATTTGTTTCTGGTTTATAAAGGAGCACTGCAATGCCTCTGCAAGTTGTGCAGAAAGGAGAAAATTGCAGCACAAGGAACACACATGTAAGAAGCACTGCTCACAGCTCAGTGCTGCACTTGGCAGGCACAAAGATGTAATCAGAGCAGTGCGTCTCCACTTCCTCTGGGGATTTTAATTGTCTTGGATCTCTGGACAATGGAATACTCCTGTACTACTACATTTTATGGAACTTTTCATGTTTACGTATGCATAAACAGTCTATCGACAAGCTATGTTAGTGCTTTCATCACTTGTTTGCATTCATACCCCAGCACAATCTACCACTTATATGATATACATATTTGTTAGCAATTTGATACACATTTTATAATTAGAGTTTTGGGATAACAGTTCCTGGCTATTCTTGAAAAGTTCCTGTGTGAAAGAACAGCTGTAGATTGCAATTTGGCTATTACAGCTGTGCATGTACAGACCAAATGAAACAATAAAAATTGAAAGCATTAACTGTAACTCATAAAATGTAATGAGGTATTAAAAATGCAAATAGTGGAACAGTTTACCGCTCTGCCTTCTACAGAATTCAGTATCAGCAATATCAGAATGGTCAAATGGCATGGAAACATTTCCTAAAAATCTCATTCATGTACTTCTGATAATATATGTGCCATAAATTAGAGTGCAATTGACAGTGAGCACACGTTGCATTTCTACGTTTCTAAATCAACTCTTGTTATATTTTCTTTTTTATTCATACAAAGCTTCCCAATTACTGAGCTAAAATTGTGTTTATATCTGAAAAATCTCTGCTAATAGCATCCCCCCCCCCATGAGATTAACGTTTGGTTCAGCCATTTGTAATTTTAATGAGGTAGGAATCCATTTACATTTCATGTTGAGGGAGAGTGTTCATACACACCGGTTTTGTTGTCTTCCCTCTCTTCTGCTGGGTCCGTTTTTTGGCCCTTTCTCTATAGAATTGATTCACCATTCACTGATTCACCTCAAGAGGTTGCTTGCAACTGTTTATGGATTTTTTTTCTCTTCTAAAATGAATCTAAAATATTTATCGCAGAAAACAGACTCATATTTACTACAAAGCATTTGAAGCCATTTAAGCCAATTTTGGTTGCCATAAGGAACAGGAGGAAAAAGCCACTGGTGTAACAGATGGATGGCTTCCACTCCTAACTCAAGTGCCATGGATCTGCAGTGCAGGAGGAACAGTGATTTCCTTTGTGCTGTGCATGGTTGATCACACACACAACCCTGGTGTCTGCTGCCTTCCCTCTCCTTTCTCCTCCCTCTCCTTTCTCCTCCCTCCAAGCTCTGTGCTTCATTTTCTGCTTTTTGCATCTCAGGATCAAGCAAGTTGACATACTCACTTGCAAAAAGGTATCATTTAAAGTTGCTTGCCTGAGCTGTGCTTTGTACCCACAGAGAAATTTGCTCTGTTTTCTTCCAGTGTCTGTTGTGTCCCACAGTGTGAATATAATTCTATAATAGAACTCTTTGCACAGGAGAAAAAAAACCTCGACATTTTTTGGCAGGAGTGGTAAATTGTCCTTCCTCCACCTCATGCTAAACTCAGTTTATACTGTAAAATATCTTGTCAGGCTAGCAGAGTACTTAAGCAGATATTTAACAGTGCTCAGGGCATGCTCTCCATGTCCTCCCTACTCCACTGTGTGCTTATTAGCTCATTCACAGCTCTGCCTCCAGCAGGATTCAAGCGGGTGCTGGCAGCTAAGTGCACATCTGAATGCTTTCTGAACTCAATCCCACTAGACGTGGGGAGAGTCCCCATAAAACCATGAGCTAAGATTGCTTTGCTACAAAGCAGGGCAGCAAGGCGCTTCAAACAAACAAAAATAATCACAAGTAAATCCAGCTGAGTGAAACCACTACGTGAATTGCCTTTTTCTTTCTGATGGATTTTGTTCAAGTCTCTTTTAAATTTATCCATGGCAGGAACAGCAACGGGTTCTGCTGCCGCTCCACCCTAAGGGATGGAGCTTCCAAACACAGCACACTTCCCACACAGAATGAGTGGCTCAGGAGGGTCTGATCTGTCAGGCTCTGAGTGCCCATAGCTCCAGGCAAGCTCAGCATCACTGTGAATTTCCTGCAAAACCCTTTGCACCTTGATGTGGAGCTGAACAAAAACGTGGGAATTTCAATTCCTGATCACTTTCTAAGGAGGTTCTTGGTGTATTTCTGGCCACAGATGTACTCTGGCTAGGCACTACCTGGTAATAAAACCCTCACTTCTAACCTTGGCATTTCAATGTGTACTAAGGAAAAAGGAGGCTCATAATGAAGGCACTTGTTTCATTAACTATTGCAATTAGGCAGCACTCAGCAGCCTGCAGGGCATTTTTTGAGGCAGCACCGGCTCTTCGGTAGGAATATGCTATGTACAAACCACATTTTACCTGCTAATAAGTGACTTTGGACAACGCTAAAACAGTTAAAGGCATGGAGCTGGCTCTCCCTCCAGTCCTCTCACTTATTGTGGCTCAGGGCTTATCTATTTAGCCAGACACATCATTAATTTTCCTAGGTGTTTATTATCCACACGAAACATCCTATTCCTCTGGAATCAAGTGTTTTATATCTGAGGCTTTGCCTGTGAGAAATCAGTGAGATGACCGAAGACCTTGATATTATCCTGACGTTATTACTCAATATGACATCTCTACGCCTTGATCTCCTGAGCATAGCTGAAGTAGTTTTATAGTCAATTTTGTTGCCAAATAAATCAGGTCATAATCCCCTCGCCCCTCAAAAATCCATGATTTTTTTTTTTTCCTGAGGCAGTCTAGGCACCAAAAGACATACTATATGACAGCCTACTGAACTTCAGACTTTCAAAGCAGAGGATGAATTGCTACAGTTTATTAGACAACTCAAGTTACTACATATGCCAAATCACATAAAATCTTGAGATCTTATTCTTAGCCTATCTGCCATTTGTAAGAGTATGCTCTTTCCTAAAGGCCATGCTTTTAATGTTAAAAGCTAAGTATGACAGTTTTATCCCTTAACTAATGTTTAAATTTCCAGAGAAGTGACAGGTGGCCATATGTCATATTAACTTGCTAGTAAATCTTTCTTTTTTCCTGGCGCACTCTGTAAGCTTAGTTAGATATTGGATCAGCTCAGAAGAGCAAGTGGAAGAGCACAGCAATGTATACTTCATCTACACAGTATGGATTACTTTTTTTTTTTCCTTTTTAATACATACTCTGAAGTACTTCTTTCCCTGCAGTGGGGTGTCAGTCTCTGAGAGCAGCCACTTAGCTCACACAGCTTAATTTCAAACTCTTCCTTCAAGTTCCTTCCCAGCATAACTGGGACCCCTCCTTTTGTTAGCATCCTACTTTTGCCTTCTATCAATTACAACAATATCAAGGGCAATTACACCTTTCATGCCATTCAGTACTTTCAGGCTTTGTTTCCTCCTCCCTCTTTTGTTTGCATCAGCTAGAACTCCCCTTTTCATTTGGAGGCACTGATCAAAGAGAAGTAAATGAAAGTATCTGGACAATTCTGGAACACAATTTGGAGCAAAACTTTGCTAATGTTCGTCTTTTATCTCTTTTGTGATCCTTTTAAGTGGAGTTGCAAGGAAGTGACTCCCCCATTTCCTCTCCCAGAGGACAGCACTTGTTATGCATCTTGGAAACATGTTATTTAAACAAAGTATGGTAAGGACTTAAGCTCTACAGTCACAGAATTATGGAACTGTCAGAGTTGGAAGGGACCTCTAGAGATCATCTAGTCCAACTTCCCCACTAAAGCAGGATCCCCTGGAGCACATTCCATGGGACTGCATCCAGGGGGGTCTTGAATATCTCCAGAGGTGGAGACTCCACAACCTCCCTGGGCAGCCTGTCCCAGGGCTCTCTCACCCTCACCTTAGAGAAGTTTTTTCTCATAATTAAATGGCACTTCCCATGTTCCAGCTTGTGCCCATTGCCCCTTGTCCTGCCACTGGGAGCTACTGAAAAGAGTCTGGATCTATCCTCCTTGCACCTACCCTTTAGATACTTAACAGGGATTAATAAGGTCTCCCCTCAGCTTTTCTTCTCCAGGCAAAGGAGTCCAAGCTCTCTCAGCTTTTCCTCATGAGGGAGATGCTCCAGTCCCCTAATCATCTTTGTTGCCCTCTGCTGGACTCTCTCGAACTGGGCAGGCCAGAACTAGACCCAGTTCTCCAGATGCGGCCACACCAGGGCAGAGTAGAGGGGAAGAATGACCTCTCTCGATCTACTGGCCACACTCTTCCTTATGCACCCCAGGATTCCATTGGCCCTCTTGAAGTCATCTTACAAATTGTACGGAATAACAGTATTTTCACTCCTCATGGTTTGTGTCCATCTCTGTAGCCGTGTGGATGTGTCCAACTCTGACAGCCTCACTCTGTAGCAGCCTTACTCAGCACAGTCCTGACCTTTCCTGCTCAGTGGATTATGCAAAGTCTGATCCACCCCTTCCTTCCATACCCAAGACAGGACCTGTACTAATTTCAAATAAAAATCCCTTTTTCTTCTTGGATGGCCAGGAAGCAAATACACCAAGATATGTGCAAACTATTTGGGTCCTGAGGAAACTGGCTGATAGTAAAGAGAAAGGATAAGTAGTAAATAGAAGGGCAAATGAGGCAACAGGAAAGTTTGACTGTGTTGGAAATGCTCTGATTTGAAAGGAAGCCGGTTTTAAGGCACAGAAATGTGTTGGTCCTTTGGCCACTACACAGCCCAAAGGACTTAGCTGTGAAGTCCAGGGCTCTTCATGCCCTGCTTCTGGTGAGACACATAAACAGGAGCAAAGGACACCACATAGTAAGCAGATAATCAGTGTACATGAGTGGCCCTTTCAAAAATGTTTCCAGCCTCATAAAATGAGGAGGAGAATGGAGAACTGGAGTTGCATGTTGCAGACAACTGCACCCTGCTGCAAGGAACAGTGGTCCAGCCAAAGGCAACAGCCAGGCTTGGAGGGGATTTTTCACTCAGCTGCAGTTGCATTTCTACTGAAAACCATCATTGTAAATGCAATTGCTTAAACAGCTCTTTCATCCCCCAAACAGCTTTTCTATGTCTGTGAAAATTCTTTAAAAACCAAATGGTATGAATTGTAGCTGACACAAAAGTAGTGTTGTGCTTGTCCTCATGCAACTTTTGAAAATAAGGAAAGGAAAATGAAAGAAATATGCAAATTAAGCCTTATCTCTACACCCACATGTTTACAATGCATACACTCATTTACCTTAGTATTATCTACAAATGTCCTCCCCTAAAGCTCTAGGCTGGTGCCACACAAACCTGTATCTGTTAAATTTTATACATTCTTTGTCCTTGATAACATCCCTATTCTAACACTATGCTTTTATTTAACCATTTTGAAGCCCACAAATAAACTCATCCACCACTTAATTACCAGTCAGGAGAAGATCCATAGTTGTTAAAAATGCCAGGTTTACCCTGTGAGGAGCTGAAGACAGGTGCAGACTTTCTCTAACCATGCGTTTGACTACCCAGGTAGAAGTCAGGCAGAACTGCAGTTTTTTACCCTCCTCTATTACCCTTCTCTATTTTACCCTCCAATAACCCCCCAACACAAAAGCTACAACTCTTTAAAGATACACAGCTAATCTCAGGGTAATTAAACCCAACTAATACCATGACGGCCACTGGAGAACTCAAAGATAACAACTTCAAACTGCCCAGTCAACTGTGTGGAAGCCACAACTAAAATCTTCCACTGAGAGAACTTGACAGAGTAGGAAAAGGCAAGGGCCTGAACTGAAAATCACTGCAACATGAAAAAACACTGTGACACTGATAAACTGCAAACAAGAAGACAACTAAACATGATCGCCAATCTGGTTTTAATTAATTGACAGAACTGGCTTCTGCACATCATCTAAAAATCAGCCATCTCTGACCATATAATAGAAAACAGTGAGTCTAACTGATTGCTTTTAATTCTTGCATCTTGTGGCAGAGAGATTAAAAAGGATGAAATTGTGATAATAAGAATTAATTTCATAATATTTATGGCATAATGATTAATGTCATAGCTACTTAAGTGCATAATAGAAAAGCTTTCTTCAGACAACTTGCTTCCTGTGAAGAGTGGTTTTGTGAAACCAATCTAAATATTTTTGTCCTTGATTTATTACAGAGCTTTGCATGAATACTGGCACACAGGGGCCTTACAAAGGGATCTGAAGCTTCTGAGTCAACTGCTATGAAACAGATGCTTTTATGTAGCTTAAGGCTTATCCTAATGAGCCAGCTCAAATGTCCTTTCTGTAATAAATTTCCTATTAGTTGAGTTCCTCTCTTCTGTAACAGTGGATCATGTTCCTGGAACCTGCCAGCTTACTTGCCTTTTCTCACAAAATAAAGCATCAAACACTGCCTCATTTTCTAAGCTTCAAGAAAACATTCACCCCAGAAAAGGAAGAAGAGAATGTTACTTTGGTCTCGGCATTTTCCAACAACTTCTTTTAAGGGAACAGCCACAGAGGGCACATGAAGTGAGGGCATGACCACAGCACAGAGAAACTTTTCTATTTAACCAGCTCTAAAAATGCCAAACATGGGTAAGAGAAAGGTCATGGGAGGAGGGAAAAGCTCAAGAGCATCCAAGTTTATTTTTCTTTTGCCATTTTCTCAGTATATAGAATTCTTAAATAATACATCTTCACAACCTTTATAAACTTCAGACATATAAAATTAAGCAAATAGTCTGCAATTCAACAAACCAAGCACAACCCACTGCCAGCATGACATATGTTGCCCTAAACAGCAAAATTCAGTTCTATAAAAAAACCCTCTAATCTTTGAAAACCTTAATAGCAGCTAATATACAACTAAAAACAGTATTCCCAGGGAAGGCAGTTCATTTCTCTGACCTGCAAATACAGCTCCCAGATATCAACTTCAGTTATAATTGCAGACAGTCAACAAGAAAAGACAAGGTAACTCCCACAATTGAGGAAAACAAGCTTAGTAGGTCTCTTATAACTACTACTACAAGTAATTTTCACCTCTCCCCAAAAGTATGTGATTAATGGAGACATGACCATAAAGAAGGAAGATTCAAAGGCTGTTAGGTAATGGGATCTCCATCATAAATAAAAGGCACACTACATAACCTGAACTCACAAACTTTATGAATACCTTGACCAAATCCTTCCTTCCTTCCTCTAGGTAAAAGGCTGCCATTGCTCACCTAAACAGTAAAGAAATAAGACACAAAAGACACGATGTAACACAGAGTAAACCTTTTCCCTCAAGAGAAAATCAACTTTGTACTAGAATGCCTCAATTACTATAAACCCCTGCCAATTACTTTAAAATACATGAAGGGACACGTTACTAAATATAGTCTTTACATATACTATTTTAAATTTCACAACATGAAACTTAGCTAGTGTCCCAGGTTAATACACTCTATAACTGACCTTCTTTGAGTAATTCTATGGCTTACTGAATAAACCTTTTTTATACATCACATTAAAATAATCTGAAAACCTAGTGTTATAATACAAGAATTTGAAAAAGTTTTAGTAACTCTAAAGCAACATTAGGTCACACAGTGACTTGCAACAAATATTTCTCATGAGAAGTCCACTGGGAAGCAACAGAACATAACCCTTGAATCATAAATATGAATAAAGGTGAGGACCATATAATGAGACAACTTCCACATACCTACTTCTGTAATAATCCCTGCACTAGTAAAACCAAGTGATCCTTGCAGGGAGTGGGATAGAGACCACAACAAAGAGCCAAGATAAGATTCAGAATGGAAAACCATGGCAATTACAATATAAAGGCACGAATAAGAACAACTGTTCAAGGGAAAAAATCTCTTGAAATCTTCTCAGAGCTGTTAACAGATGAAAGACAAGAGAAAAAATCCTTCTCCTGTTTAACTGTGCTGCAGTTAAACATCCGACAGAGGAAAAAAATCTCCATTGTAGTGTCAAGTAGGAAAGATAAAAGGAGAGAATATAGTGCCTCACTCTATACACCTAATTGGAGTCTTTAGTTTTCCCAAATAACTGGCACATTTGATTTCTCCCAGCAGAAGAATATGCGGCAATAGCAGAATATTTTAGGCTCCTAAAAACTACAATGATCAAAAGAACTTTGCAAATACTTTAAAAGTGCAGCAAAGGACAAGCAAAAGTATTCAGAGGTTGGTAGGCTGAGTCATGTAATGAAGGATTAGGAGCTGGCTACTAGCAAGGCAAAAATGGGAGATCAAGTGGAAAACATATTGACACAATACAAATCCTGGAGGAGAAGGGTCAGATTCAAGTGAATGCTTTTGGAAATGCTGACTGAAAAAACAAGAGGTGGTGTGTTCAGGTTTTGAAACAAACTAATCTACAAACAATTACATCTTTTTCTCCAAATGGATGGCTAAAAAAAGGACCCCAGTAACAGCAGGAAGCCGTGGCCAGCACTGCTCTGAATGACTGCACACCTCTGTAGAGAACACAACCCAAAGGGACAGGCTGCAGCTCAGTGTCTTCTGGTTTGGGGGTCAAGAGAATACAAAGCTGCTCAATCTTCTCTACCCTGAGCTCCACTGCACACCTCTGTACATGAAGAATGACTATTTGGTAGGAAAAGATACTGACATGTGGCAAATACTGGGGGAAAAAATGTTACATGGAGGAGACCCACCTGTCCTGTGACAATGCCTGTCCATGGCAAACAGTGAGCCCATCATACAGCCTTTTTTTGCAGCCTGAGGACATGACTCAGTATGTACACAAAATACTCAAGTTTGCTGTTTTTCTATTCTATATGATATTTGTAGAAAGGCAAAAAACAATATAGGATTTCTTTTTCTTAAAACAGAATGCATATGAATTTTCTGAGCTGCACTGAATGCCGCATGAAGCTCTTGCTCTTCCCCCATAGCCCAATATTTGGTTTATATTTGACTGTCACGTGACACCAGGTAAGAAACATGTTCCATGTATTTCATAAAACAAATCTAAGTGAAAATGAATACCCTTATCTTTACAGAGACTGTGATCTTCTCCCAGTGGGATTACTGAGTTGTCCTATATTATCTTATCATTTTTCACTTTTCAAGCACCTGACAAAAAGTTCCCAGAAATTTTTCCATTGACTTCCATGGAAACTGAGTTCAGACTTACACTGTCTTTACAGATTTTGATGTTCCGTGTTCTCTGAATCAAGTTGTTCCTGAAATGAATAAAAGCCTATTTGGATATTTTTAAACTGTAGTTTAAAAGTAATAGTTTTTTTTCCTGTGAGGTGGTTTTGTTTGGGGTTTTTTTTGTATGTTTGTGTTTTGTGGGGCATTTTTAAATTAAAACAGTTGCCACCAGTTCAGCATAGCAAGATCATCTTTGATTCTACCACACCTTAGTGCTGAACTGATTAGCAGTACTGCAATAGCCAAATCTGATTATCAGCAAAGATAAAGCACACTGCCTCCATTTTTCCTGCTGTTTTCCAAGTAGAGCCCTGTAGTGACAGAGCATAAAAGACGGCCAAGTGCCTGTAAAGAGGAACAGGCAATGTATTATCCCCAAGTGGACAGGCAGCAAATAAAGGATTGGCACTTCCCTCCCAGGACTCTCTGAGCCTCTGCCATTACTCACCAATTATCTGTTAAACAGCTCCGAAGTTTATCAAGTTATATATTAAAACACAGGAACATTTTCTGTGCCTCTGCTTTCCCCAGCCCCTTCCAAAAGGCTGTTTCCAAAAGTTCATTTCTATGATGATATGCACATAATTCCCACAGTAAATGGACTAGTTTCACTGATCTCAAATAATCTCTTTCACCTCTGGAAGGTCACTTCCTGTCACACCACTATCACTTGCTCCAGCCAGTTTCCTACTCCCTGAACAATACAAGATTTAATCATTCCATTTGGTAGTTTTATTAATAATTCCTCCTGTGAGAGCATATTAAAGTACTTTCTGAAGTCCAAATGCAGTAGATCTACAGGTAGACTGAAACATCTAAGAAACGTGTTGTGCTTTGGGTGTTTCCAAATTACATTTGCCCCCACTCACTCCCGACCTCTCCATTGCTCCCCTTGTTCTCTCTGGATGTGCACAACTAATGTTTGTTTCTCTTTCATCTGCTTTGGAGTTCAACATTTTCCAACTTTCAAAAGGGCCACTTTTTTAGTAAAAATAAGTAAAGATGATAAGTTTCTTCTTCGATTCCTTGAAGGCTTTCCTTACACTGAAGAGACTTCTGAGGTGATAGCCCACACAGATGCCTGAAAACTTTCTTTCCTGTTCTTAGATGCAAGTTAAAAACTGATTTTCATCTCTGACCTAAAGAAATCTTTGTCCCCTCCACATGCAACTTGATTTGATCCCTTCAGCATAATTCCAAACTGATGTCCTCAGTTGCTATAAGGGCAGCTGAAAGCCTTTTGCATGGCCACTCAGTTGTGCAATTGTGCAAATCTCAACTTCATTCTATCATTTGAAATTACAATACAATTACATTTCATTCTATCTTTTAAAATTACAATACAATTACTGCAATTGTTAACTGTGAACCAGTGAACACGATGAACTAAAGGTTCATCTGATTCACTAATTTAAAAGGTTTACTGATTAGGATCTGACATAACAAATTTACTTCATCAATTTGTAGTCTACTTTTATTCATTCGTAATGATAATTTAAAATATTTTTGTCTACTCTTTGTAAGGAAAACAAAAAAAAAGGACAACATAGTGTGTCAAATGCAGGTTCTCCTTTACTGAAGGTTATTTCCTGATACAAACCTTCTAGAGTTCCCTCTCCTTTGCTTCTCACATCCAAAATTAGAGAAAAAAAACCTTATTTACTATTACTACTATAAGGTGTCCTTTGTGGTATTCCACAACACTTTTTATGATTCAACCATCTTCTATAAGCACATGAGAAATTCTGAAACACTGAGACTGTTTAACACGAAAAATGAAGGCACATGTTCTTCAACCAATGAGGGCACTACTGCTTTACCAGTTCTACCTCTCCTATTGCCCCCTCTAACATGCCAACACCTTTGGGTATGCAGGATGCTTTACTAAAACATTTGATCTAAAATCGTTTTCCTTCAAGGAACATTTTTGTCCTTGTATGCTTCCAAGGCAGAGCAGAATATTGGGGTGGTCAGCAGAAAAGAAACACAGTGCACCAATTCTATAGCACAGCTATAAGTGAATGCATTTTAAAGAAAAGTCTTACAATTAAATTACAAATTACACTATTGTTAAATTATCTTTTTATCCATTTGTGTACTGGAGTACAGAACCTGCTACAAGTAATCAGGAGGTCCTGGTACCAGTTTCCTTTTAAAACATCCTGACAACTGAATTTAAGTACTTTCATATCTCTGAGTAGACAGGAAAGAAAGGATCGAGAGGAACGTTGGGCCTCTGGTTTGGAAACAACTCATGATTTCTCCAACTGAGAGCAGGGCTCCGCTGCATCAGGGTAAGTGCCTATCCGACTTTCACAGACCTGCTTCAACCAAGTTGCAAATTCTAGGTGATCAGCCCTAGAGGTGTCCATAACTGTTCATCTGCATTTATCAGTCAATCTTCTGGCCTGCACAGCCCAACCCCTTCCCTGCTGGGAAGAATTCAAGTAGCCAAAGTGTTGGAAGTGTATTCAAGCAACGATCTTTAAAAAGAAGCCAGAAGTAGTCCCTTCTTTCTCCTGCCAATGCAAATCAGGTCTTTTTACCTCCTGTGGCTTTTCCTCCTATAAAAAATTTCTCTCAGCCGGTGTCTTCACCACCTTCAGATCACCTGGGCTAACAGAAATCTATGTGAAATCTATAACTCTTTGTTCATGACTCATTGAAGCACGGTGCAAAGCGAGTGTGGCTCGACTACAGTCACGTTTGCTGTAGGGTATGGCAGTGCATGGGGGCTCACAGGCTTAAAGATCAAGGATCCACCACCTCAGAATTAAACCCCCATTAACAGCAGAGGCAACAATGATCACGCTGGAGAGGCAAGGGCTGTGCAGTCCAGATTTCTGCATAGCTACCTGCTCTCTGTTTTACCATCTATTTTACCACATCTATCTGTGCTCCACTGTGGCAGATTTTCATCATCAAGGCAGTTATTTCTTTCTGAGCAATTCTATCACTCCTCCTGCCAGCAAGAGTCTATCATATTACAAAAGAGGTGTTAGGAAGTCATCCAGTCCATCCTGCTGCTCTGAGAGGATCTATCTAAACCACATGCACTTCATGCAAGACAAATCAGGAATGAATTATTCTATTCAAACAACTATCATCATTGAAGCTTTAATGAATGAGATCTGAAATAGGGCTGGTATTTCTTCCCAGTAAAGGAAATCAGAGGTCTTTTCCTCCTTCCAGTGCTTCTCCTTCTCTTTGCAGCCGTTACGTGAAATGCTCTTCCCCCATCCACACCTCCTCTGTCCTAATTGCACATGTACAAAGATCTCATTGAAAGGAACAAAACCAAAATGCAATTGCTGGCTGTGTTTTCAGAAGCTCAGAGTCTGATTTTAACAGTTGCAACATCTGAAACTTCAACAAGGTTTCTTAAACCAGCTATAGAAAGGGACACCTAAAAAGTGCTTATTTTCTCTAAGTTCTCAGAAGAGTTTCTGAATGTTTCCTTGGAGAAACACATTGGATTTTCTAATTAGTGTCCTGCTCCCTAAGTCATGCTCATCTGAAACCCAATCCCTTGTTCTTAGAGCATCCTGGCTTTTGATTGAATATTCTTGATCTTAACTGAGAGCTCTGCAACGAACAGCAGTAAGGTTAGAAAAAGGCATTCAATACTGCAGCCACTGCAGACATCTGGAACAACAGCTGCCTATACACAACTTCACAGCAGTTTGCAATAGGAGATTTCACTTACTCATCATTGTGCTCAAGACTCAAGCTTATTCATGCAATTCTAACTGCTTAAATATTACTCCACTTTCCTTCTCTCACACAAAAAGCTGGCTTATTAGCTTCTGACCACACACATCTTGCGTATCTACTCCTCTACACCAGGCTAACAAAGCTCCCATTCATCCAAGTACCCACTCCACTGATGCTCTTCTGGAGTAGTTGTCAACACACTAACAATCTGAAATATAAGTTTAAACATTATTTGACTCTACTGATGATTCTTTCAACCTCTTTCTTTGCTTCTGGTGGTCACATACCTCTTACTTCTAATTCAGTTCCCCTTTCAGTGCTGCATTCTCACTGTACAAGACACACAGAGCTCTCGTAAGCTAAAACTAAGGTGTGATTCCAACTGTCTTAAAACAAGGCGTCATACCATAGCAGGACTGTTAGCTTTGATGTCCTCCTTCTGCCATGAAGGCCATCTCTCTTCAGAACTGAGCACAAGTGACATTCCAGAGGGCTAAAGCTGCCAAAAATTCACCCTTATTGTTCTTGTGATGCTGTGTAATGCTTAAAAGACAT